>NC_080593.1:11115781-11421708 GCF_027887145.1 Ammospiza caudacuta | reverse complement strand
TGTCATATAAAGGATGCTGCAGAAATTGCAGATACAGCAAGAGGCTCTTGCATTACTTCACAGGCTAGGGAATTAGCATTCAAGAAGGTGGAAGGAAATTATCCTTTCCCTTCATTAAGACTGGACTGGGTCTTATCCAAAAGGTTTGGGTTCAGGTGTGAGCACAGCACCCTTTGTCAGGCTCCTTTGAGGTCACATTCCATGGAAGCAATGGCCCCTCCTGCTTGTGCCACTGACCCAGCCTCAATTTACCAAAGTAAACAGAGGAAATGGAGCTACTTTCTACAGCTGACTGGAGGCTGGGCTGCCAAGGAGCTCGTGTCCCTGCTCAGGACTATTAGCAGGCACTAGGTTTGTATGAAATTGCCCTGTTTTCTATCTTGATCTTCCCAGGATGCTGAAATGCTGTTTCAGTGTGACTGCTTTCACTCAAGTCAGCTTGGCAGGGACAGCATGGCCACAGGACAGTTCCCTCTGGTTAATTCTCTCCTTCACTGAAACACCTCACCCATGGCTGGAGCAGAGGTGGAGTGTGCTCCTGCTCAGGATGGGCAGGATGACAGCAGAGCCCAGCCCAGCTGGGGTGGTCCTGTGTCCCCACAAGTCCTGCAGGGCTGATTTAGCTCAGGGCTTTTCAGGTGTGAAGTGATGCTGTGTGTAGACAGTTCTAAGATTTCTTTCCAGCATCTAAAATAAATCCATGCTGGCACTGTGGGGGAGCTTTCTTCTTCTGGGGAAGGTGGGCAAAGGGATTTCAGGAGAAGAAAGTGTGGCTGAGAGGAATCAGTGGGACCCTGGGACAGGATGGCGAAGTTTGAGGGAGAGTGGGTCTGTGATGTTCAGCTGTGAGGGGGAAGTGGGCGAGAGACAGCAACATAAAGCCTGTGAGGGTGGGGAAACTCAGGATGAGTGAAGCCCCTCTGCTTCTTCCAATGCTCAGCACCCACACAGGACCTGCAGGCACTGGCTGGAGCCATCTCCCGGGCTGCAAGAAGCTTTTCCTCCCCCAGCCTCTCCTACTCACTCTCTGCTCATCCAAGGCTGCCGGGGAGGAAAATAATGGAAAAGGGTGGAAAGACTCCTGTCAAGGGTACCAGAATGGAGACAGTGACTGGCCCAAGCCCTTTTCTGTGAACCCTTAGCCCTCCTGAAGCTACCTGAGGAAAAAGCTGCAGCAGCAGCAGCTGGATCTTGGTGTTCAGATGAGCCCATTGCTGAGACAGAGCAGCAGTGCCAGAGGGGCTGCAAATACATGGGTCACATGTTCTGGAAATCCCATCTATTTGGTAACCCAAAGGAGAGGTCTGATGCCTTACATGACCTGTCATGCTAAACCTTTTGCCAATCCCAAAGGTCAGTTCCAGCCCCTAAACCTGCCAGAGAAACCAGTGGTGTCCAGGCTTAGGAGAGCTGTGAAAGCACTCATGGTTTTATTGTTGGTATTTTCATGCTGGAGCTAAGGATGCACCTTGGAAAGAGGCTTTCATTTCACTATACTGAAGTCCTGAAGCTTTCAGTACAATTAATCAAGCTGTACAAGTTAATCAGCATGTACAAGTTTGCTGTTCCTTTATATTCCATTATTAATCTCCACCAGGCTGGGTAGTTAGGTTCTTAGTGGGGTTTTGCTAAAGCTGACTGGTGAATAACAGCTTCACTTCATGGACAGATTTTAGGTCTCAAAGAACTGGCTGGCTGGAAAAAAAACCCTCAAAACCTTTCAGGCAAAACTTAAAAGAAAATAATTGTGTGAAACTGGGATCACATCTTATATTTTTTGTATCTTCTGGTCATGAGTAACAAGGGGTAGGAAAACCCTATTTCATTTCCTCCCATGCCCAGTTCAGGGTAGGCTTTTTCATTCAAGGCCACTTAGAATCAAATAAAAACTTGAATCTGTGTCTCTCAACTCCTGGATCAGTGAATTCCCTCTCAGCTGAGCTAGACAGCTCCCTTTTTTAACTCTCTGTTTTAAAACTTTGTCAGAACTGACACATCATGAGAAAACTGTGCCTTTGACAATGCATTGAAAATGTCCCAATTCCTTCTCCTTGTGATATTCTTGGCTGCTTTTGCTTATTTGAGTTTTGTTGTTTCAGGGGGAGTTTAAAGTAGAAAATAAGATTTTTAGAAGTATATGTCAGTGCAGTGTGTGTCTATCCAGGAAAAGAGACAGAATATGCTGAAAACTATGGATTGCTCAGAGCCAGCATTGGACACAGCTTTGAAAAGCTTTCATGTAAAGCAAAATGTGTTTGTTAAGATTCAGGAAAACAGGTTTCCAGCTATAATCAGATTCTAATTTTAACAGAATGCTGGAATAGCCACAGGGCATTGCACTGTATTTATTGATTCTGCTTTGTTATGGCTTTTGCTGCTTTGTAAAACACTGCATTTGGATGCAATGTTCAGATGTGATAAAAAGGCTACATTAATCAGCAAAAGACCATGCCTGAGAAGTTTTCAGAACAGCAGTAGAAAATTCCATCAAGAAAAGCTCCTTGTCCCCAGATTTGTCCAGCCCAAGGAATGATGGTGTCTTCAAAGCCCTCTGCAGCAGGAAAAAGAGAACACATGCTCCTGGACATCCCCCCATTCCACCCCAACATCCCATAGCCAACCATAGATAGGCACCTAAGTGAGGCACAGATTTTTGAGTGGAAAATATCAAACCATAGTCAGGAAAAATCTCTGTGGGTGAAAATTACACCCACTCAGGTCTAAATTAGTCTAATTTGCCCTTCCACTGAGTGGGAATTACAGATAAAACTCATAAGTTGAGTTTTAGAAAGCTTATGAGACAGCTCCAGGTCCAGTTAGGATCTTTGTGGGACTTCTGGAAGTCCTCAGACTAGTGGGAGTTTCTTAGAGTAAGGAGAGAAATCTGAAGAGTTCTGTGTGAGTAGCAAACAATTAAATTCTTACCATGATCCTGCAAGCTGCCTTCTCTAGCCAGACTGGGGCAAATCACCTCACTCTGGTAATTTCTATTTCTGTACCTGTAAAATTGGAATAAAAGGGATCCAGCAATCACAGCTCTGAGAAAGGGTAGTTAGTGCTGAGAGAAGAATACTAAAATGGAAAACATTGTATGTTCTGTGCACTGCTGTAAAATTATTCAGAGTAATTTAACAACTTTAGTCCACAGATTTTTTGAGGCTGACAGGAACCACTTTCTGGTGATCAAGAATTAATTTCTTCATCCAAAGACCAGGCTCCAGACAAGGCTCCAGACAAGACTCCAGAGCTCCAGAAGCTGAATTAGAATATATCTGGTGGTGCATCAGGAATCACAGCCTCTCTAGAATTATACCAACCACAGTGTGGTTGAAAATCTGTCACCATATTGACAGATTGCTCTTGTTTCTGTCTCATGGGGTTCATTTTCTGTTTACATATTTTGCTGACTTCTCCCACAACATTTTCCTTAAATCATCCTTGAAGATTTCAGTTTCCAAACTGCAACAGAATCCCAGAGCCATATGAATAACAGCATGTTTTGTTGATAAAAGAAAGAGGGTTATGATGAATAACACATTCTCTTTATGTTTGTGTAAACTTCTTGATTAAAACATGGCAGGAGAGAGAATTGTCACCAAATAGGCAATTCTAGTGATGTTGATATATTTTTCACATAAAGTATATTTAAAAGATAAAGCCTAGCCTTAAGAGAAAACATTTCTCATTAACAAAAAAGTGAAAGATCCAATGATGCACAGCTTAGGACATGGGTGAATAGCTGCTTCCCCCTGATCTCACTCTGCACTGGCTTTGATCAGCTGCTGAGCTGGGCACAAGCAGCATCTCTGCCCACTGCCAAACCTGAGCTGTGCCTTGCTGGAGACCCTCTCTGTGGCCCTCTCTGCCTGGTGGAGGCTTCAGAGGCAGAACTCCTCCTCAGAGAATTCCCAGCCCTTTGCCAGATCTCGAGACTTTGCTCTGTGGGAGCAGCTGCACTTTCAAAGCCGTGGCGGGACGTGTCTGATTTTAGACAAGAGGAGCAATTAGTAATTAAAAATAATAATCTTGAAGTGTTTGAGTTGTATTTTCCTTTATTGCCACATGCACAGAATCTTAATCCCTCTGATAAATCTTGTACTTTCGGCTTCAACATGCTAATGCTTTCCTACTCTAGAGCAGGCTGGAGTCCACAGCCTGGGTTTGTAGGTGGCACAAAGAATTTCCCTGACACCTGACCCAGTGCTGCTCATTCCTCCTTGCCTGGAACAGTCATTTATAACTCTCAGAGGAAGCTCTGCATGACTTTGCTGCCAGCAAATTGTTTTAAAGTGAATTTTAACTAGTTACTCACATTTTGATCCCAGGCATTTCTCAAAGACAGACATTAGAGAAAACTTGTTTGTAGGCTTTGAGCTATTTCTCTCAGATATTTTTTTTCCTCTCAGGGTATTAAAGACTGCTGAGAGTCCAGGCTTACTTAGAAGTTAGTCTGATGGTGAAATGGATTTCATGTATTAGAGTGTCATAGTCTGCTCTAGCATAGTTCAATGAAGGTATTTTGGCACCTCTCCCTAGGATGAGCTTTCAATAAATTTCATATTAACGTACAAAAATAATAAAAACTCATTGTAAAAGAGTTATGTTATCTGAACAGATGAATTTTTTCCCTCAATAATCATATATGGAGGCATTTTGATGGACCAAAATGAAAAGTATTCATTAAAACATTCACTGATAAACTTTAATATGCTGAAAAACCATTCTTATACCCTTCCTACAGTTACTGTCTCTAACATTACAATTCAATCAAAAAATAATAAATTAATAGCTACTTAAAGCAGATAAAGAAAAATAATTCAGTCATTTCCTTCCTGTTCTTGAGGATTCAAACTTCAAGTTTTCTCTTCACTGCTTCTTCTGGATTAAATGCCACATATTGATAATCTATGGATAGGCAAACTGACTTTGCTATCACACCTTGTCAGTACATCACTAGAAATAATTGGCAGATGAAAAATTGTGGAAGAAGTAGAAAGAGTGAAAATTGCTATTTGAAGGTTACTGAAAAGAAGGGAGCATCATTTATCAGGTCATGGATTCTGTCAGGTTAGGGACCACAGTCCAAAGACAGTATTTCAGCCAAGAAAGAGGCAGGGAGAAGGGAAAAGGTAAAGAAGTTCAATCTCCAATGTTAATTTAAGTTCCAAAAACTACAGGTCTCGCAGGTAAAATTACCATATAAATTACATATTTATATTTTTATTTGTATATAGGGCTTAATGGTACTGTCCATACCATAGATCTGAACTGAAATCTGATACAACATGCTGGGTGCCACATGGCTCTGGGAGCAAGCAAATCTCTCCTAGGACTCCCTTCAGATGCAATATCCCTCATGGTCTATATTTAAAAGTCATATCTCAACTTTTAGATTAATCTCAACATGCTTTTATCCTGTTTAACCTGTACAGGACAGGGTCTCTTGTGTTCCCTTCTGGGAATGATACATCCCCGAAGTCACTGCAGGGCAGCTCTGTTGACCATTCTTTTCACAAATTCAGACTTATTTCAGAATAGTCCTAAAGTTTCTTGTTTTCCAAAGCTGGCCCATGGCATTTCAGCCTGGCTCTGTGTGGGTCACCAAAGCCCAGTGCAGCAGGGATTTATCTGACCCGCCACTCTGCCCAGAGCAGACACAGCCAAAGTGCTCACTGTGCTGTGATTCTCACTTCAACACTTCCAGAAATAGTAATGCTGTACATTTAGTCAGGATCTGGTTGAGGAAAGTGCATCTCTAATAACCATCAAAATACAAAGGCAGTCAAATGTTAACACTCTTCTTTCCACCCCTTTGTCTCCCACTGCTCTAAGGAAGCTTTGTAAACCATGCTGAGGGGGGGAGAGTCCAGCACTGAAAATGCAAGACAGGCTCTTCTATTTCTTTTCTGAAGAAAGAGCAGCCTCCACTGAAGCAGGAAAACAGAAAATGAACCTCTGAGGCAGTCATGCAAAATTTCAGACAGATCCTTACTCGTGTGATTCTGTTTAATCACCGTCCATTTCCTCTTCACTCTGTAACTAAATAATAAATATGGACTAGCTTTTCTCATTACTATATGAGCTAGAACTGGTCCTGGAGCAAATATGGAAATAAGGGGTTAGGCTTGAAATCAGAGCATTTCACTGATTTTAAATACGAGGCACCTGTCTGTGTACATTTCTAATCCAATAATTAATCCAGGACCTTTTTATCTTAGGAACTCTCAGGAGTAATTTCCACATCTGAGTGGAGCACACATCATAAATCCACTCCAAATGATTTTTTAGTTTGTCCTTTCCAATTCTGGTTTGAATTGACATTTTGTTCTGGTTGAAGTGGCATCCACAGACGCCTTCTCCCCTGCAATTAGCTGAGATTAAGCAGTTGGAGAACCAGCACAGGGAAGATCAGAAATGCTTAAAGTTACTGATGTTTTGATCATACTTAACAGCAGAACAGCAGTAGCCTGTAGTTGGTGACTTTTAGATGCATGAATAAATATATTTCTGTGACTGCATTAAAATGATCTGTAGCAGGCTGAGCCAGCAAGTGGACCATGATTTTACTGCTAACAAGCAGCTTAGAGCTGGAGTCTGTCTGCAGCTTCAGTGCAAAACTCACAGATCCTCATCTCTTCCTTTGGCTATATCTTCCTGTGCTGCTTAATGGCATGCTAAAAAAGAACTCAGTGTGTTCCAGTTGCAGATTTTGATTTATTTAACCATTGGCAATCTGAAAGCATTCAGAGCTTTGGGTTATTAGTATTTTATATAAATGCCACAGATGAACCTTTGGAGCATGTGTTCCAACCACCCCAGCAATGTGAGCAGCCTGAGACAGGCAGCACAGCTTGAGGTTTGAGTCACACCCTATTCATTGAATTTAATAGCAGTTGAGCAGCTAAAACCCCTTATCAGAGCAGTGGGAGTGTGTCCTGGGGTGAGTGTACCCTGGCCACAAATCCTGAATCCTATCAGCCAGCACCGGCTGCTCGCTGCAGCCTGGGCAGGGCGCAGGGACAGGGAGCAGAGCTGGACACGTGGCTGAGCCAATATGAGCGCTCAGAAACTGAGACTATCAGTGCACTTGCACACCTCAAGTGCTTCTTAGAAACTTTATTGTTCAGTTTCTGGCACTTGCAGTCCAGGGTTGAGATGCTGTGAGAACAACCAGCTGTAGAGTGCTTTGGCCTTTGTACTTCCTGCAGTCTTGGGAAGATAGATAGACCAATGACAAATTAAATATACAGACCCCCCCCAAACTCACAGAAGTCTTTCATATCCCTCTCCTCAAAATTTTTTGGCCTATATTTTAAATTCCCCAGCTGCTCAACAGCTGTTTGAAATCCTGCTGCTGTTCTTCCCCCTGAGCTCACTCTTTATCTCTGTCAGCATATTGTGGGAACCTTTGCCCCTCACTGAGGTAACATTTATGTACTGAAATCAAAGCCACACAAATGATGGGCTGCTCATCTTATCCTGCAGTCACTAAAATTCCCTGGCAGTTACATGTGTCTTTGCATGTATGGGAAGCGGAGGTGTATCAACACACTGAATTGCTTGAATAAGAGAGTAATCTAGGAGATCAAGGCACCCACAGGGGAGGCTCAGAGCAGGAGCTGAGAAAGGGAGGAGAATCTACAGAGATGGGAAATAAGTGTAACAAGAAAAAATATTTTCTTAAAATTTGGAGAAAGAAACAGTAAAAAACATTTTGTCTTGAGGGATTTCCAGTAGGTGGACTCCTGTGGCAAATCTTTCCTGGAAGGATAGCATCTGTTTTTCATAAATAGTTGTTAAGCAGTACCTTTAAATGAATTTGCATAAGAAGGAAGCATCATTATCTTCATTATACTTGTGGGAAAGCTTAGGAAAAGAGAACTGGTTTGCTTAAAGTTACTCTTTCCACCAGCTGAAACAGCAATAGCCTCTTGAGTCACTCTTCACTGCTTCCTTGGCAGAGATCTTGGTCTGCTGTGCCATCAGTTCTCAGTATGTGCAGACAAAGGCAAAGTGGTTTTAGCAGACATTTCTCACTGTTGTTCAGCTAGATCTGTTTGCTAAGTAGAAGTGATCACTTTCTACTTTTGTTGTCCTATCTTTCCCACGACTCTGCGGTTTAATTATGAAAAATGCTGCTCACCACTGTTTCATGTTTTTAAAAATGTTTCCTCACAGAGTCCTAGGAAAAATATGGGCGAGTTCCCAGATGGCTAACACAGTCCAAAGGGCATCCTCTGGATGACACTGCACTTAGCATCCCAGACAAGAGTGATGTGCAAGGGATCAGCACACATGGTCATGGAAAATCTTTCCTGACAGTGTTGGCACAACCAGAAAATTTGAGAACAGAGGGATCTGAGACATTTCTGCTCTTTTCACATTTCCACATTTTTGCTTATTAGATTTTTTTATTTCCCTATTGGCTGTTCCCAGTTTCTCCCACAACTCAAGTTTGAAAAGCCACAATAGTCCAAGTCTGATGATTACTGCAGTGTCTTAATTTGTGAGGTGCTGACAACTGGGCGCAGGGACCCTCCCCATCCCCTGCTGCTGGGATGAGGTGGCTGCTGATGGGGATGGCAGTGCAACAGCCACTCTTCCTCAAACTCAGATGCTGTAGCAGCATTACTGTAATAGTATTTGCAACAATATTTTGTATATGATGGAGATTGAGTTTGGATGGAAATTGGTTTTGGTCATGGCCAAGCAATCCATTTGATACCTGTCCCAGCCTGCTGCTGACACACATGCACCCATCTTAAATTCTAAAAAAACAGGAATGAAGAGAAGAGGCAATGATTGCTGAGGGCCCTGCCTGCTGGAGGGTCACAGCTGACTTTGCTGCGCTATGTGTGTTTGCTGCCTCTGCTAATCCCAATAGGCTGAAGCAATTTATTATTCCTCTCCCTTTTTTGCAAACCACCCAGTGGCAGCAGCCACTCAATCCATTGCTGCCACCAGCACTGGGGACCGTGCACAGAGGCAGCTGCTCACAGCCAGAGGTGCCACCAGCCCCACAGCCTCTGGTGCACTGGTGTCAGTGGCAGAAACACTCAGCCCCACAGCCCACTGAGCACTGAGGAGCATCACCTTCACAAGTAGAAGCCTTCTGGTCCACATGAGGAGCTGGCATGGAAAAAATGCAGGACAGTTGGCAATGTGAGCAAAAGCTTCATGTCTGTAAATGAAGCATTCCTTTTTCCTTGAATGCAGAGGCCATCATGTACTGCCATCCATTATTTTCCTTTGGGCTAGAGGGAAACTGTGGAAGGTCTGCTTCAGGGAGAGGGTGACCCCCAGTGAAACCCTCTGAGGGTGAGGCAGTGAGCAGACCCTGAGGATTTTCTTGCTGCTCCTTCTTGTCCTTTTACAGCCAAAATACCCAGGGGTAATGTAGCAGTGTAAGAGTGTAAGAGTGATTTTGATAATGAGCTTCAGTTTTCCTCTTTTCATAATAATGAAGGTGAAGTTCTTTTGAAATGTCATTATCTCCTGTATTTACTGCATATCTGCAGGACTCAGTTCATCATGGTCCAGGACAAGCGACTTAGCTGCTTGCCCTGTGCTACCCCAGGGGCCTCTGCCTTGCACTGAAATATGTAATATTACAGAAGTGATAAAAGATCCTGGTACAACACAAGGCAGGAAAGTACCTCACTTCGGGGAGACTGTAGGAATTTCAGCCAGTAATGAAAAACTAGCAAATTTTGATTTGCCTTTGACCCAGAGTATAAACCTTTAGCTTTTCAGAAGTTTTCAGTGAAATTTTATGGTAGCAAATCAAAAACTCACTTCTGAAATTATTCAGGAAATGTCACTGAATATCACAGTAAAGTATTGGACTGGTCTGCATCATGCAGCTGAGTCTTTGATGATACTTACTGAACTAATATTTTTCAAATATTCATCCATCACAACTCAATTCTAAAATGAGAAATTGTACAGGTTCTTAAAAAGACAGAGAACCTTTCTTCTTTTTAAATATATAAGGGAAATAGAAGGGGAGCATGAGCTCAGTGTGTGCTTTGTGTAAGCTGTGATGGATGCAAAAAGAAAAGCATGCTAGACGCTCCTTCCTTTCTGCACTGTGCTGCTTTCTTGGGCTGTTATCTCACCTAATTTTGCATCCGATTTTTAAAGGACCTTCAAAGGTGGTTTTGTAAATGCAAGCTATGGCATCAACACAGCCTCTCAAGTCCTTTCAAACAACACTCAATTCCTGCCATTCTTGTGTTTGTTTTGCCCAGTGAACAGCAGCAAGCACATAGTGAGGAAATACCGCGGGCACCTGCGGACGAAGATCGAGTCTGGCGAAGGGACCATTCCCGTGCGGTGCCACAACGCAGCGCAGACATGGGATGGGGTCCTGCTGGGGGAGCAGCTCATCACCATGTCCTGCACTGACAAAATCGCCAGGTACGTGATGGACACACAGGGAAAAAGTCTTTGATTGTGGAAGCTCAGTGCCACAGAGGATTATGGTGCCCAGTGGGAAGCAGCCAGCAGGTGCTGACCAGCCCTGTAGGAACAAAGCTCTCCTTTGTATGCAAAAGCAGAATATTTAAATAGGAGGGAATGTAAATAGGATGAGTTCCCAAATTCTTTGTGGGTCATTAGATGCTTATTACAGTGTGACAAAAAAATAAACTGCCTTTGCAGGGTTTTTTGCCAATAGAATTTCACTGTGCAAATAAAATACATCCACTTTGCTGTTCTTGGATCATTTACCCCAAAACTTGCAAACCAACTTTCTTACAGATAAACTTAGCTCATCTGCACCAAATTGAATAAAAAGCACTAAAAGCCACCAGGGATATTTCTACTATTTTGAAAGTCATTGAAGAGCTCTCATGTCACAACCCCCTCTGTGCATTTCTGCTATGCAAAGTATATTTATGTAGAATAATTTCCATGTAATAAATATTTCATAATTATTCCCTGGTGACAAATAAAATGCAAACACATTCACCATTCTCAGTTTAGGGTGATAACTAATAGCAAGTGATGGGTAACACAATCTAAAATCAAAATGTGTGTGCTTGGCTGCACAGCTATTGCATTATTAGTACATATCTATACATCTATGCATATTTATCTTCATAATTTATACATATGTATATATAATGTACATTATATATAGATACAGTTCTACATATAAAACAAATCACATTGCAGCTATAAAAACTATATATGCTATGATCAAATTCTCTGCTAGACTATCCTGCCTAAGAACTCAGTTAAATTACATCAGTCAAAAATTTGGCCCAGTTATTAAAGGCCAACATAGACATAATCTTTCCCAAAAAAATAGAAATTTTGTTTAATCCAAATGCATAAATTCTGCTTTTAGCTTTAACTGGATGACCTACCAAAGCTAAATTAGTCTAATTAGCAAAGCTTGCCATTTTGTCACAAAAATGTAGAAGTGAACCAGCAAATGGAAATTCTACCAGACTCACAAAATCCACCCTCTGGTAAGAGTAATCATCACAACTGTTGTTCTTTCATGAAGGATAAAGAGCAACTTCTGCTGTAATGTTTTCATTTACTCATAAGGAGATAACAGAAAATCCAAACTGTATTCAGTGGATCTCCTCCACTGTGTGTAGATGCAGTTGAGTTTTCCATATTCAGACTCATATGGAATCAAAAAACTGAACAATTTTAAGTTCAAGGATAGAAATATCAACTTTGCACATTCTATTACATTTCCTGTTGATAGGGATGTTGACAGTAATGCAGTCTCAGGAGTTGGGTTTTCTCCAAGCACATCTGCTGAGCACTGAGTGAATCCTTTCTTTGTTGACACACATCTAAGCAACACTGAAGTCTTTGAAGGAAAAAAGAATCTGCCACAAAGTTTTTCCAAGATAAAAAAAAATTGCAGCTCTCATAATTTACAATATATCTCAATATTGTAAGAAAAACTGCACTTTTTATTATTTATTTTCAATGTAATTCAAATGAGCTTGGGATTTTTATATGTTAAAAAAAACAGCAACCATTTGTGCTTTCAACAGCATATGTTGCAGTTAAAAAAGAGGCTGAGAAAATCTGCATTATACTTCATCCCAAATTTCAGTTTACCAAATTAAATGCCATCTACAATAATTTTTAATCATTATTATCCTCATGTGTCAGGAGGAGAAATCAAAGGTTTCTTCACCTGTCCTTTGTTTCAGTACTTGTAGGACTGTCTTCTGCCTTCTCCTCTGGTTACAGAGAGCAGAGGCAGGAAAGGAGTTCAGTGGAAAAGCAGATTTCTCTATGAGAGCCTTTCCTGCCCCTGCCCTACTGGAGAGATCAGTGTGTGGTGCCCATACATCATTTCAAACTGCAAGTATTTGCCCTACCACATAGGCAGCTGACTCTTTAAATGTCTGCAGGATGCAGGACTCTGGTTCCACGTTATCTGAGCTTGTCTCGCAGTGAGAAGAAAAGAGATCTCTGAAGCTGAAATTCGTGTTTGTATAAGCAAGATTTGACAAAAAAATCTCGCCTGTATGCTTTGGATTTTATTGCTTGTAAAAGTCCCTCAGGAGCACTGTGCTATTAGAGAATGTTTCCTCTTGAGAATCTAGCCAGTAGCTGCTAAAATATACATCATTTTGCATTATTTGCAAAGGGCATTGCTATCAGAATATCAAAGACCCAAGAATGCACAGAGTTACTGAGAAAAGCGAATAATATTCTATAAATCATGTATCTAACAATTTATGTTCTTTCTTGCTTATAGGAAAGCTATAAGCAAAGAGTAGTTTAATCAGATTTATTTGTTATTCAAAGACATTTAGCCATTTTTATTACTATCACCACAAGTTTGAGAGAATTTGATGCTTGGTATACATTATTTGGGCTCTGTGGTTTTGTTGAGATCTCAGGATAAACACCCTGGTATCATACCTGTTCCCCCACTGAATTAAAGCACAAGCTCTATGGTATGAATAGTCATTTTATTTGGCTCGGGCAGGGAACTGTGAGGTGAAATTCTGCAACTTGGATATAAAGAAAGTCACCCTAGATCTTGGTTATTCCTTCTGGCTTTAAAACCTATGCATTTATATGTGTAAATTTAAAGTTCGGGTTCTGTGAGTCCCCAAATAAACCACCCTGAGAGTGTCAGCTTTTACACACATGACTCCTGTGAGCCTCACAATGCAGCTGGAATCACTTCAGTCTCTCAGTGCCATAGGATTTAGGATTAAACCACATTTTTTAGCCCACAGTTCATTAATTACACTGACACCTTTTGACCTTCATTCTCCTCTGTAATGTACATTTTATACATTTACAAAAAAGCAGCAATAACATGGGAAAAATAATTTCGAAAATAATCATCTGTTTTGGGAAAAAAAATTATGTCATTTAATGTTTTCTTGATGCTAATCATAACCTATATTAAAACCTTTATGTCGACAGAGACATTGCAGCCCTGAGAGAATTTCAGCTTTTTGTGACAGCAAAATTCATACAATGGGCCAAATTAAACGTCTTTTCATCTCCCTGTCTCACACTAAGGCTGGATGCAGGACTAGCTCATACCTTGCTTATTACAAGGTCAGTGCAAGGTTAATGCTGCTGCTAATGGAAGTCTCTGCAGTGGCTGTTCGGGAGCAGACAAATGTTTGAAGCAAAATTGTTATATGCACACACATGCACACACAGGCATGCACACACACACAAACACACACATTTTTAGGGAAAGAAACAAGGATATCCCTACAGCTCAGCTCTTCCTTGAGGCTCTAAACACACTAACCAAAACTTAGGGAGGCTCAGCCATACATTCTGTGTCAGACCCTCAGAAATGGTCAGGACTGGCACTGGTACTCAGCTGACATGTGCCAGCTGCAGGGGTGGGATTAGCAGCACCCCCTTGGTGTCCCTGAGGGACACTGGCTCTCTGTGTCCCCTCAGTGACATGGTCTCCAGGTGCACAAAGCCAGCCCAGCACTGAGCATCTCCTCCCTGCTGGCTTCCCTCAGCACACAGTGTGTATGTCTGTGCCAGATTTGCAGGTAGCAGCCCACATGGCTGCATATATAAAATCAGCATTTCCAAATGTCTCTACTTCTTATTCCTACAGCAGAAGAAATATGAAAGTCTGGCCAAAATAGCAAAGATTTATGCACTCCTCTTTAGTCCATCACCCCTCTGGACAGACTTATAAGAGAAATTCAGTCTGTCACAGAGGAGAGAACCACCTTCCCTGTGACACACTTTGTCCTCTGACTCATGGAAACACTGCCTGAGCTTCAGGCCAGTCTCTTTCACCATGGCTCATCCTCTAGGCTCACCATAACTCAGATTTAGCAGTACATACTCCTCCCTTCTATATAAAGTTTCCTGTTCCATGCTCTGAGCTCATCAAGTTTATTTATCTCATCACCAGCACCTGGGTTCCTTCTTCTTCCATGCAGAAAACTAGAGAAATCACTTCCCCCAGTGCCAACCCTTCTGAAACAGTAGGGTGCTCTGCCCTGTGCAGCTGCACAGAGAGGTTTGGTGCTTGCCATTGCCAGTGGTTGGCAGAGCATGGCAGTGGTTTGGTTTGGCAGAGCATGGCCGGGGTTTGGCAGAGCATGGCATGGTTTGGCAGCGTGTGGCAGTGGTTTGGTTTGGCAGAGCATAACAGTGGTTTGGCAGAGCATGGCAGAGGAGCTGGGAGCACAGGGAGGAGAGCACCACAGCTCCCCAGAGCTCAGCAGACCCGTGGTGTGAGCCGGTGTTCCCAGATCCTGGGTCACCACCTCACCTTGATGTGTCCAGGCCATTTTAGGTTCTTGGTGCAAGCATTCAACACTAGGGTTCATTCCAAAAATCAGTTCTTATCTGGGTGTCCCAGGAGAGAGTTCTGCACTGCATTACTCTTCTCCAAACTGTCTTCCTTGACCAACCTCAGCCAGGGGACTGGACACCTCACACTCTGGCCAGGGCAGAGCACATTGTGGCTCACTAGATGTTGAGTTTATGTAGTTATTTGGAGAGATGCCAGCCTTCTGTGCAGCAATTTTGCATCTAAACACACAAAGATTGTATAAACTTATTCATAAATGGATGAGCAGTGGCACTTTCCTCTTTCAGAGTCCCCTTGCAGGATCCAGGCTGAGAAATGTACTTTGCATTGTGCAGGATTTGCAGGGAGCAATCCTCATAAACACTGTCTTTAAACAGCACATAAAAGCCAGAATTCAGTGTTTGTTTTATAAGCTCTGGCCTTAAAATTGTTTTCTTAGTACCGCTTCTCAAAAGGTCACCTTTAAAAGACTGTGTATTTTCTTGCCACCAGGCTAATGGTCATCTACTTCCTCAAACTTCACCAAAAAAAGTGACATTTAGCTCAGAAGTAAAAAAAGACCTTGAGTATCTAAATTACCTCACCTACAAAACAACACAAACAGAAACAATGGACCTCCAAACTTTGCACTGCATCATGAGCACTCTACCCATGTCCTGTGGCTAAGATTTGTGGATTATTTGGGCCCCACAAGCTAGAGAATAGGAAGAAATCTTTATTGAGAATATGATCAGAGTACTGCAAGGTAGTGTAGCCTTAAGGCACCTTTTCAGGATTTATCAGTGGGAGTCTGAAGTAGCATTTTAGAGGATGAGTTGAGCACATTAAGCTGTATTTAAATGTAGCATATAAATATGCAGGACTAAAAGTCAGTGTTAGAAATTGGCATTCTTAGATCTATTTTAGTGTTAGCCTGTCGACCAGAGCCATTGTTAACAGAAGGCTGAGCCTGACAAGGTAACTCTTAAGAAAAGCTACTTCAAAGGCTACATATTAATGCAAATGAAAATCAATTAACACAGCTAGATCTTCAATTAGAGATGATTTGTGCAGACGGTTTGTAATTCTCTCTCTTAACCCCTTTCTGTGTGACTGAGAGTTCAATTTCATTCTTTCACCACAAGGTATGTTCCAGAAAACATGTATAAACCACCCACTGTTAAAATACAGATCAAAAACTAATGCACTAGTTCCAGTTTTCAAACCAATAATAGCTAAATGGTCATATAAATAGGAGCACCACAGGTGTCCTTCTGAGCACATGCCACCCTGAATAACAATTTATGTTGTGTGAAGCATAGCTGGAAATATTGGTAATAGAAACTGTGGTACAGGAGGTTAACAACACACTGAGTGGATAAGACTTAAAGCTCTTAATAAAAAAACAAAGTCTTTTACAAAAAGCCTTATCAAAATAAGATTTGAAATTCCTCAGCAATGCTTTTTAAGGGGCAAGATTTCCAAAGGTCCCAAGGAGACACTTCAGTCTCTGAGCATCCCTGGCAGGTGGGTGCAGTTCCCTGAGATGTTTTGATGCACCAGGTGAATTTCTCCACACCCCAGTTACAAAGGGGTTCAAGTGTTGGGTTTCAGGTCTAACCATGTCCAAATCAATGTTAGAAACACCAGCAGAGGGGCTCCAGCTGTCACTGCACATCTCAGCAATGGGCAGGGAGCCTTGTACTGACCTGAGCAAAGCTGCAGCCCCCTGCAACCCCCTGGGTTTGCCTCCAAACCCTTTCCTCAGTGTTTTCATCATCCCTTTTTCTCTTGCTCCAAGGGAGAGGCCATAGACAATTCATGTGCTGAGGTGATGCTCCAGCACGTGGAGGCTGTGGTGAGGCTGTGATGTGGGGACGCATTTCCCTGCACACCTCGCTGTGTCCTGAGCTCTCAGGAGCCTGGGAACCGGGGGGCTCTGCAGGGGGGTCACGCCCTGCCCTCTGCTTGTCCAGGGCTGGGAGAGCACAGCATTTCATCAAAGAAAGGCTGCCTGCTCTGGGATGCCTCCCAGCTTGTCACTGGCATTTCTGTGATTGACAAACAGGCAAAAATATATTTGTTTAAGGATTATCTATATTGAAAACTGGACGCAGGATTTTGTCTTTGTAAACAGTGCAGTAATATCTGCTGTTTGAACAAAAGGAAGGGTATACTTCCCTTCTATTTAAAGCTACAAAAGCTCCCATATTTGAGTGAAAAGGGGAGACATTCTGTTTTGTTTATCCTGTCTGCTGAAGATTTGGGGATTTTTAAATAAGATCTGTGACTAAGGGAGCATTAGGTTGATTTTCACTTTATTGGAAGGGTTATTACAGAGCACATAGCATATGAGTTATTAGAGAGATGTGTGTCCTTGAAAACAGCACTTAAAATCTTGTACAATTAGGAAAATTCAGAATGATCCAGCATATTTCCTCATAGCAAGAAAAGTCACTTTGATATATTGAGAAGCCAAAATGTAACACTGCATTGCATTGAATAATAATTGTATTTTGAAAAGCCACATTTGAAGAGAGCTCTTTGTTACAGATGGGAACACAGCTACTTTCATGGACCTAAATTAGGCTACAGAGAAAGAGCTCCTTCAAAATTAACACCCTTATTGATAGTTTCACTGTTGCTCAGATGGATCTTTCCCTACCATCTACCTACAAATAATTTCATAGATGTTCATATATCAAAGGATCAAGTCAGTACATTAGCCATGTGTGTTGGTCAAGGGATGAATAATGCACAGGATAAAAGACCTTCCCCCAAATATTTGTCAGTAAAATCTAATGTTTCTGCACAATACTGCACTGGCAGCCCTCCAAGGCACCCTTTTCATCCACAGAGCAGCACCAGCATGAGGAACTGAAAATTTTCCCCAACATTAAAGTGTTTTTCCTGGGCTCTGAAGAACAGCAGCAGAGCAAGGGTCTGATTTTGGCCAGTTCAGAACCCCTCTTTTCTTGGGACTTGTGCTGAGTTAGTGGGATTCACATGCATGATCAGGACCGCATTCCAGAGAGAAACAACTGCCTGAACACTCTGAGAAACCTGGGCTAGACTGGAAAGCAAAGCTCCTTCTTTGCTTCTTCCCATTGCTCTGACCAGATGCTGCTAAACCAGTGCTGAGCCAGAAGCAGCCACTGTACAGGTGGCAGTGCCATCACCCTCATCCCTTTTCACACCACCTGGGGGACACCAGCTCAAAAACACCCAGCAAGTGGTCCCCACCAAATATTGCCCTCTTGGTGCCTTTCCTGGCTTCTCAGTCCTTGATACTTTAGAATGCTGTCTGGTTCTGGGACAGTCTCTTTGTGCACCACATTCTACACATCAGGCAGGACTTGCTCTGGTGCTGGTATTCTCTGATAGGTTTCTTCTTCCTTGTTTTTTTGTTGGTTTGTTTGTTTGTTTGTTTAAATCTGATTGCTCTGTCCAATTTGTCTTGGAGTCAAACTTATCCCCTGGGGTCAAAGCCCACCATGGCTGATACAGAAGCTTCATCACCCCTACACCTTCATGTGCCTTCTTTTGGAGTGGGAAAACAGGGTTCTCTCAAGGGACAGCTATTGCATCCAGAAACTCTTACAGATTTCAGCAGATCTTATACCCTTTCTGCCCTGATTCCCCAGGGTGCAAAAATGGGACTTCACCTTACTGGAGTACTGCAAGGAATAATTCATGTTTATGGAATACTTTCAGTACATAGTGGGTGACCTGATCGTGCTTATATTGTGATTTCTAATAGTGTAATTCCATTGAAATTCAAATCCCTTTTTACATTAATATGTCCAGAATTAGGTAGAGAAATATCTCTAAAGAAAAGGCAGATTCCCTTGTGATGAATTTAAATTACCTTGTAATTTATGACCTGAGCACAATCCCTTATTTTGGTAAATAAAACTCAGATGATTTCTTGTGATGTGCATATTGCTGAAATCCCAATATTGTTGAACATATGTTGTTTTCAGTTTAGCTGCTTTTCTTGTCTCCTTCAATCAAATATGTAAGGCTTTTTTAAGGAAATCTTAAATGCTGAAAACAGCACTGATATCTTACAAGATTTCATCTGGACAAAGATATCTGTGTAAATTTTCTGCTTACCTTAGATGCTGGTTGAAGGCATAGTACTGTTAGCTGAATTCAGCTCTGTTTCTTAAGCTTGCATTATTAATTTTGCATCATGATAAGTTATTTATTCAAAGAGGCAGCTAGTTCTTTCCTTTAAAAGTGATGTGATTTGCAGAAATGACCACACTTTTTTTTCCCCAAATGAAGTTATGCAAATCTGATCGACTAAAGTAAATGTTTCATAAAACCAATGACTGTTTAAATTGTGGGACTAAATTGTTTGTATATAAATATTACCTTTTATATTTCATTTGAGTTTTATGTAGATGAACATATTACTTTAATGGCCTGCATTTACAGAGGGAGACAGGGAGAGTCTGACTCTGAAATCCTCAGCAGCCAGATGGCTGCCTTTTCTTGCATGAGATTAAAAGATGTTTCTCATTCACAGCCCTGCTTCAGAGGCAAATTAATACAGCCAGCTAAATTGCTTGTGTTTTTGGAATAAAATTTAAGGAGAACTTTTAAAAGCAATTGGTGTCACAGGTTCCTAGAGCAGATTGCTCTCCAGGTACAGCATGCTGGTTTTAAACATTCAGTAATTAATGGAAAGTATTCCATGTTAATTGACTGCTTCAGGAAAGGGAAATATAATGACTCCTTATTAATCATGAAAAGAGACATACAGTACAGAGGCACTGCAATAATTGCACTAACAGTTGAGAAATGTTAATTAATGAAAAGAACAATGATGTAAGAAATTAGCACCATAATGCTTGCTGCTGATGGAAATTCTGCTTTAAACACATTATTTAGCGTGGCAGCCCCTGGATGATGCCTTATATAGCAGACACCTCATAGCCTTTCCTTCAGCAGCTACCGAGCTCCAAATATAGCCGGTGTTTTGGGTTTTAATGAGCCAAAATATACTCTCCAAACTCCATTTTCTAAGCATTTTCAGTTTGAACTCCTGAACTCAAGACTACTCAGACAGACTGACAGTGTTCAACTTATGTAAAAATATTATCCAAGTGTATGAGAGCCTGTTAGCATTTGTGTGGCGGGAAACAGCTTCTTAGATGAGCTGAGCTAAATAGGTTTGCCAAGACGGTAACTGCATCATGACTTCTTTCCCCTTCTTAATTTTTCCACTCATTAACCAATTAGCTGTCCTCTGAAGAATTTAGAGGCTGTCACATTTGTGCCTAGCTTGATGCAAAAATTCATAAGCTATTAAAATGCAGAGCCGTTCTGGCAGCTACTCCACCAGCAGCAGCACAGAGGTCTCAGTCATCAACAGGCAGAAGGTCCCAAGGTTCCCACCATCACTCTGCTGCACCTTTAAGGCAGCAACAAGGTGAGATGTATCTCTCTGAGCACTTCAGAGAAGGTCGAGCTATCAATTACAAATAAATTTCCTAAAAGCTCAAGTCTTCTCTTTTTCCTATTCAGGACCAAGATTTAATTCTCATGGATGTCTTCATATCTTCATGGTCATTTGTGCAAAGAAATGTCAGCCTATGAGACATTCAAAGATTTTGGGGGAATTTTGGCCACCTAAGTCATATGTTAGCTTGAATGTATGGCATGCAGATGGTACTTATGTATGACAGGCAGCAAATAAAGGTGGAATAACAAAAGCTCTCATTCTAGCTCTACCATTGCAAGTAAAACACTATAGATGCAGGAAAAAAATTCTGCTAGTGACAGGCTAAATGAACATCCATCAAACACAAAATGCTTTTCAAAAGAAAACCTTTTGATAAGAAACTTCTGTTTGCAGCAATACAAGATGGAAACACATCCCTTAAGTGAAAAGCACTACAGTAATCTCCAATATTCCTGAAGGGGTAATCAGCCCATGGGTGTATAATAACCCAACAGTGCTTTCTGTGTCATAGGACAGGGACAGGAATAGTTTCATCCCTCATCCCTCTAAACCATGTGCTGGCATTTGCTGATTTTCCCAGGGCAGCTCCAATATGGCCATTCCTCCATCCATGGGTCTTATTGCTCCTGAATTTTTTTTCCAGGTGGAACATCCTTGGGCTGCAAGGCGCTCTGCTCAGCTCCTTCATTGAACCCCTGTACCTGCACAGCATCGTGGTGGGGAGCCTGTACCACACTGGACACCTGTCCCGGGTGATGAGCCACAGGATAGAGGACGTTGGCCAGCTCCCGGCTTCCTACCGCCGCAACCAGCTGCTCCTCAGTGGTGAGCAAACACCTGCTGCAAGTCAAATAGTGCCCCCTCCCATCTCTAGTCATACTGCTGACCAACAGGAATGCTTTTTGTTTGCATTAACTCACACCCTTTTTCTTTTTCCCTGAAGAATATGAATTTGTAGAATTAAGACACCAATGTGTTTAAATACTCTTTCATTAGCAGGACACAAAAAAAGGATCATTAATGGATAAAAGCTGACTAGGAAAACAACCACTATACATTGAACACTCAGAGTGGAAAAAAAAAAAGTATGACTAAGTAAAGCACTTTTAAAAACCAGAAGGAAGCTTTCAGTAAATTTTAGGTTTAACTGTCTTCAGATCCTCATGAGTCATGTGAATGCTAAGAGACACCAGTTCTGCACTAGATTAGATCCTTATTTTAATCTTTGATAATTGTTCTTTGGGAGGATTCCCCAAGACATTAATATGATGTCAGTGTCACAGAGATGGGACGTCGGGACATTTTAGTGGAGTACCCCATCACCTTTCAAAGTCCTCTAGGTTCCTCAGTAAGGAGTACCTTATCTATTTCACGGGCTTTTTTTTTTTCAATATGTCCTTGTGACAAAATTTGTTTGGCTGAACAAATTTTTTAACAAGGCAGAAGTGATAGTTTAGCCACTGGGGAAATTCTCAGGTTCTGTGTGGTTTAGTACATCTGGCAAGTGTAATATGCATGTATGTGTTGTGAGGTGAACAGGTCAAAAGGCTGTTCTGAACTGTTTCTGAACAGCCTATCTCCATTTTTTAACTCTTCAGTGCAACTGCACAAAGACTGCAATCAAGTGAGTAGGAAGCTGTGATCCACACTCTCTCTCCAATTTATGTCCCCACCTGTCCCTCCTGCCCTGGTCCACCCTGAGCATGGCTCAGCCTCCCTTTCCTTCCCACATGAGATTGTGGTAGGGAGGAAAGAATTCACAGTTGGACAGGAGATATCTCCCCATTTCCCAAATCTGGCTGTTGTTTTGACAATACAGCCCCAGCTGCCAAAGCCACTGCATCTCCCACTGGGAAAGCAGATCTCATCCTGTGCCAGCCCTGACACACCGTAAGTGCACCCATAGATTAAAATCAAAGACACACAAAATTTCACTGTGTCTGCAGGATGTACATGGAAACCCACTTCAACTGTTGAAGGATTGAAAACACAAAAAGGGATTTTATAAGAGTTTTCACCACAGAACAGCTATTGCTTTGCTGGGCTGGCCTTGCAGAGTAAAGTCAATGGGTCATACTTGGCCAGTGTGTGTGTGTATGTATGTACAAGAGTCATTGCCAGAGATCTCAAGGGAATAAGAAACGCATCAGAGGAGGACTTGTGTCACTTTAAATATCTGCATGTTTCTGGGCTCTCTTCCTCCTTTCCAGAGGTTTCTGTTTGGAAAAGCATTTCCTTTGCTCTTTGGTTGTGTTTGTTGGATTTCCTCGGCCCAGGAGAAGCAGTGGGAGGAATCTGTCTCTCTCTCTCTCTCTTTCTCTCTGCATTGTTTTTGTCTCTAACATCATTATTTTTAATCTTCCCTCCCCCCACAAATCCCAGGGAGGCAATGCTGATTAAAACTTACACTGCTGAGGCTTATGCCACAATTCTTTCTCCTGGGAAACCCTGCCAGCAGATATCCAATGACTAAGGGATGGGCACCTAGAAAAAGCTTCTCCAAATGCATTAGACACCAGACCTACACAATCTCAGCCAGGCAACTCCACCTCCACTCTTGTCTTGGATCTCAGACCAGCCCAGGACTGCAGGAGTCCTTAAATTATAAGGATATCAATTATTTTGCCACTTGATCATAGGAGTACAAGCATTCCAATGGAGAGGAGAGTCATGGTGTAATGAGATGTACTGAGATTAACTCCTTGGCTCCACTGAAAAATAATCAGTGAGGTTTTCTGCTCAGTTTTCTATCAGCCCCAGCCAGATGGAGCTATACTCTTCCACAGAGATTACTCTTGGGTGTAATTTATAGAAGAAATGCCTTTTTTATATCCTGTCCTCTTAAGAGTGAGGCTGTTTTAAAGGGTATCCTGATGGGTTATGAGGTTTTGCTGGGGGAGAGAGGAGAAAGAGGACAGATTTCAGTTCACATCCCACAGTACTCAAATTCCTATTATTTGTGCAAAGACTTTTCTTTGTCTTTCAAATCTGACTGTCTTCTGTTGTACTCTTTCCTATGTGGGTTTTAAGAAGGATGTTTTACATAGAGGAGAGAAAGTAGCCTAGATTATTCAAGTGTTACTATCTAAATAAATCAAAAAAATTATTTCTCAAAAGAAAAATACAGAAGAATTTTTTAATTATAAAAATATCAACAATCAGAGAACATATCCATGCTCTGTATTTGTCTGTTATGACTCTCATAGTTTTTTTTTTAAACTTCTTCTTTTGCATTCAGAAAAGGATGTGAAAATATCTTCTATTTACCTAAATACATCTGCTTACATATGATAGCTGGGAAGAGAAAGCATGAAATCCAAAGGAGCCCATAGGGGTTTCCAGGCACTGGGACCGGCCTGGGCTGCTCTGCCAGCCCCCATCTGATGGGCACCCACAACCTGATCTCCCCTCTGAGCAGCCCTTCCTTCTCTTCCTCTAGTCAGGGATTTCACATTTTCATTTATTTACTGTCCTGTGGCAACTTTGCATGGCAGGGTGTTTGCTATCATGCTTTTTGGCACTCCAATCCTCTGAGCTTTTGGGTGCTATCTTGACAGAGAGTGGTGCATAGTGTCAAACAGCTGATTTTGATCTGTTTGCATCTTGTTCTGCGTAGAGACGCTCGAGCAGCGCTGCAGAGCTATCTGATTTTCAAGCTCTCAGTTTAAATCCTGTTGCCTAGGTGAACTGGAGTTTTAGATGCAGACTGATCTGTTATCTCTGGGGGGGGGAAAATTGAAAGAGGTATTAATACGACATGAATGTGTTTACAAATCCTGGGTGAGGTTATGACTGAGCTGTAATTCTCTTCTACACACGGTAGCGAGTTCAGTCCCAGTGACTGAGATGGTTTCTGCATTTCCAGCTTTGTCATCGATACAAAGTGAGTTTGCCATATAATTTTTTCCTTTCAAAGGCCACCTTTCTCTCTCTGCATGTGCTAAGTTCCATTTGGCTCTAGAAGCTCCCTCCCAGGACAGAAGGGACAGGGGAGAGAGGGAGCATGTCCCTCATTGTTTCTCATGATGCTGAGAGGCTCCAGGCAGGATGCAGCAACTGCCTGCAGAGGCAGCATCCTGGCCAGACAGACCTGCACAGCCCTCCACTTCTCCTGATGTGTCTTTCAGGAGCTTTCCAAGCTCAGCACATTCAGTAGTGGGTGTAGCATTCCCACCAGCTCCCATCTCCTCCCATTCTGCCTCAGACCAGCAGATGCTCGTGGCATGCATCTGTTTTGAAAATGAGATCCTGGGCAAGAAGGGCACTTTGGAAAGGAGGGGTTTTGATCTCTTTTCTTTAATATCCTTCTCTCTGAACAGCCCATATCAGTACTCACTCTTTTCAACAGTTCTTTAAAACCCTCTCAGCAGAAAATGCAAGGGAGCTCTCTCTGCTGCCCTCCACCCAGCAGCAATGGAAGCAGTGCAAACCTTGAGCTGTTGCTGGAGCTGCCGCGGGCAGGAGCTGCCATTTGGAATCACAGCTCCAGCACTGGCCTCTGCTGGGCTGGCTGTGCCAGGCAGCTCCTGCCCCCAGCACAGTCCCCACCTGCTGCTCACCATGGTGGCTTTTGTGGTCCAGGTCTGCAGGCTAGTGGCCCACACAGCAAATCGGCAGAGAGAGACACAACAGCTGGATCCAGACACATTATCCAAGGTCCATGTTTTCAAAAATATTCAAAGTGCTTCAGGTCACTCTAAGTTTTCCAGCTTCAGAAGCTCCCACTGTTGATTCTTTGCTGCAAAAGCACTAATAAGTAGGGCAAGGCAGAGCTCACTTGTTTGCATTTGTACTGTGCTGCAAAATAAACCAGCCACTTTCTTTATTCCTCTTATTTTCTTGCAAAGATTAATCCTTCCCTGGTTTCAAGTATAAGAAATGAAAAAGCAACAGGACTCATGAAAAGGCTGAGGTGGACTAAATAGTTAAAAAGAGACAAAAATTTACCTGATTAAAAATAGCTCGTGTACACACCCATACCTGACCTTGTAGCCATGGTCTGCATTCAGAGCCAAGGAGATCTCAGCCATGGAGGCATTGGCTCAGTATTGGGCTCAGATGTCCAAAATTGGCCACACGGATGACATTAAGGTCATGCAGTCATCCCAGGTGACTGTAAACATCATTAATGCAGCTGTCTAAAATTACATATGAAGCATTCCTCTTAAAGATGTCCTAAATATCAAATATCACCATTAGGACACAACCTAGCTGTTGAAGAAATTGGTGCTCCAGTACAGGGCTGGAATCTGGCAGGCAGACACAAGGTGGGGACCAAGAATGTTCTGTGCAGGTCTGTGATGTCTATAAGGTCATTATTAACTTGGATTTAATAATATCTCTCTCTCTCTGTGATGATGAAGTGTATTGTTTTGCATTTTCTTATCCCCTGAGGTCTAGACATCCCTGTTGTCATTATATTGCAAGAGTTCTGTTGTCATTACACTGCAAGGGTTCCACATTGCAAGAATTTTGTGCCTCCTTGATGTTTCTTGTAGGCATCTCCTCTAGGCACTGACCCTTCCTTATCCTCACAGCAGCCAACTGACTCCAGTGCCTTCAACCAACCAATCCACTCTTTTATAACACTCTTCTTATTGGCTACAGCTGCAGCCTGTTAACATCAGGCCTGCTCCTAATCCTTAGTAATTGGCTCAGCTGCAACTCTTTAGGGGGTAAAATTACATTCTGTGTTCTATCTCCCTACACATCTCCTCACAGCAAAGGCCCCAGGACTTAATAGCAGATAAATATGCAGGACTGTGGGAAGCTCACCTGAAAGAAATGGCCAAAAGATGGCCAAAACACTGTACTGCTTAGTTCCTTGTAAAACCTGTTATCCCATTAAAGCCTTTGGGAAAGATTTCACTCAGCAAACATCACACTGCTGTCAACAGCTCACACTGCAATCCAAAGGCATTCCTTAGGCTAGGTGGGGAAAATCTATAGGAAGTACCAAGCTATGTCTGTCCAAGGCACTTGGTCTGGTAACGTTTAACCGACAGTGACAAGAGCACATGCAGTGCACGACGCCAGCGATTCACTGGGGGTGTCTCCTGTGCCACCACAACCCAGGAGCAGCTTCGAGTGAGCACTGGGGCCTCTCTTGGGCACTCTGAGCACTCACTCTCCTGAGCACTGGAGTCACTGTGTCCCTTTCCTGCAGGGGTGAGCCACGCGGGCGCTCGGCAGCCCGGGAAGTCACCGGGGTTCAGCGTGAACTGGGTCCTGGGGAGCGCGGAGCTGGAGGTGATCAACGCCACCACGGGCAAGCGCAGCTGCGGCGGCCCCTCGCGCCTCTGCAAGCACATGTTCTTCACTCGCTGGGCCAAGCTGCATGGCAAGGTGGGTCTGGGGCACTGGGAGCCCTGTCACCAGCTGCCCTGCAGCACATGGACAGGGAGAGATGAAGGCAAGGAAAGAATTGTTTTATTACGTGCCAAAACCTCTTTCCGGTTGGGAAACGAGTGGAAACAAACAAGGGGAAGGAAGTTGGAGACAATTCCATCAACACAGTCAATAGGGAAGGCAAAGGAGGTGGGCAGGTTTGAGCACAAGCCCAAAGTGATTGTTCTGCTCTGCAGGACACCCCAGGGGAAGGAGGCTGGTGGCACTCATCAAATTGCAGGCAGTGGCAGGGTCTGCTGTCCTAGCAGCAACTCTGAGCCTTGTGGGGAGCAGAAGAGACCAGCTGGTCTCTGTGCCCAGGGCTTGGTCACAGTGTGGTGACACAGGTCCCAGCCTCTTTCCTGCACAGCAGGTAGGAAGAGAGGCAAGAAGCACTCCTGCCACTCCCAGAACAGAGGGATCCTCACAGGAACAAAACTGGGGCCACGGCTGGAGCTATGGCTGGGAGAGCTGAATTGCTTCTGGCTCACACCAGGGATGAGGTTGCAGTGAGCAGGAGAGAGGAACTTGTGGCTGAGCAGGGCACTTTGCCCTTGACAAAGCAAGGATTTGATAAAGTCATCACTCTCTACCCCTAGGGAACAAAGGGAACAAGGAGGCAGCCAGAGAGAAGCCACTGCTGCCAGGCCAGCTTGAGGCCCACTGGCATCCAGGCTGGCAGTGTCACCCTGCCTTGCTGACTGGGCCAGTACATCTCCAGCCAGTACAGCCCCATGGAGTGCTGGCACACAGACAGGAGCAGCTCATTGCAGGCTGCATGGTCACCTTCTCCTTAATCTGCCTCTCAGCATCTCTCCTGTATAGAGACAAGGACAAGAGCTGTTTGCTCATCAGGCTTGCCTTGAGGGTGCCTTTCCCTACAGGTTTGGCATGGTAGAGATTTGGGCAGGTCAGAGGAGTTTGTTTAGTCCTTCTGCAGAGCAAAGGGTGCTCCCTCCTGCCTGTCCTTCCAGGGGCACTGCACATGTGATATTGCTGTGGGTAGCTCCAGTGTTCCCACAGAGCACTCATTTTTCCCACACCAGCACAAACGCTGATGCCCGATTTCTGCCCTGTCCTGGACAGCTTTCAGAGCATTCCCAGCAATGACAGACTCCAGAGGGGAAATGGGAGAGTGTGGAAGACAACCCTTCTTTTTCTGTGTCTGGGCATTACTTGGAAGCACTGACCTGCTCTCCACTTCCCAGGCTAAACTTTCTTTAAAGGAGTATGTGCTTTAAAGATCTCCAGAAAGGATTTCTTTCAGTTTTGTCTGTAAAAACCACCTTAATTGAGAAGTAGCATTCTGCCTTTGTAGAACACACCAAGACCAACACTTGCTACTGCCTATGCTACTCCAAGGCAAAGCTGTTCACCCCTCTCCTGCTCACAATGGCTCAAAACTGTGTCACCAGCATTTATTGCTTCCCTGGCTTTCTGGTTGTTAAACCAAAAGCAAACACACAAAGCACAGTGATTGCTTATGAAATGTAGACAGGAAGATTATACAGCTACTGAAGCCTCCTGTTTCTTTTGGCTCACAGGTTGGGTTTTCTATTTTTTTTTCCCTTCCCTGATTTTTGTTCTGCAGCTGAGCACACGAGTACCAAGCCATGGAGAGATGCCATCGGTGTACAGCGAGGCCAAGCTGGTGGCTCAGACATACCAGTCTGTTAAGCAGCAGCTGTTTAAAGCATTTCAGAAAGCTGGCCTGGGCACCTGGGTGAAGAAACCCCCAGAGCAAGATCAGTTCCTACTGACTGTGTGAATCACTCCACACCTTTTCTACATGACTGGATCAAACCAACTGGAGAGAAGGCGAGGCAGGACGAATGAGAGAATTGAAGCAGTTTGAGATTTAATAGCAACCTCCATGGGAATATTTGCTTTTAATCCTGTATTGGAAATACATAAGTAGAAATGTGTCTGATGCACTGAACTCAACTTTAGAAAACTGCTTTTTCATGATCCCTTCCCAAGAATGTACCTGCCCAAATTATAATGCCACCCCCACCAAGATTCTGCTTTTTATTGTTTATTGCTGTTGGTTATTACTGAATTTGAGGTGTTAGTGGGCCACCTGTCTGATCCAAAATAGACCTTTGTTTTCCCTCACACAATCAGTGCAAAAGTCATCACTGAATAATGGAAAATAGTGAGCAGAGATGGAAGTACCCCAGGCACACAGCATGACAGCAGGTCTCAGAGCATCCATAATCATCCATAAAAATAAGGTTCCTAACCTCTATGCAAAAATCATCCTGTAAAATGCCTAAATCTGTGACAAAAAATTTGGACCTCAAAGAAATGCAGCATTTTGAAACTGATTTTTCCACTGCTGGCTCTGAGCACAAAGCCAGGCATCAGGATGCCCTTGATTTTTACACTTATTCTGTCTGACACCTTGGACAAACCACTTCACAACAAATCCTCAACTCCAGTCACAATTTGCATGCTGCAAATTTTACTTGTCTCCCCAGTTAATCTCAGATGCCTTTCAGAGACCAGCCAGGGTGCAGATCCTTGTCAGGGGGCAATCACCCCTGTGCCCAGCTCTGCAGGGGCTGCCAGGGAGGAGCAGTGTGTGTCCATGCTCCTGGCTCTGGATCCTCAGGAAGCTGCCTAAAGTCAGGCAGGATGCAGCAGGACCCAGAACTTCAGATGTCCAATCTTCTGATGACCCAGAGCTCTGAATTAAGTGGGTGTGAGCTCAGGATGCTCCATATATCTGAGCAATCACCAGGTTGGGTAGCCACAAGTAAGACATCCCCAAACAAGAGAGCACATTTGCTGCTTGGCTCTTCCCTGCCTCAGTTTCTCCACCTGTTAAAAGGGGATAACAATAAATGCTTCACATTTAAGGAACCTGGCAGGATCAAAATGCTCTGGTCATATGCAACAGTTTAAGAAAGATTTTGTCACTCTTGCAGTGAGTTTTACCTCTCCACAAAGTCCAATTTACATAAGCACAGCAGAGGCAACCACAGGTTTGGGTAAGGTCTTTGCATGAGCTTTCAGATTCTAGCTCTGTGTAAATGCCAAGTGTTATTATTACTCCTCATGCTCATCTGCAGCCTGAAAAGCAGATGGGGTTTTTCACTTAGGAGACAAATATAACCCAACATTTAAATATTTTCTTCATAACTGGGCTGGGTCTGATACAATCTCATCTTTGAACCATCCCAAACCTCATCAGAATGCAGAAGATACAGTCATGGGAGAACTGAGCTTTGATAGCCCCACTGCAAAACCAACCTTCAGATGCCCTGCACATTTCTGTAAGTTCCTGGGTTTTTAGATGACAGGATTTGCGGGTATATAACTACTGTTTTCTTTTTATTCCTGTGTTGTCTTTAAATCTGTATATAACATGCTGCTACTGATTTGTGATAATTGTCTTGGTATTTTCTCAGAACTGTCAAGCTGAGTTACTTTTCAAACAACACAAGGCTCATATTTTTCCATGTAATTTCCTTTACACGGGAAACTGTTCCTATCAATAAAGATAGATGCTCTTTGTATGGGGTTTATCATGTTTGGAGAGCCATATACAGTAAATACATTGTTTATTGATGCCCACAATAGAATAGCTACAGTATTTTGATGAGATTTTATTTTTAGATTATAAACTACAAGATGTATCTATAGTGTCTTGTATAAAAACAATTGTGATAAACTAGAATTTTTAAATTAGGTAAAACAAAGCTCTCCCCTTCCGGAACCTTTTCAACAAAATAATACATTCCATATTAACTACCAAAAATATTTTAAAAAATATCCTTAGAGTAGAAATAGCTTAAAAAAAAAAAAAAAAAAAGGCAACCAAAAACTGAGTCTTTTCAATAATGGAAACACTTTGTGGTAACACTTTGTCAATACTTTGACCACTTTGACGGCTCTTCTGATTAACATTTGAATGCTTTTGGCACCTTGTGGAGCTTCCAGGTACCTGCACATGGTCCTGTCCTCTAACAGCTGTTGCTGCACACCTGCAGTGTGATTTGGGCAGCAGATGTGCCCAAAGGAGGAGCAGCAGGCAGGGGCCAGCCCAGGGCTGGAGGTGTGGGAGAGGCTGCAGGGGACAGTGGCAGTGGTGGCCCCCAGTCTCTGGCTGCTCCCACTGAGGAAGAGAAACCACAGGGCAGCCAGAGAGGAAGAGATTTCTGATGCAGAGATGCACAGGGCAGGGGGGAGCATGTCCTCTGCTTTTCCTCTCTGAGTCAGTCCTTGTCTAGCACACATGAGACCTCAATGGCTCTTCCTTAGAGCTCCCTGCCCTCACCCATCCTCCTCCAGCCATGGCATGATTTCAACCCAACTAATGCATTGTGATTCCACCAGGCTGGTGCTGCAGCTACTGTGACAACAAAGCACCAGGCCTGGTTATTTTTAAGGACATAGAAAAAAAGTGTGGCAGGATGAAATGATCCTTTGTTGCAGGAAATACATAAATGCAACTCTGGATTTAGCTGCCAAAATGAGTTTAGTAGTGGGGACCAAACTGAGTCCCCCCTGCAAGTGGGCATCAGCTGATCTCAATGGAGTTGCACCTGCTGGCACTAGGGTTGGGTATGACCTTAAATATCTACTTCTTCTCATTATGTGCAACAACAGTGTGATGGGACCCCATCCCAGAAGCACACATGACCTACATACAGCATTTCCTGAAGCAAAGGAAAGATTGCTCAGTAGTAATTCTTTAGTGAAGATTCTGTACATAACATGCATGAGTGAATGGCAATACTGTACTAATGGATGTACATTTGTAATATTTGTAAAAAAAAAGAAACAAAAAAGATGACAAAAGAAAATAAATCTGAATTTACATATGTGAATTTGCTGCTAAGTTCTGTAAATTGCACTTCAGTGATACCTGATAAGTGAATGTTTCTGTTAAGTGAATAAAATGCCAAGTAAAATTGTTCTTTCACTGTTTATTGACCATTTTTCACTATGACTTAGCAAGCAATTGGAATGTGCTCCAGAATGCTAGTATGTATTTTCACACACACCTACTGTAGATCTACAGACATCTTCTTGTTCAGTTTGATGTGATGCATTGTGGGAACCACACATTTGTGTTGAGAGAGAGATGTGCCTGTTCTTGTGGGTGAAGCCATAAAAGGACACCGTATTTTCCTGGAAGAGTGAACTGGATACATCTCTAATTTGATCCTTCCAGGTACTCTCAAAGATCTTTCTCAATAAAATTTAATACATTTTTGCAAACCCACATTGCATAGGACTTGCTACACAAAGTTGCTTAAGAAAACTGAAGTGATGAACAAAAGGTCGCAACATCTCTGCAGATTTCTGCTTCATTGATGGAGAGGCTTTGTTCTTGCTTTGAACAATCAGTATTCAGCCACAGCAGACTAAATTCTTACTGAGCCCAAACAACACCATCCCCACAAATGTTTAACATCAAGGTGATTTCCCTTTGCCAGTCCCTATAGAGATCAGTGGTGTTACCAAAATATACAAACGTTTTCAGCAACCACTGTGAAAATATGAATACACCAACAGCAAAAATTTTCATTTTCAAGAAAGAGATTTCCCTGTCCATCTCCCTGTGAACATGTGGTTCCAAGATTAAATTGAGCCTGACAGCTCACAGGGAGCCCCACCAGCTCAGTGGCCCCACAGGTCTTTGCTTGCTCATGTTGAAGAGGTCAGTGCCAGACCCTCACGGACCACCCCATGCAGGTGCTATGCACAGCTTTATTTTCAAACTAAGACTGCTGCAGTTTCATTTTCTCAGTTTGGACTAGGTATTGGGCAGGATAAAAAGAAGCAGGGAGAAGAAGGCATTGGAAAGGTGAAGTTGCTTGTGTGGAAACAAAGTCACTGTGAGCTGACCCAGCTCCATCACAGCCATGGTGGAATTTTGCCTTGAGCTTGACCATGGCACAGACCATGACACAAATAGCCATTAGGGCAAACTGTAGGGATGGATTCCATGTTTAATCTCTTTAAGTTTAAAGGTAAATACCTGAACTTCATTTAAAAGTTTACAATATACACCTCAGCATCAACAGGCACAGTTATTTCTTTTTCAACTGTATACTGGAAAAACAACAGAATAAAACATGAGCAACCTGATATATTGACTAATAGAGGGCTTCACAGAAGTGCCTCCTTCTGAAATAAAATAAATAGGTCCTTCTGCTGCAGTTAGACCTTAATAACCATGTTCTTGTGTTGAAGAATGAAGTGGCTACCTAAGAGCTTTTAAAGCTTTTTTATTCATTACCATTGTGCCAATTGCCCAGCCCTGAGACCTGATTAGTTTGACTGGTTTCAGCTTGATCATGTGGATAGCTGGAAATCTGAGACTGAGATTTTTTAAAGGATAGTGACAGTCTGCTTGGAGAAAAAAAAAAAAAGAAAGAAACTCAAAGACATACAAGCAAATACAGACATATAGACACATGGCTTCTTACTACTCCAAGGCCTCCTGAATAAATGACATGGCTTGGAAAAGGAGGATTAATAATTATTGCCTTTTCAGCAATGAAATAGTTCTGCTCAAATGCTTTATTCAACCTGGCTTTCCTGGTAATTAAATCCTCTATTAGAGAAGTTTATGTTCTATTTTATCAACTTCCTTTGCAATACAGAATTACTTCCACCAGACCATTAAAGCCTTGTTCTGCCACAGAAATGGAAAGGTCCTGTTCATTCTCCTCCAGCCCTGAACAGGTGCCTTTACAGCCTTTAATGCCATTAAATGATCCAAGCCAAGAGGAGACAGCTCCTTCCTTTGCACACAGTGTTACCAACAAAATACGTCCCACAAAGAGAAATAAGGATGAGAAGAATGGCACATGCTGTCAGGTTTGACTGTTGTTTTGACTGGCTGGTGCCTTCCATCTCTTACAACCTAAAGCCAAGCTCAGCTGTTGGCACAGGCTGTGTCTGACACACCCTGAAGGAAGAGCTGGAGGTGCAGTTCCCTTCCTTCCCAGCATCACCAGCCCAACTACACCCAGCCCTCCCTTCCTTGGCACACTGTTTGCTGCTTATTGCTTTTATTTCACTTTATTTTAACAAGTAAATTCAGGGGATTTTACTCACTTAGGAGTGCTAATTCTTAGATCTATAAGACAACACATTTCTACTGTGGGTTCTAAAGTGAATTTTTTTTTTTTTCTAAAGCAAATGTCTTGTTCATGTCCTGTCTCAGTGGTAAGGTGAAGTATTTTCAGGAATAACAACAGCATCCCTTTGAAACCACAGGCTCCTAAAATCCTGACCATGACATAGAACAGTGGGACTTGCTCCTAAATCTTAGGTTTCAGTGGGAGATTATCAGCTGATAAACCCCTCAGGCTGCTGGCAAAAGGGACAGGCAAGAATTGTAATCCCCAGAAAATTAGCCAGTTGTGTGCAGAGGATGTGTCTCATGTTTATATCATTTCACAATATACAGAAAAAGCTAAATTATTTGTGATTACAATTTAATAACCTTTTGGCATGAGAGAGAACTAAAAAGCCTTGATAACGTATCTGGTTTGGGGATGCTCACCTGGGAGCAGAGCAGATTTAGGTTCTTGTCTAGATTTTACCTTCAGAAGTGAGGAAGAGATAAACAAGTTAAGATCCCCAGAGGAGGGAGCACTTTCCCTCCAGGCAATGAGTTCACAGCACAGGAAAAAACCTCCTTTGTTCCAGGATCCTTTTCACCTTAACCACTTTATCCACCCAGAGGATAGGTGTTCAGCTTGAATCCATTTCCTAAATTCCCTGCACAGAGAATAGTGTCTCCATAAGGTGATTTGTGCCACTTAAAACTGTGTCAAAGAGATGTGGAGAACTTTCTTTCTCAAGGGTCTGGCCTCTCCCCACTGATGGAAGGGAATCCAGGCTCCTGCACTGAGGTCTCTGCATAGGCAGGTGGCTCCAAAGTGTCTGCAAGCCACAGAACATTGTGTTTCTCCACTACCAGGCTTTGGGAAAAGGATACAGTACGTATATATATATATATATATATATATATATATATATATATTTTTTTTTTTTTTTTTTTTTTTTTTTTTTTTTTTTTGTATTTGCAGGGACCCCCCATGGCAGGGAGAAATGATGCATCCAACTCCATGTTCTCAGTAGTCTAATTTATTACTTTATGAGACTATATTATATTAAAGAATACTATACTAAACTATACTAAAGAATACAGAAAAGATATTTACTGAATGCTAAAAAGATAATAATGAAAACTCCTTACTCTTTCCAGAGTCCTGACTTGGCCTGGCCCCAATTGGCTAGAGAGTAAAAACAACTGACACCAGAATCCAATGAAACAATCACCTGTGGGTAAACAATCTCCAAACACATTCCAGATGAGCACAATACAGGAGAAGCAAATGAGATAAGAATTGTTTTCCTTTTCTCTGAGGCTCCTCAGCTTCCCAGGAGAAAAATCCCAGGTGAAGGGATCTTTTTCAGAGAATGTGAATGCCACACACACACACACACACACACACATATATATATATATATATATGTATATGCAACAGACTGACCTATTTTTAGTATTAATGTGAACATTTTCAAATTCTGGAAAAAAGCTGTTCCAACCATAAGTTTTAGTGCCTGACTAAATTAACATATACTGCACCTATTTGGAGGTTTGGTGAAGGAGTTTATTCTTAACATAACTTTGCTGCCATTGAAAACATGACAGGGTCCTTACTGGCAACAAGAGGTAAGTAAATAACAAATTCATGTTTCAACCTGAGAACTAAGAGTATTAAGGCCATGTGAATTTTTTTTTGTGCCAAATCTTCGTTCCTAGCCCTGACACTTCCATACACACTGGAAAACCAAAACCATACATCACTGCCATCTGAGCCTTTGCAGTAGAGTTTCCTTGTGGTGGCATTTCCCAGACAGATTTTTTTCATCTGACCCAGTACCTCTTTGACCCTCTAACAAGGGAAAATACACTTGAATAACCTTTCTCATTATTTAGAACATTTGCTGTACAAGTTCAGCTCTGTTTTCTGTGTGCAGCTTTCCTAAAATATTCTTTTATCTTCTTTTGCAGTTACTTAAGGGGTGAGGCAGAGATCAGAAGTAGCTAAATTGTACATCTATTTGTCTCATCACCTGCTGGTCTCTCTTGAAGAACTGTGGCAAAAGTGGAGACTGAATCATTCTGAAAATAACCCTTTCTCACTCAAGGAGAGATGTGGAGATAACTCTATCCCAAAAATATCAGTGAAATGCAAAAAAAACCTATTTTGGCTCACTACACTATGGGATTGACCATCTGCCAGCTAAATGCAAAGGATTTCAAAGGACTTAGAGGGCTGCAACTGAGCAGTATTCAGTTTATGAAGGGACTTGGGGGTTAAGGTCACAGGATAAAGGTACATGAAAATATTTCATCACTCCCTCTCTTGTGCTTTCACAGAGCAGCTCAATGATTTGCACCACTGGGCACCGAATCAGCCTGAGAGTGTCCCCAGACAAGGCTGCCCTGAAGATTACCTTGTGAAATGACATTAAACTGCTGAAGCATTTTAGTGGTTATGGGATTGGCCAGGGAGTGCCAGATTATAGTCCTGCTGCTAATTTCTCCCCTCCTTTGTCATTCTTCCCACAATTTTCATGGGGAAAAAAAGCTCTATTCAGTCACTGCAGGTAAGATTAGACAAAGTTTCCTGGGAAGACAGAAAGGAAAATTCAGAGTGGTTCCCCCCATCAGAGCAGTGCAGCAGCTCTGTCCCAGACCAGGTCCATAAAATCAACTTAATTTTCCATAAACATGCTCAGTTTTTCGCTGCTGAGTCTTTCTCCTTGCCAACTCTCATTAAAAATTTACCTGGCAGAAAGAGGCACAATGATGTCCCAAATCAACTGCTTCCAGAGCCGTGGTGCCACTGAGGTCAGGCATTTTTGTGTTCCCTGCTAGCACTGCCAAGTGCCTGCTGCTGATATAGATAAATGTACAACAACACATGGAGAAACATTTAACCAAGCTAAAAATACACCTTAAACAGAGCATTTCCCTGCACCTTTTACAGGGAGGTTTGCAATAATTCAGCTGTTATTGAATACTCTTATTACTGGTTGCATAGTTTGACACTTCCTACCCCCTAACCTGACTTTTTTACTGCTAGAGGGGTCTAAGCCACCCAGGCACAGGTTGCTGCAGAGGTGCTGGGTGTGGAAATTACTTGGGTTGCCACATTCTGCTGTCTCATGCCTGCAGCTGCTGTAGAGCTGTGCAGGGTCCTCTGCCCTCACCCAGCTCCTCGCCGTGCAAGGGGAGCCTTCACCAGAGCTGATTAAAGGGTGTTTGCCACCAGTGACAGGATAGATCATGCTTATGAGTCATAGTGGCCTTTAATGCAAGCCAGGGAAAAGAAAACTGCATTAATTTATATTAATAATATAAATTAACAGACTAGAGCTCTTCAGTCATTCACATCCTTCTCCCCAAGCATTGGCGGCAGCAGCCTGAGCTGGGGAAATGGCAGGAGCTGCCCAGGAAAAGTGAGCTAACAAAGCAGCTGCCTCCAGCTTGGCAGGGCTGGCCTCTGGTTTTCTTTCCAAAGGGAAAAGCCTCATTGTCTCCAAGGAGCTTTTGCTGCCCATGGGCTGGTACCTTTGGCATGAATATAAGCTTATCTGTGCATATTTCTATACCTATATTTGTGTACTTTTTCTGAAGTGCTCCATTCTGTGTGCTGAATAGGACATGGGTGCTCAGAGGCCTGTCAGCTGGTCAGTGACTGCTGTCCCAGAAAAGGGGATATGAGTCTGCATGTCCTGATGTTCAAGCAGTAGTTTTACTTCCATTAAAGCCAGGATTGCCTCTGGAAAATGTATATGCCCCCAAATCCCTGACACTGGAGTCCAGACAGGTGCCCAGGGATGCAGAGCAGGAAAGTTGATCCTGCTGAACACCTGGTGCCCTTTTGTTTGTGTTTTATCCTGGGATAGGCCTTCAGAGTAGACAACAGGGTGGAGGGGGCTGAAAGGAAGGAAGGCAGGTGAAGGGACCACTCTATGCAGTGATGGTGACACTGCAAACACACGTCCCCTTCCCCTCCTGTCTGCACTCAGGCCATCCATCTGAGCCTCCCTGTGAACACACAGAACTGAAAAGCACTTACAAATAACACAGGAATAACACACATGTTTGTTGTTCCAAACAGGCCCATTTTAGCTGTATTACACCCACTGTCCTTACCAGAGGATGTACTACATCATATTGTACTGTACTATGAATAGTACAGATGTTGGTGCCTTCCTGATGGGAAACTGAGGCACAGAGTGCCAAGGTGGTCACAGAAAAGCCCTGCAGGTGAGAAGTGCCTGACAGGCCGTGCACCCTTGGGGCAAACACCTTCTCCTCCATAAGCCTTCCTGAACCTCCAGTGTGGAACCTGGTGAGGGGAAAGGCTCTGCCCTGGTGAGCCACAGATGGTGAGCAATGCTCTGGATCAGCTCAAGCACCATCATTCCTTTAATGCCCTGAGGAAACAATTGCCTGGGAAGGCTGAGGAATCCTGGGTTTGCAGCACTGTTAGACATAATCCTATGAGGAGCACAAGGTCTGAGTCAGCCTGGTGGCAAGATAACATTGGATCATTCAAACTGCTGGTCTCAGTTCCCTGACCTAAAGAACTAAATACTTCCTTTCAATAGAAATTGACCTGGGAAAGAAAAAAAAGGATGGCAGCAAGCCAGAAAGGGTTTAAGATAAAACATATTAAAATACATTGTGGAATATTTAACTGTAAGATCTATTAATTTGTCTATGTTATGTGATAGCTACAGCACACTAGTAACAATCATATTATCAACATATGATACATATACATATCTTATAATAGGCACAAATATTAACATATCATGATATAACCCATATTTTTTGGCATATCAGAAAAAAAGACTAAACCCCACAAAGATAAAATCCCACAGAATTTCTTGGCACTCTATAACTACATGTAGGTTCATGAGAACAAAACTAAGACAGGAATGTTCCAGTTTCTGCCCAGTGGCAGCTCAGCACTTCATTCCCCTCACACAGGCAAGCCATGGGGAAGCATCCAAGGTGGTGGGAGCTGGACTTGACTCTCAATGGCTCCTCAACACTTCCAGGCTCAGGACTGAGCTAAAATAAAGCTTCTGGTTGTGCTTTGCTCCTACCTCTGCTAACAGCACCCCTGTGGGCCTGAGGGCTGAGACAGCTTGCTCTGATCTCACAGAGGGACCAACAGTGCAAGGATTTAGTCACGAGAAAAGTTCCAAAGAGGCACCTGTGCAGTTTTTCATCAATATTTTGGATGATGTTCTCACTCATATGGTTTAGTTTTAGGTCGCCCTGCAAGAAGCAGGAGCTGGACTTCATGATCCTTATGGGACCATTCCAACTGGAGATCTTCTATGATTCTACAACCACAGAAGATTGATCCTCTGTCTCTCCCTGCCTGCCAGTAGCTCTCTGACATCCTCTATGTTTCCAGTGTATTTAGTACAACATGTATTTTCTCAAAACTTTCTATCCATCATCCATAATGTATAGCTGAAGTGTTTGGCTTCAGTACATTTACATGGTAATCAAATCATTAGCCTGGGGGAGGCATAACACATTAATGACTTTAGAAATGTTGGTTAAACTCCAGTCCTGATCAAAGAGACCAAAATTTATTGTCATTCCTCTAATAGCCATGTGGTAACCAAAATGAAATCAATTTGATGAAGATAATTAGGTTCCCATCTCCATCACCACACGCTTAGCACAATTAGGTGGAATGAGCTTTCCCTCCCAGCAATACGATACTGTTAGCACAGACAGAAATACTCCAGCACCAGCCAGGAAACATTTACTGAAACAAATATTTTTTCAAATTAGAAACTGCTGGTTCATCAGAATCTCAGTACTCCCAGGAGTATCCACACCACACACACAGGTCCAGGGTGTAGGAATGTGCCCCCTTTTGATGGAGTGACCGAACTGTCTTTTGTCTCCTTAAAAAGGAAAAAGCCAGGAAGTTTCTTTCCTCAATTAGGTAAAAAGACTGTCGTAGACATCTTTTTGTGAAAATCTTTTCTTAGGATTTTTTTTCCTTCTGAGAAGCTGAGGCCTCAGAAACAAAATGTAAACAATGGTTATCTGCTGCTGTGGAATGCAACAGGTTTTGATTGGCCCATCTTGGATGTTTATAATTAATGGCCAATCAAGGCCAAGCTATCTCAGAGTCCGAGAGAGCTGCCTTTTGTTATCATTCTTTTCTATTCTATTCTTTGCTAGCTTTCTGAGATGAATCTTTTCCTTCTATTTCTTTTTAGTATAGTTATAATGTAATACATATATATCACAAAATAATAAATCAAGCCTTCTGAAACATGGAGTCAACATTTTTGTCTCTTCCCTCATCCAAGAACCCCTGTGACCACTGTCACAAAACACACCTCATGGGACCTTGGGGACCTCACCTCAAACTTAAGGACAGACAATTGGACAGGAGCCAAAAAGTCCTGCCTAAGGAATTCACTAGAAAAAGAAGAAAACAAAAAAACTAATCCCTTTTTTGGGGATGTTTTACCAGGAGCAAGAACCTCTTGCACCTGGCTCGGGTTTTCTCTGTAAAGAGTTTTGTTATTTTGCCTTCTATTAAAACTTTTCTGTTCCCAATGCTACCACAGGAGCCATCCGGATGATTTTATGCCTTCTAAGGCAGCTGAGCTATCTTGGGTGTGATACAGATCTCCAAGAGTTTATAAGACCTGGCTCAGGAGACCAAATATCACCAGGGCAGAGCTCACAAAGGGAGACACAAGCAGAGGTCTGCCCTAGAGCAGAGGGAATCCTTTTAGCACCCTGCCTGGGCTGTTGAACATCCCTGGTTGTCCCTTGGGATCCTGCTCCTGTTCCTTGGGGCTGAGGAGACGGTGCCACCCCAGGGCAGAGCTGGTCCAGGAGCAGCATTCCAGAGTGGGCTTGGAGCTGTTCCTGTGGCTCTGCCAGGTGCAGGAGGGGGTGAAGCAAAGCTCTGCAGGCAGGGTGGTGGCTGCTCTCAGCAGGGACAAAGCTGGAAAGCTGGATCCTCTCCAGGCATTAACATCTCCCACCAGCTGGGATGTTTGCACACTCCACACCCTGTGCTTCCATATGCCAAGCCCTAAGCACAATTATTTTTCTCACTGAGAGGCCTTTGTATCAGCTTGGTGCTGAGCAGGAAGAGGAAATTAAACCTTTGCTTCTTCCTGGGCTCAGCATTCCTCTTTGCATCAGCTTCACAGGCAGAATATATTAGTGCCCATGTTAATCAAATAATGGGAAACCTGATTTGTTAACATTGTCATTAAAAAGTGGACAAAATGCATTTCAAGTTTCCTAAAAAATAAAGGATTCTGTGTGTGAATATTCAGCAGTTATTCATTTAATTTATTCTGAATGTTTGCAAACTTCAATAATTGCATGGATTTTAGCAGGAATGACCCATATCTCTTCAGTGCAGACCTTCAGCTACACAATAACTCCTGTCAATACTTTGAAATAGAGGTAAAGATTAAGTGACTTAGGAACCCAAGACTGATTTTTGGTCAAAGCTGTTGGCTGTTGAAAATGCTTTCAAAATTTCCTTCCCCATATTTTAATGAACACGATATTTTGTGTCTGATATTATCCTGCCACTTGAAAATAAAAGTCTTTGCATTTCCTCAGATTTTAAAATCCTACAGAGTACCTATATCTTAAAAGCCAGCTTTCCAACAGAGAAGTATTTACAAATTTCCTATGCAATTTCCCTTTTCAGATTTTCAAAACCACCCTTTGCAGAGTCACAGCCCTGTGTGGTGCATGACAATTGGCAGTGGGTTTGTAACAGCATCCATTGACATCATAGTGAGGGGATTTTATAGGCACAGGAAATTGAGGCCCAGGGGAGCTAATTGCCCATAAATTAAAGCCCAAAAAATGTCCTTTTCTCTACTGGGTGTGTCCCTCTTTGTTGTGCTTAGAGTATTCCTTAGGCACATTTTGAACAAAGGCAACCTATGTCTCCATGTCCAAAATTCCTAGCAGAGTAGGTCTAGCTTCTGAACACTGAGATTGTGGAGTCAAGTGGAAACTGATGGGGGATGGGGACAAAGGCAAACAGCAGCCCCAGGACAGCCAGGGCAGTGATCCACACCAATCCCACCCAGTAACCGTGATGGAAATGGGCCCCACATCTTCCAGCCTGCAGGCTGGGACTGTGGGCAGAACATCATATTTTTCCTTGTGGAATTGATTGATAACCCTCTCCTGGCCTCACAAAGAACTGTGGATGACTCCTTAACACAGCTGTGTTAAGTCTTGGGGCCCTGACGACAAGAAAGACATTGAAGTGCTGAAAGATGTCCAGAGAAGGTCAAGGGAGCTGAGGAAGGGTCTGGAGCATAAGGCTTATGAGGAGAAGCTAAGGAAGCTGAGGTTCTTTAGCCTGGACAAAAGAAAGCTTGGGGGTATCTTATTGCTCTTTACAACTTCTGGAAAGGAGGCTGAAGCCAGGTGGATGTTGTCTTCTTCTCAAAGGTAACAAGTGATTGGACAGGAGAAAATAGTTTAAAGTTGCTCTAAGATCAGAAATAAGGAAAAAAATTCTTCATGAAAAATGTTGTCAAGCACTGGAAAAGGCTGCTCAGGAAAGCGATGAAGTTACCATTTCTGCAGATATTTAGAAGACACAAAGATGTGACACCAGGGGACATGGTTTAGTGGTGGATTTGACAGTGCTGCGTTAATGGATTAATGATCTAAAACGTCATTTCCAGCTTTAGTGATTCTATGAATACATATGATCCCAGGACCATAACCCTCTGTCTCCACTCTTCCTCTATTCCATTTTCTAAGTAAGGCAAAAGAACTACTTTTACAATGAAAATTTCACTCATAAGTAAACACATGGGATTTAACTAACAAACTTCTGTTGGTTTTAGTTCTACTGATAATCAGGCAGCTAGGAATGGAAAACCTATACAGTAACACCACAGCTCATGTTCAACATAAAACAATTCACTCTTCATTCAAAACAATATACTATGAAGGACAAAAGTGAGAGAGACACGCACACCATGCCATTTGATGGATTTGACGAGGGAAAGGTATTTTCTTTTTTTTTGTTTTAAAGGATCCATGCCATGTACCTCATATCTTCGCCTCCAAGTTTTGTATTCCTTCTTGACATTTCCCCCTGCTTTTGCAACATCTCGGACCTTAGTTTTAGCATGTTTTGGTCCTCTGCAATGCAGCTCATTTCCTAACTGACCATTTATTGAAGACATTAAAACTCCCAATTTTCTGGTTGTTTCGATTGCATTTCATTTGACCCTATCTCCTTTCCAAAGTGTTTATAAGCCGTTCTTTTGGGGTTAGCAAGATTCCTTTTCCCTTCCCAAAAGGAAATGAGATTGCAAAAGACCAAAACATGCGAAATTTCATTTCCTTTCAGGAAGGGAAAACGAATCTTGCAAACTGCAAAAGAAAGGCTGACAAACACACAGGAAAGGAGATAGGATCAAATGAAATGCAATTGAAAAAGGAATCTTGTGATTTCAATGGGCACCAATAGAGGAATCTTTGGTGCATGTCCCTGCACTTGATGGCATGCCATGCCTTTCGATGCCTTTGACTTTGGGAGAGATTTTTTTCTCTCTTTTTTTTGTTATTACACTATCCATGCCATGTCCTTCATATCTCCCTCTCCAAGTTGTGGGTTCCTCCTTGGCCTTTTCCCCTGCTTTTGCAACATCTGCGAGCTTCGTTTTTGCATCTTTTGGTCCTTTCCACTGCTCCTGATACAATCCCAGTCCATTTCCTTAGAGTCACTTAATCTACCAATTTTCCACTTTTTTTTTTTCTCCTCCATTTGCAATTCCTTCGATGGTATCTCCATTCCAGCATGTTTGTAAGTCCTTCTTTTCTGTTTTGGCCTTCGGCAGGAATCAATTTTGGCAAGCTTTGCTGCATGTGCCTGGACCTGATGGCATAGGGCCTGCTTTTTGATAGATGTGACTTGGAAAAAAAATTTTTTTTTTTCAAGTCCCCATGCCACATCACTCATATCTTCCCCTCCAAGTTGTTTCTTCCTCCTTGACTTTTTCCCCTGCTTTTGCAACATCTGTGAGCTTAGTTTTTGCATCTTTTGGTCCTTTGCAATGCAGCTCATTTCCTCACAGACCATTTTTTGAAGACACTAAAATGGCCGATTTTCTGGGTTTTTTCAATTGCATTTCATTTGATCCTATCTCCTTTCCTGAGTGTTTGTAAGCCTTTCTTTTGCAGTTCGCAAGATTCCTTTTCCCTTCCCGAAAGGAAATTTCATTTCCTTTCGGGAAGGGAAAAGGAATCTTGCGATTTCAATGGACACCAATAGAGGAATCTTTGGTGCATGTCCCTGCACTTGATGGCATGCCATGCCTTTCGATGCCTTTGACTTTGGGAGAGATTTTTTTTCTCTCTTTTTTTTTGTTATTACACTATCCATGCCATGTCCTTCATATCTCCCTCTCCAAGTTGTGGGTTCCTCCTTGGCCTTTTCCCCTGCTTTTGCAACATCTGCGAGCTTAGTTTTTGCATCTTTTGGTCCTTTCCACTGCTCCTGATACAATCCCGGTCCATTTTCTTAGAGTCACTTAATCTACCAATTTTCCACTTTTTTTTTTTTTCTCCTTCATTTGCAATTCCTTTGATGGTATCTCCATTCCAGCATGTTTGTAAGTCCTTCTTTTCTGTTTTGCCCTTCGGCGGGAATCAATTTTGGCAAGCTTTGCTTCATGTGCCTGCACATGATGGCATAGGGCCTGCTTTTTTATTGATGTGAACTGGAAAAATTTTTTAATTTTTTTTAAATTCCCCATGCCACATCACTCATATCATCCCCTCCAAGCTGTGTCTTCCTCCTTGACTTTTTCCCCTGCTTTTGCAACATCTGTGAGCTTCGTTTTTGCATCTTGTGGTCCTTTCCACTGCTCCTGATACAATCCTGGTCCATATTCTTAGAGTCACTTAATGTCCCACATTTCCACTTTTTTTTTTTTTCTCCTCCATTTGCAATTCCTTCGATGGTATCTCCATTCCAGCATGTTTGTAAGTCCTTCTTTTCTGTTTTGGCCTGCCTGCATTTTGATGGCTTTGACTTTGGGATTTTTTTCTTGTTTTTTTTTTATTTTTTAACTATCCATGCCATATCCCTCATATCTTCCCCTCATGATCCAAGTATTGAACAAGTTACTGTAGGAGTATTTTATCTAATCTGTGAAATATTATGATTTTGTAAACATCTCAGGAAGGTTTTGCAGCTGGAGCCTGGGATGGTAGAGCTGAGCGACATGACCTCCTCTTTGTTCTGTTCCTACACTCTTCTCTATGGGCATCCACATTCTGCTGTCAATTAACAATCACTGGGACAATTAGAAGTGTCTTAGCCTAATAATGACATCTTATAATGTTTTTACATTGATTTTAAGGATCCACGACCAATGCAGGTATCCCCTTGGGCTTACTGTGATTTGTTTTGTGGTTCTCATAATGTTTTTTAGACCTTGCTTGACCTTGAGGCTGCAGCTTTGAGGTTTTTTCAAGTGGAGCTACTGGTCTGTGCTGGAAACAGAAAATAACCTCAGCCAGAAGCTGAAGAGCAGAGTTTATGTGCAGGGCTCTATGCAGATCTGCCATAAATACCTCTAGGATTGAAAGCTGTAATACAATTTGACCCCAAAAAGGTGATCGAAATCTCAAACAAACTGCACTTAATCACAGTCACTGCTATTCTCAGAGAAAATACTATGATGAATAAGCAGAGAAATTATCAAAATCCTGTGTAGTGAGCCCTGTGTTAATTGCCCCACTGTCAAATGAAACACAAAAGGTACTTATGAAGCTCACAGAATCATCATCTCTGACTTCCCTTTGTTAAGCCTCTGCCTAAAGTGGCCAGAAGAAACTGTGGGGTACCCAGACATCCAGCTGAGGGATTCACCTCCCACCTGGGAGTGCAATGTCCTCTCTGGGGCCTGACCCAAAACTGGCCATTCAGCCAGGCAGAACTGTCAGCACCCTGTGGGCCTATGGCCAGAAGGAAATATGGAATAATCCTCAGTTCTTGCCCACACTAACAGGTGGTGCACAATGCCCCCAGTCCCTCCCCAGCCATCACTCCCTCATGTGCCACTGATGCTCAAGATTCCCCAGCAGCAGGAGAAAAGTGGATTTCTTTTCTCTGTACTTGTTCTCCATGGGCCAAGTTGTTATCACTGCATCTTTGGGGGTTTTTGCTGGTGTCACACCACACAGCTGTGACCATGTTCACAGGGGTCTGAGGATGAGGGAAGAGACGAGGATCTGACTCCATGTTTCAGAAGGCTTGATTTATTATTTTATGATATATATTATATTAAAACTATACTAAAAGAATAGAAGAAAGTATTTCATCAGAAGGCTAGCTAAGACTAGAAAAGGAAATTATAACAAAATCTTGTGTCTTGCACAGAGAGTCTGAGCCAGCTGGGCTGTGATTGACCATTAATTAGAAACAACCACATGAGACCAATCACAGATTCACCTGTTGCATTCCACAGCAGCAGATAATCAATGTTTACATTTTGTTCCTGAGGCCTCTCGGCTTCTCAGGAGGAAACAATCCTAAGGAAAGAATTTTTCAGAAAACATCATGGCTACACACACCCATTCTGCTGAACAGATGTGACACAGACATGCCTTTGTGTCTCTCACCTGGGTTACCATGACCAGAGACCAAGGCAGGTCAGGACCACATGCCTTCAGAGCAGAGCTTTGACAGCAGTGTGGCCCTGGTTGTGCCAAGCACTTGCCATTCATTCACCATGCCCTAGTGTAGGAAAGGAGACTTCTTGAATTTTTCTGGACCTGCATGGAGGTTACTTGGATCATCTGAACTGGAGCTCACTCTGACTGAGACTTCCTTAATAAGCCAGTTGTGATTTTGACACAGCACCTCTGATTCTCCAGCCAAATGCCCTAAAACACCCCACAAAACCTTTGTACTTTTCCCTTGCCATGGATCCAAGCTGCAGTGAGAGCTCACAGGGGGGAGGAGGACAAGGAAGGCAGATGTGTCCATCGGGTGCATACACCAGCTCATGGGATGGGCATCCCAAATTCATCCCCACTGGAATCACGGCTGGAGGAGCTGCCTTGAAAGACTCAGCCATCTGCTCTTAGCTGGCAACAGGCAGTAACATCAGATATTCTTCCCCCTTCCTGTAAAATGCCCTGATATCCCCCAGGTGAAACTGTACTTCAAGTGCAACGTATTTTTGCTTATAAAGTATTTAAGGCACATCAATCTGACTCACAGAACTCATTTCAAACAAATGAACAACCTTTGAAAACATTTTATGGACATTATTTCCTCTCCAGCTGAACTTCATCTCTTGAATTTAGTCTTATGTTATGGTCTGATTATTCTCAAAAAGAATTAAATTGGAAGATGGAAGAAATGAAGGTATTCCCTGGAAATCCTCTCATTTTATTAAAGCTTCTGTTATTGCTTACGTTGTGTTTGTCCAAACCACTTGTGAAGATTTCATTACCCCAATTTAAAACAGCAGCACTATGTCTAAATGTGGTTACGACTGAAAATTAAGGTATACTGCAATATTCCCCGGGAGACTAGAACACTCTGCTTTTCTGGGCTGAGCTTGGAGAAAATAGGTTACAGACAACACACACATTCATCCACCAAACATCACACTACAAAACAGTGCTAATGTGCTAAAAGAGATTTTACAGCCCCAACACATTAGAGATTCAGACAGAAGTTACCTTTTTTAAGCCAGGAGTGACCAACACTAGTCAGTACAAAATTGATCAAATGCTATTGACCATTACGGAACAAGAGTGAGCTTGGCCCTCCACAAGATCAATTAGCAGCAGTAACTTCTCCAAAATAGCCTTGAAAACAAAGACATGGTACAAAATCAGTTCCAAAATGTGCTGGGCCAACAAATCACACCACCTGCCCATTGACCCTGGGATAGAAACCTCCCGTGGAAATTGTGGGGCTTGGGCTGAGAAGGACTGAGAAAGAAGGGAACAGCCACTTCAATCAAGGCAGGAGTGGAGAAGAAACAAAACCAGAAATATTTAGGGACAGAACACAGGCTGCCTGTCCAGAGAAAGCTCCCAGGAGCAGTGGTCTAAACCTTTCCCCGTGGGACCACGGGCTTGAGATGGAGAACAAGGGAAGCTGAGGCAGAGCTATCACCCTGACAGGCCATGGGCTGGGCAGAGCTGTGCTGGCCCTGCACCAGCTCCTGGACAGGGAAAAGCCATGGTGTGACCTTCATCTTGGTCCAGCTCTGGGCTCTGAGAGTGTCTCCTTGCCATCATGTTATCACTGTGAGTATGAGATGCTGCACCAGAAGTTCTGAAACTCAAAACCTGGGGAAAGAACACTTTGGAGAAGTGATTTGAAAAAATAATTTGTTTATATGTATTAATATAACTACAGAAGGTGTCCAGTTTGAAAAAAAAATGCTGCACACTTTTTCAAAATATACGAAATATTCATGCTTAATCTCTGCAGACGGAAGTTTATACTTCTTTAATAATTACATACTTCAAGATAGACACTTAAATTTGCCACACAAGTACACAAAGTTACATTACTGCTTGGGATGATGCATATTTCAGTGCTATTACTATTAATTTCTAACAGCTGTGTGTTCTTGGTATCAATCAAAAGCAAAATTCATGACTGCAATTCTACTGTGCCCATGCAGTTTGTCAGTCATAATTACTGCACTTGTTATCATTCTTTCTCTGTAGGAGCATGTCGTTTGTATTAACCATTTACTAGAACTCTCTATATATTTATTCTAGCTATTTGAAATTTACTGAAAATGTGTGTCAGCTCAAAAGTAACTACTGCAATATTCTGAACAGCACACAATATCCAGAGCACAGTCAGGTGCTCCATTCCCACCTAGTGACAAACACAAATATTTCTACATTTTGTGCAGCTTTTGTTACTGACATTACCTGAAGCCTGGTGTTGGTAGCAATAGGAAGCCTTCAAATCCCAAATAACCTTAATTCAGCTCTTGGCACCAAACCCACCCATCTCTGATCAGGCAGGGGGTGGCAGGACCAGGCTGCTCCCCTCTCACACAGCCGCCAGAAGGGCTCCAGAGAGCCCCACGTTTGCAAACACAGCAGAGGGAGCACAAGAGGTGCAGCCGCTTTTTTATGACAGACCAATGATCAGAAAGGATTTGGAGATGGGCAGCCAAGGAAGGACACACAGCCAAGAAGGACACACAGCCAAGGAAGGACACACAGCCAAGGAAGGACACACAGCCCGTGCCTCTGGCCACCCTCCCCAGCCCCTGACAGCACCATGTGGTTCCCACCTGCCTGCAGCCAGCAGCAAAGTGGGACTGTTCCAAACAGCATTATCCTTGTAAAAACAAAGCATCAAATTATTGCCCACCCTCAGCACAAAGAATTTCCCATCCCCTTTTCTCTGCCTGAAACCTGAGAGGGGAATGGCTGGGTCCTGCGCAGCTCAGGCCTGTCCTAGCACAAGCTGAGTCTCCATTTAAACCCTCACTCACCTGGTGTCCAGGGCAGGCAGGAATGCAGGCAACATTCAGAACAGTCCCTCATGCCTCTCCCTTGGGAACCAGCCACTGGACTTGTAAATGGCTTTTCAGCCCTCAGAAGGTCACACAAGTGTCTGCTTATGAACTACTAACTTATATTTTTCTCTTTCTAGGATCTTGCATGATTTGCCAGCCACAGGTGCATAAAATAGGCCTAATAATTGTCTTCCAAGTTTTCTAAGGTCTGTTTTCAGAGATCTGTAAAGAATACGGGATATCTTGGGTTAATAGCATGCAGTGGCTTCCCCTTAGTCTGGGACTAAGTTGTGATAAACACAGATCCAGCTCACAGAGAAGTACATGAAGGATGAAAAGAAAAAAAAAAGAAGGGGGACAACAATTATAGATTGATACTTTGCTTCTTTAACCTTTCTCTTATGCTGGAAAAACCACAGTAGCCTCCTACCATTCAGAATTGCCACTTTTTTTTTTTTTTTTTGGCTATAATGGGGAGAGACATAAGAATACAACATGCTTTTTAATTAAACCTTGTTACTTTGCAAATGTCTCATAAAGCCCTCCCTTCCTCACTGGTTAGGAACAACATTCCAACTTCAAATACATATCTCTGGAGCATATGTGGGAATTTATGCCCTGTGGCATTTGCCATCCACAAGCCCCACGTGTGGTGTAAGCTGGGTGAAGGCACCTATTGCTACCACACCTCCTTTTGGAGGGAGAGAGCTGAGAGGAATTTCCTGTCAGCACAGCACGGGCACAGCCCCTCGTTCCAAGCAGGATTCCAGGCGCCCAGAGCCAGGGCAGAGCAGCAGGGATGGCCTGGGGCACACAGGGAGAAAGCTCAGGCAGAGCACAGGCTGCTCCCCCCCTGCTCCAGGGATGGCAGGGTGTCACAGACATCTTTTATGAAAAATCCTTTACTTAGGATTTCTCCTCCTGAGAGGCCTCAGAAACAAAATGTAAACATTGATTATCTGCTGCTGTGGAATGCAACAGGTGCATCTGTGATTGGTCCATGTTGATTGTTTCTAATTAATGACCAATCACAGTGAGCTGGCTTGGACAGAGAGTCCGAGCCACAAACCTTTGTTATCATTCCTTGCTATTCTATTCTTAGCTAGATGAAATCCTTTGTTCTGTTCTTTTAGTACAGTTTTAATGTAATATATATCATAAAATAATAAATCAAGCCTTCTGAAACATGGAGTCAGATCCTCATCTCTTCCCTCAACCTGAGACCCCTGTGAGCACGGTCACAGCAGGGATCATGGAAAGCAGGGATGGAAGAAGGCTGGAAAACAGGGATGGAAGGAAGCTGGAAAGCAGGGAGGATGGAAGCAAGCTGACAGGTCCTGAGAGGATGGCATCAGTTTTTCCTTTGCAGTTTATTGGTGCTGGATAGCTGCTAGCATCTGGTGTTGGACAAAGCTGGGATGGAAACAAGCTGGGAAGCAGGGATGGAAGCAGGCTGCAGGGACAGCAGCGATGGAGGTGGTGGGGACTGCTGGTTACACACAGCTGCTGCTCTTCTGGCTGCTGGCTGAATGTTTAGGAGTTTATCCTGTTTAGGGAATTACAGAGCAAGAACTTGGCAGAGCAGACAGCATGAGGCAAAATTGGTCCATAAGTTTACAGGGCAAGGTTTAATGAACTCTTAGAGTCCACGGAGGGGAGCAGTGCCTTAGGTGTTAAACATGTTTATTTATTGCTCCACCAGCTCTCTAGCAGAGTTTATACATGTTTTGGCCAAATAAAGCAAGATTTTTGAGCATTTCTGTACTTCTTGTAATTCAGCAGAAGGCTAATATTGGAAGATTGATCAGACACCAAAAGCAGTATTGGAAATATTGTTGTATCTGAATAAATCGTCTCATAAAGTGCATGATGCCTTTCACCTATGCATTCCGTTTACAGGCAGTTTAAACTATCCAAATAGATCTGTCAGGTTACTTCCTTTCTGAAAAGGAAAAAAAAATTTGACTGAATTGAAAAAAATTGTTTTGGTTAACTTCAAACTTTTTTTATTTGGGAATCTTTTTGCTGCTTAGGTAAAAGGACCAAAAGCTGATTAATTACTTTGAAAAAGTAATCTTAAAAAAAAACACATTACTTCAAAGCAGTGCAACTTTCCAAGGGCAGAAATTACTTGATGTATCCGCAAACTATGTTGGTCAACCTTAACCACAACAGGTAGTTTTGGGTGGCAAAACAAAACAGGTAGTTTGGGTGACTTTCCACAGGGTCCTTAAGGCAGAGTTCCAATGGATGGCATCAATATTTCCTTTGCATTTATTGGTGCTGGATAGCTGCTAGTATCTGCTGTTGGACAGAGGCCTGAGGATGTTCTGTTCCCCAGGAGGATTCACATTTGGGAGATTTCCATAGCACAATCCCACCCAGACAAGCACTCTCAGCTGGAAAACAATGCCCACCACAAAGCAGTACAAATCTAGACCTGAAATGCAACAGAAACAAGAAATTAAAAGAACAGCAAAAATAAAAGAGATGTAATTATTAAAAATCACTTTTGATTTTGCTTTAAAACAGCAAAACATTGTTGCCTCTAAATGTGGTGGGGGAAAGGTTAATGGAAGGGGACTGGGTGAGCCAGAGGAAAGGAACCTCTTTTCTTTCCATCAGCACATCTGAAATCATATTACATTCATAGATGTTTTAAGATATTTTGCTGATTGCTTTTGCAAAGCAAAATACCAGCACTGCCCTAAAAGATCAATTATATTCCTTTACAATGTCCTACAGGCACATGAATTATGAACCAGCAGAGTTTCGCTTAACTCCTCAGACAAAACGGAGACCCAATTTTATTTTTTTTTTCCTGTCTGCATATCTTGGTGTGCCCTCTGCTGGCATTTATTCCTAACAACACATCCCCGTGTGTCCAAACCTTCTGCCCTGGGAAACACCTGGGGCCAGCAGCTCTGCTCACTCTGGGACAGTTTTTGGTAAATGCACAAATTTCTGACAGAAAAAGAGGAAAATAAAGGCAGGAGCATTAGCAATAGGGCAGGACTCGTGCAGAGCTGTGAGGTGAGAGCACCTATCCTGTGAACACTGAAATTGTTCTCCTAAGACAGAGGCTCCAGGAAGGGTGGGAGGGTGGCTGGAGCTGCTGGTCCCAAATGTGCCCACCCAGTGGTCCAGCAGCAAGTCTTTGACATAGGTAGGAGTTATGGTTTGACAGCCACTGATGTTCTGGCACAAATCCAGCACTTACCTGTTGTCCTTAAACAGCCAGAACATTTCTTTCATTCTTGCCACAAGTTTTTAGAGCTTGGTGCTGATTAATACTTTGAAAATCAGTTAAATGGGAAAGAAATGGAACACAAATAACAAAAATGAAGAATTCATTCTGGCATATTATTTGCTGAATTATGGAGTTCTAGGGGCAGTGTCAGAGATGTCCTTATTTAATGTCCTTTAAATGTATGTTGACTACTGAATTTTTACATTGAAAGGGCCTGGGACCATACAAGCAGGAAAGTCCATTAGTAATGCAGAGACATTACTAATGGAGCAGAAAAGATTTCTTTTCTTCCCAAAAAGAATCTGTCTGTGCTCTCAGATACCTCATGCAAAGCCATTGTTGTTAACAGAGGGACACCAGTATAAAATCAGCCCCAAAGAAGAGATGAGCTCCCTTACAGGGAAAAATGGTGCAGCCCTGGAGCAGCACTCTTGGCACAGAGCACATTTGCTGTGGAAAGCCCTTGGACAAGAGTTATTCCTACCACATTTCCAAGGGACAATCACTCAGCAACCACATAATATTGTCCCAGTGCCTGCAGCTCCCTCATAGCCAGAGCTCACCAGCAAGTCTGGCAATTCACCAATAACATGTGGACCTGAAAAACAAGGGACAAGTCCCTTCCCTCCCAGCATTTGGGTGCTAAGACCCCCACATTCTCATTCATCTTCTAACTGTGACCCCAGAGGTCCTCAGAGCAGGATCCCAACCAGGTCTCCATGTCCCACATTCCCAGATCTGGGCTAACCACATTTGCACTGACTGCTGGAGGCCACCTCTGGGAGAGATCCCACTGTTCCCTGCCATGGGAATGCAGACAAGCACAGCCCTGCTCCCCCAGAGGCAAAGTGCCTGCATGGGGAGCTGCTGCTCACCAGACTCGCCCAAATACACAATGAGGTTGATCCTGTGCAAAAGCTCAGGACATCAAAAATCAGGATAAAGGTGTGAGGGATCAGAGTGTTGTCTTATACACCAAGAGGTCTATTATCATTATAGTGCAAGGATCCCATATCACCAGAGTTTCATACCTCCTCAATGTTTCTCATAGGCATCTCCTCTAAGCATTGGCTCTTCCTGGTCCTTGCAGCGGCCATCTGACTCCAGTTCCCACCAATCCACTCATTTTAACACTGTTCTTATTTGCTGCAGGTGTGGCCTGTTAACATCAGGCCTACTCCTACTCTTTAATAATTGGTTCAGCTGTAACTTGTTGGGGGGATAAGATTACATTCTATACCACCTTCATTTACCCATACTGTATCCCCCTACACCAGAGGGAAGAGGCAAGGATGGGCAGCAGCAGCACCTTTGTTATCCTTGGGCTGAGCACTAGGCTGTGCTGCCTCTAGCCCCAGAGGGAACAACCTACCCATGGTACTCACAGAGAAATCATAAATCAAATATTTCCTGCAAATTCCCCACATTATTGGCAGTTTCTCCAAGTGAAAGCTTGCACATTTGATGGAACTGCAGGACTGGAAATCTGTGCCTTGATAGGGCTCCTTCAAGCTCAGCTGGAATTGCACAATTGTTCAGCTTGCAGGATCAAGGTCTCCATCTGCATTTTGACATTGTTTATTTCCAGCAAGAGCTCTGAAACTTGTTGGCAAGACTAATGGTGTTTAGAGGTCATTTGTTCTGTTGCATCTGGAGAAGAGGAGATAACTTTAAATACTTGTAATCAGCTTATTAACAAAGTGGATCAGAAGTCAGATACCATTTCTCCTACGATTTTATACTTGTACATTTCAGGAACACAGGTTAGAGGAAAAAATCAAAAGGATATTAACTAAAGATCACAATCAAATTAAGCTGCATTAAAATAGCTCTACGTGTTATCAAGTGTAACACAAGGCTGTGTTGCAAGGTGGAATGGACGTCCAGATAAATTAATCTTTGGCCTTCATTATGGGAAAACAAATAAAAAGGCTATTGACTGAGCAGCTTGGTTGTGGCATCACAGAAGCTGCTTAGGAAAAAGCCTGATGAGGAAAAATCTTTGTTTGTGCATTTGGCTTTACCTTTCTCTGCCCCCCTCAAGTCACTTTGAGACAGGAAGATGCTGAACACGGCAAGGAAAAACCCTTTTTCAGGAGGTAGAGAGAACAGTGGAAGGGACATCCAGGGGTTGTGGCTCTCTAGTGGGAGAGCAGAAATAAGGGATGTTCCAGGGGTAGGTGGTTCAAGGGAAAATACCAAACAAGCAGATGAGGCTCTCACAAACACCTGACTGCTGCAGGCTTGTGGGGGCCAACAGCATGGCATGGAGGGATGGGGTGTGGAAAAAACAGAGTGCATTTGGACACTTAGGAGCCCAAAAACAGGGTGCCTATATTTCTGTAATACTAAAGACAGTGTTCCTGGAGCACTCAGGGCAATGCACAGCACTGCTGCTAGCACACTGTCCTGCTGGGGAGGCCTCATGCACAGAGACGTTTCTGGAAGGAATGCTTGACCTTGTGGCAAAGCCTCCTGTACTCAGTAATACAAACTGAGGCTCTCTGGTAAGGAGGATATTATTCCTAAGATATTATTCTTATTATTCTTTCTTAAACTTCAGCTATGAGGCTAACCTTTTAGGGGTTTAGGAAGTAGATCTTTTTTAAAACTCAGATGAACTTGATTTCTCAGCCTGTGACACCAGTCAGGATCCAGCTGAACTCGCTCCTAGAGCCTCAGCCAAGTCCTCAAACACTCAGTGTTCCTGCTCACCAGGTCCTCCAAAGAAATACTCAGTGTTCCTGCACATTGCCCTGGATCTCAGCAGCTCCTCCAAAAGAAAAGTGACAAAACCATGATGTCACCTTACCTGCTCCTCTTTTTAATCTCACAGACACTGACTTATGTTAGTTTTTTCATCTTCTCAACTCCTTTGCCCACTTTAGTGACTGAAGCCCATCATCTTCACACCCTCTCACCCTCTCCTGTGATTTCACGGTGGAGCTAATGTTCCCTTCTTTGGGGTCCCAGTCCCCTGCACAGCCACCCAGTGCCACCAGCCCCAGCCTGGCACTCCCACAGAGCTCCTGGGGAATGCTGGAGCCTGGACTCCTGCAGCACCACAGGGCCCTGTCCTTGGTTTCTTTGCTAACACCAGCTGAGCTCAGGTACAAAGCTGCCTTTCTCCAAACCTATTACTTCCACCCAAATTCCTTCAACACTCCCCTGATACTGAAGCAGGGCAGAGCTGCTTTTCCCTAAGTTCTGCCTTGCTCTTGGATGTTGTGTTTATTTCAGGGTTTAGTCCTGAACATTTTTTATTTATGTTATTTTACACCATCAGTGAATCACAACCTTTCTCTCTTCAGCCAAACTAAAATGATGGTTCTGGTCACATCCCAGTTTTCTGCAAGCTCCTTTCCTTTAGTCTCACAGTTGATAGAGCTGAAAATTACATTCTCCTCTGACCATATCAAACATCTCTTGAAGAGCTCTGCACATCAAGTGCTGTTTTGTTTTTGTTTGTTGTTTTTTGGTGGTTTGTTTTGTTTTGTTTTAAAACAAGATTCTTGTTTTCATGGCAAAGGCCCTTCACAGCTCCCTCCTTCCCCCTCTCTCTCAGTTTTTGGAGGCCCACCCTGACCAGACACTCAAGATCTTTCCAAGAAAAGATTTCTGTCCAGTGCCTCACCCTGGCAATTCTCTTTACAAATCCCTTGTAATTCATCTCCACCTTCTGTCCCCATGGTTCCCACACAGCCTGGCACAGTGAAGAGCTGGTGTGAAGAGGTGGAAAGGGAAAGAGAGAACTTGCAAAGTCCCTCACTGCTTTATTCTCCAGAAGCAGCTCTACCTGCTGGTCTCTCCTTCCAGCAGAGCAAAACTTCAGGATTTTGCCTGCTGATACTTGTATTTTTCTTGTGACTGCTGGTTTTGTGTGGATCACAGCTAATCTCCACAGGGATATGGCTCTAATGGGCTCTTGTTAAACTTTCCTTTAATTCACTGTTCATAGCTGATCTGTTTATATCTGCTTTTTTAAGACCTTGCCAGAATGTTTGCCAAAAACAAAACACAAGTTTGACAAAATAAATCATATCATTAAAAATACTACTGCAAACATACACCTGCATGGACATAAGAAAGATGATGCAGTTGAGCAAGAAAAAAAGAAGAAAAAATTCAGGTTTTAGAAGGTGGCTCCATCTCTTGCTGGCACAGAAAAGTTACAAGCAAGTTTCATTTGATGCCATTTCAGGTGCAAGGGCTCACATGCCTGCACCAAAGTAAGTAAATGCTGTGCATTTGCTTAATTCAAGGAAATTGTATTTTCTGGTTAAAAACCATTTGGAGATAGAAGTATGTACCTCCTCTGTTACCTCCTGTTTTTATACTTGTTTCTGGACATCAAAAATCCCCCTTGATAGCTCATCTGCAGATGGGCATCCAGTAGTGTCCTCAAGTAAGCACAGGAGAGATCTACCAAAACATCATATTTTCACAGAAACACAGCATCAGTTTGGATGGTCAGAGCCATACACATATAGTGAGGTTTGATTTCCTCAGTTTTGCTGGTAATGGCAGAAATGTCTGGGATTTTTATATATTTATCTATCTATGAAATTATAGAAATGGCTGGGAAATCTATGGGAAATGTCTGGGAAATCTATGTCTGGGAATCTATGAAATCCCAGAAATGTCTGGGATTTTTATCTATCTATCTATCTATCTATCTATCTATCTATCTATCTATCTATTTATCTTATTTATCTATCTATCATCTATCTATCCACATTTATGATCAGCCAATCCTTCTGTTTCCTTTGCTATGGAAAGCTCATGCTATCATGTCTGCTTTGGTGAGATTTTTGCAAGATGGAAAATGAGCATCTGACAGGAAGTGTTTGTTCACTGAGCAGTAAGCAGTTACATCTGGAACTGATGCAGTGTAGCTTCAGTTTCCCAACAGTAAACTCTAAGTAGCCTTATATAATTTGGGAGGGAAAATAATTTCTCTGCTTTCCTTATATTTCAGCAAACCATGCATCTGTGGCCAAGAACTTTTCAGATCATTAATTCAGCGGCAATATAAAATATATACAAAATTAGGGTATCATTTTCAAAAACAGGCTCCTGAAATGAAGTTTCTAGATCCATATTTAGGCTCATGAATCTGATTTTCCAAGCTAGCAACCACCCATCAGACTGTGAGGGGAGCTCAGCACCTTTGAAGATGGCACCACTCAATGACAGCATCCAACATCCTGACAGCCTTCTGGCAGAGACAGCTTTCACAAGCTTCAGAAAACACGAGAGGCCAAAACAACATGTCCTCCAATTATCCACACTGAAAAACAACCTTAATTAATAATGATATCATCACTACGCCCTCTACTCTTTAAAGAGCTGCTGAAAAGTTTTGCCTTTCCTTCATGTCTCTCCCTTTTAATGCTTAATACCGTACTTTATGTTTTTATTACACCATCAACCTGATTTCAGTGGTGTTTGTGGTGTGGTGTGTCAGATTTTACTCTTTCTTATTGTTAGGATTACTCACCTTTCTGTATGCTCAGACATCACAGAGGACAGACTGCTCCACAAAATACTCAGGTTCAGTTTTGTGTCTGTACAAGGCTGATCTCAGTGACCTAGCAAAAATTTAAATAAGGTTTAAAAAAACCCAACAAAATTGAGATTTCTCTCTTTATCCAAATTAAGCACGTTAAGGAGTAACATGCTTTAAAAAAATCATTAAAAGTATAAAAAAAATCATTAAAAGTAAATCATTGAAAGTATTAAATGCTAAATCCACATAAGTGTATGGCATTATTTGATGAAGTCATACAGTTGTTTTCCTTACTGTCAAAATGCCACAGTGTAAGACTGATCCTGTCTGTATTTAAGATTTATACTTTGACCAAAATCACTGCGGCCAACTGGAGCCAGACTTTTGATCACTGAAGTCAAAATCTATACATATTTCCACTTGGATTTGTGAACGAGACTGTCAAATTTTGACAGATCAACAAGGTGAAAATTTGAAGGAAAGGCCAGTTCTGCCTCTCCCAGAACTAAGGCACTACTGAAACACAGCAGTATCTCCCTGATGCAATCTCTATGTTTGGATGGTTTGCTTAGAGAGATTCCCCAGTCAATTCAGGCTGTTCAGGCCTAAAATACTGAACCTTCCAGTGCTTGAACGAGGCCTCTAAGAAAGTTAGAAATAAAATTTTTAGAAGAGCCTGTTGTGATAGGGCAAGGGGTCAACTTAAGTAAAACAGGGTCAACTTAGACTAGATATAAGAAAGAAGCATTTAATAAAACTTCCCTTGTGCCAGTGTTTCACAGGGTGCCAAGGGAGGTGTTGGATGCTCCATCTCTGGAAACATTCAAGGTCAGGTTGGACAGGGCTCTGAGCAACCTGGTCTAGTTGCAGATGTCCCTGCTCATTGCAGGGTGGTTGGACTAGGTGGCCTTTAAAGGTCCCTTCCAACCAAAACCACTGTGATTCTTTCTGGACTGGCATAACATTCTCAAAGGGATTGTGCAAAATATCTTCTACTTCTCCCAAATCCACTATTCACTCAAGAAATTTCCAGTCTGGGAGTGACTCCTAATTAACCACATGCCCTGCTGCCATACCTGGAGATTGCATGTAACATCTGCACTTCTCTGCTAAGATTACAAATCCTTGTAATTTGTAATCCTAGCAATGCATCAGCTGTTGAGTGATCTCTGCACCGTTGCAACTCTTGGAATGGAAAATTCAATATATGCAAATAAATTTGTCTCTCTCTCACTTTGTAATAAGCTTTTCCCCCAAAATCAAGGATGTAGAAACCAAGAAGACTGATTTAAAAAAAGCAAACGAATCTTAACTTCCAGTTGTTTCCATTCTAGGCTCTAGCCATTAGTACATCCCAATATCCATGCTTCCCCTGAGCTCAGTCCTGCTGTTTTCCCCTTTGCAGGCTGGCCTTGCCATGTTCCCTTCTCTGTTTTCCTTTCTCCTCCCTAAGTCAGGGGCATTCACCAGACACTGACTTCCCAGCAGTTTATCCCCAACTGACCAATAAATTCCACCTTTTAGACATGCACTCCTATGAACCACTTTGCATTTTTTTTTCTGCCTACCGCCCACAGCTGTCCCAATTTTATTCCAGTTTCTCATTCCCCTTCATTATTCTTCCTCTGTGTTCCTCATCTGCAGTTTAAACACTTTCACCACAGATGTGCCTCTGTGTTTCTCAAATGATCTTAATTCCTCCTCAAATGCTGGGTCACCACTCTTGCATACAGCACAGAAGCTCCAAAGTAAGGGAAAGTCTTCCTCTATAACTCTTCTGCAGCACTTGAAATCACTGCATGCTCCTTTCCAAAGCCTTAAGTCACCTACAACACTGCAAATCTATTTTCTCTCAGCAGTTAAGGTGCACAGACTTGATTCAGCCTTCACTAACCCCAGACCATTAATGCATACAGCCTTCAAGCAACTTCCATTACTAAAAATTTTCACCTGAACAATTAAAGAAAATCATTAAGATGATGAAGTGCACATGGAGATCAGTCAGTTCTCTCCTCCCTGCACAGGACTGCTGGATGGTCTTGTTCCATTGGTATGGGGCTTTGAAAAAAAGGTGTAACTAAATTTGTTCTGCCCTAGAGAGACAAACTCCCACAAATACTAGTGGGAGAGGAACTACGTAAAATTATTGTCAAACTTAAACAAATGCCAAGTATGACAAGTTTCAGTAGAAGGAGGCAGAACTGTAACAGTTTCCAACAAATGGAAATGAAGCTTCAAGCAGAGTCAAGCAATACAATTAACTTGCAATTGTGTCATTCCACTGCACAGCAGTCACCAGCCAGGCTGAAGCTTCTATTTTCAAAACAATTCAAGGCAGAGGCAGAACTCTGGGGTTTTTTCTACATAAACTCTCTTCTATTGTACATGCCACCACTGACACTTTGCACCATTTCTATTTTCCTGGACTAAGTCTGAATGCTTGAAATCCAGCTTCTACATGGCATGCTGAACCATGCCAGAAACACCCCAAACCTGTACAAAATATCCAAGCTGCAAATTCTGGAACTTGGGTTCAACGCTGCAAACACCTACCAACCTCAACCCTACACCTCTGAGAAACAGCCCCTTGTGGTAGTACTGAATATTCTCACTTGGAGGACATTGACAAGCAGCACATCTACAAAATCCCACAGTGCTCCACTATAACACCTCTCCCAGTTAATGCTAAGTTTTGACCAGGATTTATTGTTTGAATTAAACAGGATTTCCTCTGTAAGCTCCTGCAAATTACTTATGTTCAGAAAACTCTGACCTTTGGGAATTAGAAAAGGTAACAACAACTCCTTAAAAATAAAATATCACAAGGCTGAGTAATTTTTCAGAGACATACTCAGGTCTCAACAGAGCATTAAATAAAATTTCTATGCCGGTCTAAAGAGCAAACTACGGTGCATGACAGAGTGGTTCTCCTGCAGCTCATCTTCAGGTTTAAACACAGACAGACTCCTGAAACCACTAGTTGTACATGATATTTACTCAGGGGTTTAAAATGATACTAGAAATACTAAGTTTAAGTCAGTTGGCAGTAAAGCCTGATTTGTAAGCCCTCAGCTAAAATCAACTGAAGCCCAGGGTTTGGCATTGTCACAACCCAGCCCTTATGTCAGTTGTGCTACCTTGGAACTCCAGTCTCTTATTTTTGGTCTACACCACCAGCAACTGATTAAGGCCAAATGAGGAATCCAAAGCACATTGAAGGAGAATAAGGTGCACTCAGGCACCAGCCAAGACTCTGCCTTGGCTTCTGAAACCCAAGGCTTTCAACAACACCAAGTTCTTTGGGTTTTACTCCAAAACTACACAGCTTTGGTTTGAACGTGGGTCCAACAAGCAACCTACCTTTAACCTACAGAAAAACTGAGGGTGGGTTCTCCTCATTAGAGTAGTTTTGCAATACTTTCACTGTATTCTAAACATTTAAAAATTGCTTAGATTTCATTTCAAAATATCAGTTTGTAAAGTGGGGTGAAAAGTCATGGAAACTTCTGCATAATCTGCATAACAAGATGCAATTACAATTTTTTTCATAAAGAATGGGAGCAGACAGTACAAATGCAGTCCTGAACACCCTTTACTGGCAGTGTGACAATTAGTGCTACAGAAGACTCACTGTAATAAACAGACTTGTCCCTCTCTTCCAAACTGTGCTCATCAATGCCTCAGAAACAAACTTTTTTTAGTAGAAGAGTGGAAAGTGACTAGGGAGATCTTTGACTACAAAAAAATTGAAATATTAACATCAACAGTAACCTTAATGCAACACAGAAAAACAGCAAATTGCAAAAAAAAATTGTTGAATGTTTTAATGCATTTTGAATTGTAATGAAGAAAAACATTTTACATCTAAAAACAAATTAGCAGAATAATAAAAAGTGGTTCCACATAACTTATAAATTCTTTTCCCCAAAAGGTAGTTTTCATAGATTTAGGCAACAAATAAGATGTCTCATTCCAGATCTTTCTGATTGTAAAGTATACACAAACTTTGTGAAAATTGATGTGCATTGCTTGAGAGAAAGACACAGAAGCTTGGTTTTGCCTGGTGATGAGTTTTCTGTGAAATTCTGCACAATACTGAAACTGTAACTGCAACTCTGCTCCATTTAATGAAATGCTGGACATTGTTAGTGCTGAAAAAACACTCTTTAGAACATTTAGAGCCATGAAATGTTTTCCACATATTTAGTCAATGTGGTATATTCACTACCCCTGCTCATATGTTTAGCTTCCAGAGGAATGGCAGTTTGGCTTACCCTTCACTACAGTACAGAAAACTACACTAAGTGATAGTTCAGTGTTCAGCTGATTTAAGTATTAGCCTGCTCATAAGAACGTGGCTCTAGCACCTTGTTTGGTTGATTCTTTTCAAAATGAAACCATGTAATGTTTCACCCATTTTGGTGCCAGAGGATGGCCCCTCTGGTGATATAAAAAGTTTGCAGCAATGATGATTAAACTGCATAGAGTCCAGTGGTTCTGTACTACATATGTATGAGAGAAGCTTAGACACTTTAGTTTAGCAGGACCAAAACCAGTGACCCTCTCCTCTGCCTCAGGTAATAGAGGAGAGCCATTGTCCAGATCCTACATGCAGGCCATGCTGGAGAAACTGTTTGTACTGGCCAGACACTTTTCTCTTGTTTTAAAAAACAGCATAAACCTTTGTAAAGTTCTCTCTGTTACCAACTAAAAGAAAGTGAGTCTTGTTTTCTTAAAGAATAAAACCTGTAACGCAACAACAAATGGCTTTAACCCAGAGCAAAAAATCCAGGAGAAAAAAAAAAAGTGAAAATAAACATTGTCACCATCATTTAACTCTTACCACCAGAAGACTTAAAACTCTGCAGCTGCTTTTTGCAACCTCACTAGTTTTAGTATTTAAGATTATTCCAGTGCAGTTGTCCATCTTGCCTCTCAAGAAAAAATCCCAAACCCCGTAACAGAAAAAAACAAGGGATCAAACCACTCTGATGACGTGTACTACAAGGACACAACATATATTCTCCATTAAATATTTTGTGTTTCCTTAATGTTACAGTCCAAAACAATGTTTAGGACCCCCATTTTCCTTCCATTCCTCACTGATGCATTCACTATCCCATCCCATCCCACTGTACTCCCATGCCACACAAATGTTAGTTAACAGGAGAACCAGCTAACACATATCTTAATGTCATTATAAACAGTGATGCAGAGGACATGAGCACAGCTGTAGTTGCACAGAATCATGATGATGAGATACAGAGCTCCTAATACATCTGCCAAGCCACCATGAACCCCAAGATTCCCACTGTCAGAGGGCACCCTTCCTTACCCCCACCCTTCATCTTACACTGTGATATGTCAGACAGTTGGGGCAGCATTTCCCTTCAGCCAAAACCAAGTGTCTGTCTGAGGCAGCCCTTCCATTCTTTCCAAGACACCAGCTGCCACCTGCATTTACTGATAGCAGCAGCTGCAGAGTAACACCCCACTGCCAGTGCAAAAACAGCTAAACACAGTGAGGAGCAAAACCAAAGATCATTTGGGAGAAGGAAGGGAGAGGTATGCTAATTACCCCCTTTTGGAACAGGACAGAGACTGCAGTGCCCCTGTCATGGCTGGGTGGCACATGATGCTGACAGTGTATTGCTCCACCAGCTTTATGTGTTAACTACCTTAAGGATCACATGTAGTATGATTGTCTTTCCTCTCCTGTCAGAGATAGTACTTCAGCCACAGACCAAAGGTGCTTTTTTCTAGGCTACAGAGAGATTTGATGCATCTTGACCAACATTCATTTTTGAGGTAGTACTCATTTACTTTGTATTGCTGGCTCAAAATAAAAATATGGGAAGTGAACACAATTAAAAGTATGCTCACTGTAGGTACATAAACAAAATCATCAACCCCCAAATAAACTATTTCCTTTCTGGGCAGATCACCAAAAGGAATTAATCCTTCTTACAAAGGTTAGCTCACATTCACTGGTAAAGTCAAACGTTCATAAATGGTTTATAACAATAGCTATAAACTAAAGTGCTTCAGAATTTGCTTGACTAGATTTCAGTGATTAGAATCGTAATATTCTGGATTTTTGCTAATATGAAATGTGATGAGGTTTCAGAATCACTTTATATAAGAAGGGCAGAATGAATCTTTTTCTTTTTTTTTTTTTCGAAATAAAAAGTACAAAAAAGATCACAAATAAACCTGGCAGTCTGTACTCACTACAAGTTTCTTGCATTTTCCTTCTCAAATCTACTATTTCTCTAGTAACCGGAGTAAAAATGGAGTTCAAGTTGCACTATATGGCAGCACTAAAAAAAGTATTTAAATCAGATGCAAACAGGAAAATGTTTACAATCATACAACTAGCGAAATTCACACTTCATTTCAAAGTTTTAGCCCTGCAGATTCCTTTTAACACAAGGCAGATATGTAGAGTCATGGAAAAACGTAACAGACTGTATACACTCTCTACAGTAATTACATAAGTTTCACATTTATGTCACAAATGGAATGCCCTACTGTGTAACTATTAAATGCTAAATAACTTATGAACATTTATGTGCTCTACGCAACAGTGAACATATTGACCAGTGGATGCCAAAATATAAAATTTCATACACAAGACAAACTAATTCTTAAAAAATCACATTTTTCTGTACAACCCATGCAAACTGTGCACAATGTGGTAACAAGAACAACACTTGCTCAAGTCTCCCCTCAGAGAAGAGCTGTTACAGCCACAGCAGACCAGTGTTCAGAGCAGTCTGCCCAGGTGTAGAAGTCCACGGCGACACAAACGCAGAAACTCCCAGCACTTCACTTCTCCTGTAGCAGAGCAGGGATGTTGATGTTCCAGCCGATGGCCTGGCGGTCAAACCCACACGTGAAGAGGTTGCAGATGGGATGGTCCTCACACCAGGCACAGCAGCAAACCATCCTCCTGTGCCCCTGCCACCGCGTGGGAGGGAGACAGTGCTGTTACTGACACGGACTGGGACTGCTGGGCAACAGCTCACTGCAACTCAGCCCTGCCAATCCTCAGCCCACTCTCTGCAAACAGCTCTTGAGAATCCTACAGGTCACTGATACCTGCATCTGTATGCTAAAAGTCTTCATAATGATGTGACTCCTCAGCACCAGCACTGCTTCCATAAGGACAGATGTATACAAAAAGGTGCGTCAAAATTTTTTGAGTTTTCCAAGGTCTGTTTGCTATCTAGTTATATTTTCTTCACAAAAGCAAATCAAATTTTGATTTTAGCATTTTTAGTTATAAAATCAGACTTAAAATAAGGAATTACTTGATGGCAACTATTTTGTAACAAGCCTGCAAGACTAAGTGTCCATAACATCCATAATTCAGGAGTGATAATACTGCAGGCAGGAAGAGTGTGATACTGATGCATATAGTTCAGTAGCAACAAAAATGTCCAAAATAGGGTTCTGACCAACATTCAGGTTAAAAAAGAAATAAATAAAGTCATGATTTCAGTAGTGTCAGCTTGAATGGAACTACTAAGGAAAAAAAGGAAAACATGCACACATACACAAAAAACCCCTCAAGACTATAATAAATTTTAAAACCTACCTAAATTAGAAAAAAAATCTAAAAGAGATTAAGTAAGTCTTAGAAGTCCTTCCTAAATTCTGTCAAGAACTGCTGAATCAACCCCCAAAAAGGCCTATTTATGTGACATAATCCAATTAATTTCACTTAGTCTGATTTCTCCATTAGTCATGCTTGCCATGCCAAATAGTGCCATAAATGCACAAAACCTGATGGCTGCAGCAAGGATGGTTTATTACATGGTAGGATGTATCTAGAATGTATGTGAATTAGCATAGAAGAAAAAAAATGAAATTTATCACCAAGTCATACAAGGTGACCTCACAAAACTGACCTTCACGTTTTCCCTCTATGTTTCTATGTCATAGAATCACAAAATGGTTTGGGTTGGAAGGGACCTTAAAGATCATCTGGTTCCAACCTTCCTGCCATGGGCAGGGACACTTTCTAGTACACCTGGTCACTCAGAGCCCCATCCAGCTTGGAATATATAAACCAGCTACATACTGTATAATTAAAAATAAAAAAAATCACCATGAGAAAATCACCATTAAACCTCATAGTGAGCCATTTTTCTGACATGATTCACATCAAGGCATTAAAACACATCAGAAATGCTCTTACACACTTTTTCCATTTCATAGAGAAGGCAGATATGTGTTTCACTTTAGTAAGGGGAAACATTGTGATAAAATTCACTTGAAACACCATCACCAACCCAATAAAAACGTTGAAAACATTTCAGATCACCATGTTGGTTATTTTGAATAACTAAGGGCGTATTTATTGAGACCAGTGCTGTGACCGTGTTCACAGGGGTCCGAGGATGAGGGAAGAGACGAGGATCTGACTCCATGTTTCAGAAGGCCTGAGTTATTATTTTATGATATATACTAAAACTATACTAAAAGAATAGAAGAAAGGATTTCATCAGAAGGCTAGCTAAGAATAGAAAAAGAAAGAATGATAACAAAAGCTTGTGTCTCAGACAGACAGTCCAAGACAGCTGACTGTGATTGGCCATTAATTAGAAACAACTTTATGAGACCAATCACAGATTCACCTGTTGCATTCCACAGCAGCAGATAATCAATGTTTACATTTTGTTCTTGAGGCCTCTCAGCCTCTCAGGAGAAAAAATGCTAAGGAAAAGATTTTTCATAAAAGATGTCTGTGACACAGTGGCACTCAGCATTTGCTCAGCTGTAAGGCAGACAGAGGCAAATGCCGTTTTACCCTGCCTGAGGAGGGACAGGGGCAGGGAGGGGCAGCCCTGCAGGTACCTGTCTGTTGCTGCGGGGCAGCCGCGCCAGCCGCACCCCGGACATGTCGAACAGCCGCACCTGCCGGTTGTCGTGGGGAAGGGCGATGATCCTCTGGCCAACACACACGTTAATCCTGCAGAGAAGGGACAAAGGAGGTGGGGAGCAAACAACAGGCCTGGCAATTAGAAACTGACAGCACAAATTTAAGCTCACGGGAAGGGATGCAGCTGAATTTTTCCTGGCTAGAAGTCACAAATGCAAAGAGAAAATAAATATTGAACCATTGAGGTGTTCTCTGCAAGAGCCGAAATGAGGGATGTGGGACTCCAGGGGCTCTCCAAAATGCAGTTTATTCTATCCAAGAGGTTACAGCAGTCCAGGGTCATGGGTGACAGAACCTGTGCCTACAGCTGTCAGCTCCAGCTGCAGGCAGGCCTGGAGACCCTTTGGTTTTGGTTACATTGCATTATATACTTTTCTTTGCTGAGCATCTTAATACAGCAGAACCAATCTATTCCTTAACTTTTATCTATAGCCTCTCATCACTACTATAATTACCATATTCATGTTACTATTCTCCAATCACTAAAAGTTAGTACATTACAGTTTAAGCTAGAAGTTGTTTTTCAGTTTTCTTGCAGTGGAAAATTCTGAGACTTTTTTCCTGCTTGCAACTTTGCTGACTTGTTTGCCTGTGCTATCTTTCTGCTTGGTAAAAACACCTTGTTTGAGGTAGGTTTATCCTTTGCTCTAAGTCATAAAACCCCTTCTAACATACCCTTTGCCTTCTTGGTTATCCAGTAATACTGGCTCAGCAATTCTTTTCTTCTATATCAAAACTTGCTTCCATCTCTATTCCTTCATCACACTACATTTAAAAATCTTTCTGCCAAGCATACATAGCTATGAGACTTTCTTGTCAGACTTTTATCTTCCCAACAATTTTCTATTGTACTAGATCCTCAAATAGCCTTAACATCCACATTTTCTTATAGAAAATTTCTTAAAAGCAATGTACTTACTAAAACTTAATGTTGATCACACCTGTACTTTAGAGAACCATTTCAGACCTTTTTCAAATTCTTATAAATCTCAAGTTTAATTTCAGGGACAAAAAATAGATGTATATTCAGTGAATTAATAGAATAGACTATTTCAGTTGAGAGGTACCTGCAACAATCATCCAGTCCAACTACCTCACCAATTCAGGCCTGACCAAAGCTTAAAGCAGGTTATTAAGGGTATTGGCCAAATAATTCATAAATACTGGAAGGCTTTGTGTATCAACCACCTCTCCAGGAAACCTGTTTGACCACCCTCTCAGGAAAGAAATGTCCATCTAAACCTCTGTGGCACAGCTTTAAACCACTCCCACATGTGAAAGAAATTAAGAATGAATTAAGAAAGCACGAATTAAGCAAAGCAGTAACCCAGAGATCTGCTCACCTGTTGATTGCAGAATCTGTGCGGATGGTTGCAATGGGACTCCTCATGTTTTTCAAATCCCAAACTTTTACTGTACGGTCATCACTACCAGAAACAACGTTGTCTCCCACAGTGAAAACTGCAGATGTCACAGTGCTAAACAACCAAGAGCAAAGACAAAGATGTCAAACTCTAAACTATTTATTAAACTAGCATCTGATTTAAAGTTTCGTTTTCTGCTCCCGTGCTTCCTTTAGCACATGTAGTTTGCTTTTTTTTTTTTTTTAAGCAGAGTAATCTGAAATTTTAAAATTCCAAGCAATTAGTTTTAAAGTAAAAAATATTCTTACTAGAATTAAGGTGAACAGGGCTTGAGTGGCCCAAGTGCTAAGAGAAGGAGCCCAACAGTAGAGACTCACTCTGGAGGCATCTTTCATATTCCACTCATTCTGACATGAGCTAAAGAGGCCCAGTCTTGGGCCTGAATTCACTTTTGAAGTTCTGCAGGTTTATCACACAACCCCAATAGAATTACTAGCATAAAGTACAAATCTTCTTAAGTCATTTTAGAACAGTAACCAAGCTTTTCTTTCCACCCAAAGATTTCTGTAGAATTATCCCAGACATTTTCATTCACTGCACAGATATTGAGGAGGCCCCAAACACCCGAGATGTAGCTAAAGCTGTTCTGTACACAACACTTGAACATGCTGTAATCCACACACAAAGTCCCCAGTGTAGCTCCACAACCAATAGCTACAGCAATTAACAATCTCTAATTGTGATTTCTAGTCCTGTTTCACAAGCAGCTGAAGTCTGAGAGTCAGATAAAAAATGGCAATTAGCAGTAAGAAGGACAAGCATACAGTTCTTCAAATTTTACCTAGCATGCCTAGAAATGCACAAGGGCAGTCAGAGAAAGACCCATGAGAATATTTCTAGCAATTGAAGTCCAACATATTACTTCCAGAAGCTATTTTATAAAGAATTGTATTTTAGAATTATATTATCTTTGTATTTTACAGCCTCAGATAACAGTATGTCATCAATATACTGGGTTCAAGCAATTTTCATGATTCTATGATTATTTTTAAATACTTTACCTTTATTTCATATTAACCAATTAAAAGCTTTTGTACTACAATTTTCATTGTAATTGTGTGAATTCCCAACTCAAAGCCAGTTATTTTCTGCCCACATAATGTACTAACAAAGCATTTTTAGGGAAGGCTTCTCAATTCTGTTTCTACAGATTTGATTTAATGACCTATCTTGTAACTTGGGTCATGCACATCAATTTCTTAGAACTTAGTAATTTTAATTTAAGTTGTCAGTTGTTACTGTCACTTTAGTTGTTCTGCAGAAATTTGAATTCATGTCCTATCCAAGCTGCTGATTAAGATTAGCACAAGCCAGGTCACAATGGACCAGTTTATGCAAGCCTCTTAATTTAAATTGACACCAAATTAAGTTTTAATTAGGATGAAGGCCCACTTTTTTCATGATACCAAGTTTCCTAACACATTATTAGAGTGCAGCTAAGCCACCAGGGAGATGATTACAGAAAGAACCAAGAGGTCTTCGAATAATCTTCTAGACTTTATGAACAAAAAGTCAAAACATACATGAAGGCCACAACTGCCGAGTCTCTTTCATCAGGCACCATCTTATTTGGGGAAAAAACTCACTCTTGCAGTCAAGCTGCTGCACAATACAGCTGGCATGTTCTTACCACCAAACTTATCTCCTACCAGCTCAAACTCCTTTAAATTTACCAACATCTGCACTTCTCACTGGTTCTTTACACAAAGAAGCTCATAAAAAAAAATTCAGGCCTTTACTAATCTCTCTACTGCTGCAATACATTTGAAGCAAAGTTTACAAGTTTAAAATTTTCTATTCAATCTCCATAATTTCCACACACATGGGGAGACTTCCTAGCACACAACAGCATAAAGAATTCAAGTAATAGAAAATCTCCAGGAAAATGAATATACTGTGCTTTAGTATTCTGCTGCCAACAAACAAATCTGATCTCTTTCCCCATCATACATTTTATTCCAATTACAGTTGGAATACATTGGGAAACTGTCTTAAAATAACCCTCCACTTTTGGGTGTTTTTTTTTCAAAACTTTAAAGAGCTTTCCAGCTTCTTTGATCTCATATTGGTTTTGCTTTATCATTTATCACTTTCAAACATGGTTAAGTTTCTTTGACCACATGAGGTTCTCTAATCCTTAGATTTATCATTTTTAAATGAAAACATTCAAAACTATTGCCAGGAAAACAGAATGCCAACCCCAGGTTAGCTCAATCCTTCCTGCTCCTCCAAAGACTCTCAATAGATAACAAAATCCTTTCCAGCTTAACTTACTCTTTCAGCTTAACTGTTCAGATATTACTGCGTACACCAAGCAAAAGTTTATAAAATAAAAATCCATTTAAATTCTCCTGTAGCTCTCTGGAAATAGGGCAAGAGATACAAATGCAAAGGGAAAGCTGCTGATCTCTTTTCAGTGACAACTTTAAAGGTGCTTAGTGGCCTTAGCCCTCCATTCACCCTCAGCTCAGCCCTGCAAGGCCCTGCAGGTTGGGATGCACTATCTGCAAGCACATGGGACTATGAAAACAATCTTTTACATAAGGAGCTTTGAATTTAATGGCTAAATATAAAAACACTTCTTACTGAACCTAGTGTTTATGACCAAGAATTTTGGTCCCAGTTCCAGAGCAAACAGCATATGGATGTCTGCATAACATTCCCTATGCTTTACAAAAACAAAGCATGACTCCTCTAAGGGAAACACTCAATTCAATTCTCAAAGACATCTCCTTCTCAAAATAGGATTGCAAGGCTTGAAGTTTTAAGTCTAGAAAGGCCATAACAGTATCATCATTCTCACAAACCTGACAATTCTGGGGAGGGTTATCAGCACTTCATTCACCAGAGTAAAGACAAAAAGGTTTTTGGGTTTGTTTTTTTCTTTTTTACCTTAAAGTGGAACATAATGAGTTGATATTTTTAAAAATCACATGCATCTAAATTCAAAAGCATGCTCAACACTACAGACCTAAAACACGAGCAAGTGCTGCACTCACAGATCTTGTGCAGTACAAATTACATTCTGTCTCCTCTGGTACTCCAACTGGGGCATCTCTTAATATGACATATGCATCTCAGCAACTTTTTTTTGTTTTGTGTTTATTTGGGTTTTTTAAATTAAAACAAAATAGAAGAAGAGAGGCCACTTCCTACACATAAACTAAACCAGGATTTCAGCCCAACCAAAGGGGAATGGTGAGAAGGAAGAAAAGGACACAATGCCTGTGGGAGGAAGTTAACAGAATCAGCCAATAAACAAATAACCTTTCAAAAGTATTGCTTCCATAACCCCATCCACATCACAAAAATTAAAAGCCTTTTCCCTCTGATTTCATGTGGCTAGATTTAATTTTTGTTTATATTAATCTTCAGTTTGTTCTCACCCAGATAAAACTCTGGTTAACATTCCCTTGGCTAAATTAATAAAAAGTGTCAACAAAAGATCATCAGCCCCCATGTTAATTGAATGCTAGAAGACATTAGATTTTTAATAACTCAAAAAGATGACAGGTATTGTAGGACATTAAAGAAAAAAAAAGAAAGAAACAAGCAAAGAGGAAGCAGTCTGATGACACTTCAAACTGTGGGTCCCACAGGGAGTTTGGTGTGCTACAACTATTCTCCAAAAAAGCTTCAGCCTCCGCCAAACCCCAGCAAAACTCATTTATCTTGTCACAGGGAGCAGCCGAGCGTGTACTTCCAGCTGACAGCACGGCACTTCCTCAGCACACACCAGTGCCTGGCCTGCACCATCCTGCTCCCCGCGTGGGTCTCAATCACCAGAAATGCTGCGCTGCTCGCACTCCTCATTAGGCCCAACAGCTGTCTCCCAGTCACACTGAGACACAAAACTGCTTTGCATAACAATCTGCTGAAATTTCACACATAGGGGAAGGGGGGAAAGAAAAAACGTGGAAAATGTTAGACCATGAAATGCTGATGCAGAACTCTCGCTGGCAATGCACCAAAAAAGAAGTTAACGCTGCTCTTTCCATTTTGATTTGCAACTTAAACTGGGATTTACCATCAAACTGGGACGCAACACATTTTCACAGACTTAAACAGGCATCTACATGTATAAATCCATGTGTGGGATGAAAATGGACTAAACCAGAGCTTTCAGAATGAATTTATTCAAGGTAACTTGAATACACACAATTACAGTTGTATGGAACCAGCAAAATTTGAAGGCTCAAATATGCCTCTATTTTTTATTAGTAAAACTGAGAAACAAAGCCTAAAGGAAGCTCAATTTGGTAACACATTTTCTGCACAAGTTTCCTTTGTTTTAGGGGAACAAAGCATATCCTCACATAAAGCAGTCCGCAGCCTGAGGGGAAGCCAGGAACTGTGTTTAAAACCCCTCCAGATGTGGACAACCCCACTGCCCATCTCAACAGGAGATGGCACTGGCCACAGGAGGCCCAGGTAAGGAACCCACTCACATTTGAGTGCATTCAGGTTTCAGATATGCTAAAAATACTCAATTCCAGCAAGAGCTACACACATCATTCCCAAAGGCTGTCTGTGGATTTATCTCCAAATATCAGCAGAGCTTTTTTCTGCAACTTAAGAAATGATAAGAGCAAACCATGAAGGAATTACAGAAGCACAGAACCATTTAGGTTGGAAAAGACCTCAGAGATCATTGAGTCCACCCTGTGATCGAAGGCCACTGTGTCAACCAGACCATGGCACTGAGTGCCACATCCAGTCTTTCCTTAAACACCTCCAGGGACCATGACTTCACCACCTCCCTGGGCAGCCCATTCCAATGTCTAATCACCCTTTCTGTGAAGAAATTCCTCCTAATGTCCAACCTAAACCTCGCCTAGCAGCTTGAGACCATTTCCTCTTGTCCTGCCACTGGCTGCCTGGGAGAAGAGACCGACCTGGCTACAACCTCCTTTCAGGGAGCTGTAGAGAGTGGCGCTTTGATAACTCCATGCCAGTAGCACGTTGGGGGAATGTTACAAGAGAAAACTGGGAATTCAAGTTGAGCAAGGCAACAAGAAGTGGTGGCTTGGATGGGCTGAAGGCATGTAAAACATGCTGGCCCTAGTCTGTCCTGAAATAGACCTATGAAGAAGCCCTCAGCAAGGGAAGTGAGGCACATTCAAAGCTGGATCCCTGAGCTAGCAGTATTAAGGCTGCTAACAAGTCTAAGAAAACCACTGAATTCTCATCATGGTCTGTTACATCTATGTAGTAAAAGTAAACCAAAAGGTTTTGTAAAAATGTCCAGAAGCAACAGAAGCATTTCAAAAAAGCTAACCCTAGAGCTTTGAGCCCAGGCCATAATCTTCATTTAAAGAATATTCAACATGCAAATGTAGGATCAGAACAGTGTGTGAAATGCAGGTTTGGAGCCTTTTTTCAATGAAATGCAAGAGGAAAATGTCCCTCAGCACACAAAACAAAGTAGGAATATTAATAGCAATATCAGAACCATCTAGGTAATCAGTGAGGCTTGGGAAGAAAACAATGTTTCATCACAAAAATTTTGCATTTCTTAGATAAGCTAGATTGAGATATCCACACACGGGGAATGCCTAAGGCATTCTTTGATGAGAAACAACAGAAAAATGGTAGACAAAGCATCACTAAAGTCATTAATAACTGAAGCAAGAACAGGACTATCTTGAAAAGAACAGATGTGTTAGACTCATCAAACACCACTGATAGCATCCAACTGGTTACACTTTGTTTGGCACAAAAGGTTTTAACTGAAAGCCCAATTTAGTCAAAGGTGCAAAGTGTGCATTTTTAGGACTACAACTACACATGCTTTAACTTCACCAAGAAAGTGTGGTTGAACAAGAATACCTAGCAGTACCCTTGTAATATAGGGCATATCTAGAATAAGACTGCTTCCAACAGGGATGTCCAATGCCATCACTGCCTGGAGAAGAGGCACTTCTCCCCCTGCCATGACTTGCTCTTTCAAGAACAATATATACAAAACAGACACAAATGAGAATTAAATCTTGCAGGCCCAAGAATCTGAGAAAGCCAAATGACCTTGGCAAACCCAAGTGCCCACAAAAACTAAAGCAATTACTGTTCTCCTGAAACAGAATGCCATTTTGACATTAACTCTCAATTCACTAAATGTCAGAATTCAGCCCAGCATCCTAATCAGCAGCTGCTTAGTAATTTTTGTATTTTTTAATGCAGATTCTTCAGCAAGCATAGGAGTTGGAAAACATAAAGTTGAAACAAGACATATTTGCAATTCTCTAATTTCCAAGTTCTCAGGATGAAGCACAACTCACCATTCAGCTGCCACATTCAGAGACATACAGGCAGCAAATGAACAGGAACTTTCCCTTCTGGTCTCTTAGAGCCATACAAGCAGAGTGAGAGGAGATGGAATATGCTGCAGCCCAAAAGAGCTATAAGCTCTTTGTAAGAAATCACATAAGATCCACGATCAGCAATTTTTTTCCTGAGTTTGCCCAGAAAGTAACACTCATACAGATTCCACAGCTAACACACACTCATGCTTCATGCACTGGCCCAATTTAGCCAATTTAGTAAGTTTGAAAAGTAGTAAACAAACTTTTTCTTTTTTTTTTTTTTTGGGCTAGGACAAAAGTACCCACTCCAATTTATGGCGGTTTTTAAAGCCTAAAATGCATTCAATTGCCATGGCAAAGTGGTGCATAACTACTGAACAATCAAAAAGCATTACCAACGGATATTCACTCAAGAGTAGCAACCCGAAGCTGCTTCTGAAGATACCACTTTATTCCTTGAAGGATGGTATTTGCAAGTACAGACTTGGAAGCCCTGCATGTTCTTTTCAAGAGCAATGTCCCCAACCACTGTGTACCTCTGACAGTCATTAAAGAAAACAAAACCCTTTATTATTTACCAAGTAATTTTTCAGCTGCATATAAGCATCAGTATGCTTCAAATGTATAGCAAAAGCTGTAGTTTAAACACAGTATGTGAATCCACTAGCTCATAAACATTCTGTTGCCCATAGGGGATTAATTTATTTCCTGTGTTACTAAACTGTCAGAACAAATGTATAAAATCTGTAAAGTACTGGCTAGACCTGTATAGACTAAGATTTTTTTTAAGCTACAAATGGCAAACATTTCCAGCATTAACATTTTAGAAGGCTCCACACATCAAGACACACCCCAGCACATGCAGGGTGCTTAAAGGGACAGAAAAACTCATCAAGCAGATATTCAAGAGCATGTCAACACCAGAGTTACTCAACTAGACCACTGTGCTGGGAAAAGCAAGGCCTTCACAGCTGGGACAAGATGGGCTGTGCAGGTGTCAGCAAAGGAAGGCACAAGTGAAGTGGAATGAAAACTGCCATGGAGATGCCAGAACCATTTTACTCCACAGAACAAAACCTTAGTTCAGTTTAAAGAGCTCTAATCAATAACCTCTTAAATGAATCATTTCTCAATAGGAGAACAGCTGTTATTATCAATCACATATTTGAAAGCAATATCTGCTGGAAAAAAGATATTGGAATATGAGCCACCAGTATGATTTTTGGAGGCTTTAACTCAGGAGATCAATTTAGTTAAAGGCCACAAGTTAGTGCCTGGAAAATAACATAAATGTAATCTTTTCCCAGGGCTCTGTTAAACTCTTCATGTGGGGATGTGACCAGGGATTCACAGCACTAGCAAGACTAATTCCTAATGGTGCACATACAGAACCAGACAATAACAAATATTTATATTTAAGCAAACATCAGTCTTATTTCCACACCATTTCATATTTTTTTCATCAGAGATTAAGTGAGATGAGCTGGGGGCATGGCAGATCTAAAGCAGTAAGTGACAAGGTACTTTTACTGCTGTGTGAGTAGGGCACAGGCAAATAAGTCATTTATTGAACTGAAACAGTCATATTCATACACAAACACACACACACACACACATATATATATATATATATATATATATATATGAAAAATGTAAACAAGTAATGTTTACAGAACTGGAAACTTCCCTGGTAAGATACAACTTTGAAAAAGACCCCAGCTGAATGCAGACTCGAAGGGCAAAAGTATTATCAATGTACTATACTTAGTCTATAAATGTCAAAATATACTTGAAAACACACTTTGAGGCAAATTAGGTGACTTGTAAATAAGAACAGAAAATACAAGAAGAAAATACAGGAAATTTCCATAATTAACATAAGAAACAAAGATCTTGAAGTTAAAAAACCATAAGATGAATCTGAAGCTACGGCGACTAGGGAGGCACAAATTCTGTAAGTTGCTTGTTTACCACGGAAGTTAAACAAGCAACTTACAGAATTTGCCAAGAGGTAAGTTGAAATCTTTACTATTGGAGCAACCTAACATACAGTTGGCAATTATAAACCTACCTCTTAATGCAAAACAGTTATCAATGCAAGCTCAAGACAGACAGGTTGATCTCAATGATTCCTTCTGCCCTTACTGGAAGATAATTTATTTTCTTAAATTGCCTTAGTAGTAAATGATAAGAAACATTCTGCTTATAATAAAGCTATGTTCAGACACTACAATGAAAGGTGATTTCTCAGTCCACTTAAGATATAAATAATCTCTCACAGATGATGACATATCATCACTTTGACATACAGGACAACACACTGCAACTCTTCATTTTTTGACATCAATTAACTCTATAAAAGCTTTCTACACTCTGCTTGTAACAGGATTCTTTATTCTCTCAGCACATCAGCGTCAGTTTTAGTTTTACACGACACCGAGCCGCACCCCAGTGTCCTCATTAAGGCCAATTAAAGGCGCTGCCTCGGGCCGGTGCTGCCACCTGCCGGTGAGCGGCGGCAGCGCGGATGCGCGCCGGGAGGAAGGGATGGCCGGGACGAGACTTCGGGCGTATGACACAACAAACACGGAATGCCGGCCTCGGGATTGAGATGTTTGGCATCTCGTTATATTGGCACAGCGCATTAGGAGTTGATCTGGTGAAAAAATAGCTGCTCTGTGAGCGCCAGACTCCTCAGATACTATTCAGCCAGAGGGTGTTAAAACTTATGGTTGAGGACTTTAAATCATCAGTGTTAACGACTGTAACATCCAATTTACAGAAGTGATGCCAAGGGCCTAGCAAAATACTAAATACTTGGCAAGTTATTCAAACAGACATTCAGAAAAGGAAAAAAAAAAGTTTCTTCTATGCTGCTTAATGTCAAGAGATTGTTGCAGTGTTGATTAGAGGGTAATTTAAAAATATTTTGCCAGCAGGTGGTACAATAAAAGAACAAAAATAAAATTCCTTAAAGTATGTCTCAACTGTAAAAATATCAAACCCCCCCCATCTCTGCTCAGTCTGCATTCACCAGTGAAACACCTTCTGTAACAGAATTACCCCTTCCACAAATGAAAGCCTCAACAGGCCTGGCCACTGAAAAGTAAAATCACTTTTGAGACTGTCAAATTTAGGGTGTATTTGGTGAAAAAGCCTATGTCAATACTAAAAACTCATACATTCAAAGTACAAAACAGAGACAGCTGATACAGCAGACAAACACAAATATAAAGATGATTAAAAGCTAGAGTAAGAGTGACTGAAGAGGTTGCACAAGATCTAATCCATTCCTAAAAAATGAACTTTGTGCTAGTTTATAGGTCTCAGCAATAGAAGCCAAAACACCAGCTAACAGTTTTTATAGTATGTACCAACACCCAAGGTCAACATCATTTGATCTCAGCAAATATATGGGAAAACACAAGTGTCAGTCTTGGTCATTTCTCTGGAAAAAACATCCTGAGACAAAGCAGTTAATCAGCTTGGGGGAAAATGCAAGCACCAATGGATACAAAACCTTACAACTTTATACAACATTCTAGGAAAAGTGATAGAAGAATACAAAAGTGATGAGATGAAACAATTCTAGGATGTAGGCCACAAAATCAAGGTTACTGCTTGATCAGGAGAAGATGGCCACTTATACAGGATGATTGTGAAGCACCAAGTAATTTATCAAGCTCAGGAGTCCAGGGCAGATGGGGTTAAAGAGGTTTTTGGTTATATGTAGGCTATGAGAAAATTAAATAGAGGGTACTGCAACTCAATCATAATGTAAATTACACAATTAACAAAAAAATGTGAATAAATAGTTGGGGTTTGTATTTTGAGCTAGGACTAAAAATCCTATTTTATTCTGAAGAAAGGAGGTGAATTTTTTTCTGAAACAGTCAAGCTCACACATTCACAAGTCAAGAAAAGATTTGCTTCCTTGGGTAAAGTATTTCCAAGTTACACCTGCATTTTCCATGTATCAGAGCTCCAAAACCAGAAAGTTAAGTGAACACCAGAACACAGATTCTCAGTACTACATTTATCCATATTAAACAGTAGTCAGTGTAACAACATTAAGCCCAAACCGGTAACTAAAATTGTTACATCAGAATCACTGTTTTGACAGAACATGGCAATCAGTGCCTGTACTTTTATTTCTTATTTTATGCAAAAATTAGAAGCTTTTAAGAGTAAAAATTAATCCTTTTGTATGCACTGGTTTCAAAGGAGTAACCTTTACTTCACAGTCAGTATCAAGACAAGCAGAGGCAATCTGCCAGATCCACTGCATTACAGCAATAACCCCAAACTGCAAGCATAACCAATGCCCAAAAGAACCTCATACCCTAAAATCACCTTTAATTGTAACAATTTTTATCAAGACTTACCATATGAGCAATAGCACACCAAGAGCCCTGGCTGCTGTTTTGGAAATTATGTACTGCTGTGCTACATTTGAAGGACAACTGGGGCTTTTTGTGAAAATCAGTCTCACAAAACAGGAATGAACTCAGCACCTCAAAAAGCACACAGGAACAGTTGTGGGCAGATTTGCAACTTTTCAAACTTTAGGAAAACCTGTGAAGGAGCTGTCACTTACTCAGTGTGGCCCTGAAAGACATTCACAGAATGGATAGAAGGATCTCTGAAGTCCCACAGGCGGAAGGTGGTGTCGCGGGACGATGTGACCACGAGGCGCTGCGTGGGATGCGTGCAGCAATGCGTGAGCTCCTGGTCGTGCCCTGCAGCCACACATCACAACGTGTCAGGTCATGAAAATAACACTTTTCACTTCCACATACGCTTGGAATGACATGCTGATGATTTTTTCTCTTTTTCCCAAACAGAAAGGAGTAATGGTCATTCTGAACTTTAATCCTGTTACTGCTCTAAAAGTTTGGAAATGTATTTGAAGGCAAAACCCACACTACTTATTTCACATCCAGTAGTGTAGGTTACTGCTGCTTAGCACACCATGAACACAATAAAAGCCTTTTGCAAGAGCTAAAATTTGGGTACATTCAATTTGAACAACTGTTTTTTCACAGGTTAAATCATAAGCTTAAAAGAAAACAAATTCATGCTCAGAGGATTTACAATTTCAATTACAAATTTGCAATTTCAAAAACTATTACAACACTGAGCAGATGGTACACACATCCTGCTCCAGAGAAACAACTTTCTTTTCTCAGTGTTTTAGTATCTAGGAATAATCCCTCATATAAAAACAAACCACCAATTTAATTTATTTTTTTTTTGCAAGTGAACAAATACCTGTAAGAGAATGGACAAGTTCAGAAGTCTCTACATCATACAGATTTGCTGTCCTGTCCCACGATGCTGTCACAGCTTGCTTCCCCCCAACAAGCCAGTCAGCTGCTATGACCACTCCTTGGTGGCTTTTCAGTGAGGTCAGTGGGGCTCTGACAGTGGGGCAATCACTGGAACCATCTCCATCTCCATCAGGTTCATCTTTATCTGAGATTTCAACTTCATCTTCTCCAGACACTTGCTGTAAAATGCAAGGGGAAAAAAGGTGTAGAATAAAAGGGAAGGAATGTCTCTAAGTTACATTTTGCAGTATAAATGCTTCCCAATCCCCTTAATGTGAATGTGTGAAAATTAATTCTGCTGCACACTGCCTATTCCAGTACTCACTATCACAAACTTAGTTGAAGGAATATAACCAGTAAGTTAAATGCAGTTTTCATAACTCCTTTTAACAACTTGCTGATGTGCAGCTGAGGGAACTGGAGTTGCTCAGCCTGGAGAAAAGAAGGCTCAGGTGAGACCTCATTGCTCTCTACAACTCCCTGAAAGGACAGTGCAGCCAGGGAGTGTCAGCCTCTCCTCCCAAGGAACAAGTGATAACACAAGAGGAAGTGTCCTCAAGTTGCACCAGGGCATGTTTAGACTGGATATTAGGAGAAATTTCTTCACCAAAAAGGTTATCAAGCCAGGGAAATGGTGAAATCAACATCCCTGCACGTATTTAAATAATTTGTAGATATCACCCTTAAGGACATGGTGTAGTGGAGGGCTTGTGACAGTGCTGGATTAACAGATGGACTTGATGATCTTAAGAGATTTTTTCCAATCTAAATAATTCTATGTTTCTACTTAATTTTAAAATCTCCTCCAAATTCTTTAGCTCTGAGTACCAGTCCCCTTTACTATCTGGTAAGTGTATTACCCTAGAGTTTCATTGCAGCACAATTCCAAGGGACTTTTCTCCTTTCAATTTTTAGAGGTAGGAAGCATCTAACAAGACACTGATTATGTTAATCTTTGGGAAGACAATAATTTACAGACATATTTTTATTCATCAAAAATCAAATCATTACAGCAATATTTGTCTGTTGGTCAATACACAGTCATCATGCAGTGCTGATGTAAACAGGACACAAAATAAATTCTTTTGCTCATCACTAAACATCATTCTCTGAACTCCTTTTACACTTATACAAGACAAAAACATCTTTCTTTTATGTTATTTGGGGGTGGAAAAGATAACATTTGTGTTTTCTTTGAGAATGGAAATGCCAAATCAAATAAACTGAATCGAACATTTTCCATTCAGAAATCTGTCCCTTTTTACACAGTCAACTCTTGCCCCTACTTAGCCTACTGAGAAGCTCATGCTATAAACTATGTTTTCTTCACAATTTAGTAAGGGTGCTTTTAAGTAAAATAAGGATTTAACAGTTTTACACTTTAAATTAAATACTGACTAAATAAAGCCCTGGGGACAACAAAATCAGACAGTGAGATGTGCGCTGGCAAGGACTGATTAGAAATCAATGAAGACTCAAATAAATGCCAAAATTAGAAGTCTACCATCAGTTTTCAATCCACAGCAACTATAGCTAATACAGGTTTCTCATTAAGTTATGCTACAAAAATTTAACCAGTTTAAAAAGAACTTCATTATTACAAAAAAGAAGTTATTTGACTGTTCATTTGCAGTTCATTTACACATTTACTACCTTGAACAAAACGTCAATTTGTCTACTTGAAGCTGTAAATTCTATTCTGCACCAAATGCTTTTGAAATCATGAGGGAGTCTATTTTCAAAGAAAAGCTGAAATGCAGCTGATAAACTAAAACCTCAAAATCCCACCTTTGGCACTCCTGAAATCGTGCAGTTTTTTAATTATGTGTAAATTTAACATTCAGTCTTATGATAAAACCTGTATCTGATGAAATTGCTGGCAATTAGTTCAGTGGCAGCAAGCTGATTGCTTACATTGGAGTCTGCAGTTGGCTGAGGTGTAGGCAACTGTACTATGTATCTCCAGATGTGAGCTGTCTGGTCTCCAGATGCTGTACACAGGAAGAGAAGCAAAAAAAAAAAAGAAAGAGAATAAGTAAGAATATTTCCATGGGCAATAAAAACAGGCTTTAATATTACATTTAGCAATACTGTCTAAGTTGTACCTTTTTGTAACAGAAACCAGTATGACTTTATGGTAAGCAAGTCTCAACATCTAAAACATAAGTCATTATGCAAGATATAAGCAGCTACCAAATTAATCACTCCTACAGTGAAACATGCACTTGAGTATTACACATCAGAATGTGAGTCTCACCCCTGCTCAGTATGTAGCATTTGAAGAAGGCATTTAATACATCACCAGATATTCATTTACTGTTGCTCAAAATCCTGGGGTTCTTTATTCAGTGATTTCTTCCATTAAATGCTTTTTCATCATGGTTTTAATGAGAAATCCAAAATAGCAAGTGTGAAGCTATTCCTCTTCTGCTTTAAAGAACCCAGCTTAACTAGTGGCAGCTTACAGCTCAGAAGGCACCATGTGATTTTAACTCCATCTGTTTTAAAATAGACTTATTCGTTATTAACTAAGGACAAACTCAAGATTGCCCTTGCTATGGTCAGAACAAACATGTTCTAATCCTGCAGGATTAGAACTGCTCTCCAGCCACTCCTCTCCCAATTTATACTTGTGCTCAACATTACTCTGTTTTAGCTGCAGCATCCGGCATTGAAACTTGTTAAATTTCATCCCATTAATGGGATAGCACCCAGTGCTTTCACTTATTTGGATCTCTCTGAAAGGCCTCCTGTCCCTCATGAGAATCAGCAGCACCTCCCAGTTTGGTATCACCAACAAACTTGGTAATGATGCATTCAACTCCTGCATTCAAGTCACTGATAAATCTATTGATAAATCTATAGAACAGGACTGGCCCTAGCATTGATTCCTGAGGAACAGCACTGGTCATCATTTGCCAGGCAGACACAGCCCCATTTACTGCAACCCTCTGAGCTCTTTCTTCAGCCAGCTGGCCACACAGCACACCATGAACCAGCTCATCCCACAGCTGGGCAACTTGTCCAGAACAAGGCAGAAGGACAGCACCAAAACCCTTACTAAAAACCAGAAAAACTTAATCCACCACATCTTCACCCACAAGGAAGGTGACTTTATCCTAGAAGGATGTCAAATTAATTAAACAGAACCTTCCTTTTGTGAACCCATGCTGACAGTGCCTGATGACTGCATTATTCTTTAAATGCCTCTCAGCAGTACCCAGTAAAATCTCCATAATTTTTTCAGGAACTGAGATTGGATTAACAGGTCTGTAGTTCCACTGGTCTTTCCTCACATCCTTTTTGCAATATTGGAGTAATACTTGTCAGAAGAGACCTCTCCAGACTCCCAAGAACATTGGTAGGTAATCAGGAGATATCCTGCCATAACACCCACTAGTTCTTTGAGTACTCTGGGATCAATTCCAGAACATTCACCTGATGTATGATTCTAAGTGTCTGGTTTGGAGCAGACAAGCACAAATGACAACATGACATGAAAAACACAGATGGCAAGATCTAGCTCTGATTTGTTATGCCTTCAAATGTAAAAATAATTCAATCAACAAGGATGCTGACAAGCAATAGGGACAGAGGTTAAAACTAGAACAAACTAGCAAATTACACTTATTTTCCATCAATATTAACATACTTAACATATGAAAAAACTTTACATACCTGTAAGAGCCACTTGCTCAGTGGGATGAAACTTTATGGAGTTTACTGCATGAAACAAAGCAAAGTTTTAAGTTAGTATACTATAAGAATTATTTCACAATATTTTATCATCAAAAGCATTGAAAAATCAAGTAGTCTTAAGTTTTCAGCAATTTTTGGTAGTCATCTTTAAGGTGATATGAAAGTGTAGTATCAAGGGAAGCAGCTACAATTGAAACAATTGAAAGCAGCTACATACAACACATTTTTCTAGCAAGCTATTTCCTGAATCTAGTACATGTGGTTCATGTTAGAGAGGACAGACAAACCACATTCAAATCATACGTAAACTGACAGGGGATAACACCCTACATTTCCATAAAGAGAATTTAAGTATTCATAATTATTTCTAACTCAATGAAAACTTCCTGTATGTTACCATCAACATCCTGCTTATTTCTCAGCATTGCAAGAACAAATTCCTGAAAACCTGATGCAAGTAACACAAATCAGATTTCAATCCTGCAACCATATGTAATCAAAACAGGATGTCCTGCAAGAATTCTATCAACTAACAAAGCTCTTTATTTCATTTCAGAGGATTCATTCAAAACAGAACTTAGAACTCATTTCCATCCATTATACAAGTAAAATATATGCATATGTTGTTGGGAGAGCATGGTGTAATGAGTCTAAAAAATACTCCTTAAACTGAACCAACTTTATGGTGCACCAGCTGCTGGCACCCAACACCTTTGCACCACTTCAAATCAACTGTCAAACAAAAAAGGTTTTATTACATAAAAAATATATTCTTTCTATTATAATTTATAGGTGTATATAGTTATATAAAATGTACATACAATACAATTTATCTTTCATTGTTGTTCAAACACAGTTGTTTAAACACAATTGTTTAAATGCAGGTTAGAACTTCTTATTTTCATAGTTATCCAAACATCAATTTTTAAAGAAAACTACCAGCATGAAAGTTCAAGTGAGTGAAGTTTTCAAACACGACTTTATAGAACTTAGAGGTCCGTGCAGCAAACAACCTGAGATATCTCAATGCATTAAAATGTTACCAGTTGTTCATATGCATTTATCTTTGTGCTGTAGGAGCTACAAGTCATGTAGCAGGAAGCAAAAGTACAACTCACAGCTGAAGCAGTTCTAGAGAATTTAATTCTATTTCTACCCTTGCCATGAAGTTCGTGTGATGTGCTGAGTTATTTAACCAAACAATCCTGGTCAATAACTGGGCTCCTTACTTTCCCAGGGTATGATCACTCAAGTGCTCAGGTCACAACAGCAAATTAAAGCTATGGAAAACCTCTCCAGTTTTGGTCTATAAAATCCTGTATTCTAACTCATTAAGAGGCAGAAGGGTGTTAATCAAGTTCCTGTCAAATTGGACACCAAAAATTAATATCAAAGACACTTCACTGCACTGCACCTCCCCACCCAAAGAGGGGTTTAAAAAACACTTTGCACAATATTCATACTGGTATAAAGAAAGAAAAATACCTATATTTAATTAACTGTCTTAAAAACGTGATCTTTGCATTATGCAGCAAATGGCATCTTAAAAAAAGAAGCACAAAATGATATTCACCTAGCATGTGTAGTTCTAACCCAAATATAACAGAGATCCTGCAAGACAGCTAATTTCTGATTATATAAGCTCCTTTTGTTCTCCACATGCACAAGACCACAATGACTTATGACATTTCCCTTCTGAGTGTCGTAACTGTGCCTGTAAATTTCTTTATATGGACTTGTTTATTCATTTAGCATTTGCAGAACTCTCTTAATGTGCCTCTCCAATAAAGAATCATATTACAAAACGTTCTCTGTATGAAAATTAGTGGAACTTCACAACTGACTTGTTAATGATGTTGGCAAAGCTGCAAGTGAAACCACAATAAACATTTCTGTAGCTGGCCAAAACACATTTCCCCCTCCCAAGCTCTGTTCCCAGTTTTCACAACATGCCCTTATCTTACCTGAGCCAACATGCCCTACATACTTGACAAGGCACTTCCCTGTTTCTATGCTCCACAGCAATGCAGTGTGATCTACAAAGATTAAAAAGCAGCTGTAAATAGTTAAAAACATGTTTTTCATTTTTACCCTTTCAACAAACAAGTTAACTTCCACTGTAGCACATACCATATGAAATAGATTTTAAATGTAGAACTCTTGACTACCACTTCATATACAAAATATTTTCTTATCATGGTACACAACTCCCCCAAAAAGTAAAGGTGCTGTCCTAATCAGATTAATTTGCAGCAGGGCAAATTGAAAGGCAAATTCTGTATAATGCTCCAGCTGTGTATCATGAGACTCAGGGAAAAAAAAAAAAAGAGAAAGCACTCCATGGTGAAAAAGGCAGCCACTACAAACAGGAATTCTATGCACAATCTATTTACTTCCTGCATGGAAATCCCAAATGCACACAGGTCACTGCAGAGCACTAAAAAAATTAATTTAAAAAGGAAATCACTCCAAATGCCACTCCTTTATCCTGCCACACCCAAAAATAAATAATTAATTTCAGTATTTAAGTGGGTAGAACCTTAAAGCTGAATTGGAGAATTTCCAGGAGGCTTCCAGGTTAAATCAGGACCAAGACATGATGTCCCACACAAAGACAAAATGTTTCCCCTCAGCAGGCACATAAAAGTTGTAACAGTTCGGTTCAAGCAGCAGAGATTTCTGGTCCATAAATATTAAAGTCTAGTCAATACCTTCAGCTTCAAAAGAATGTCACTTCAAATTGACTGATTCTATCTGGTTATTATTTATTTTCTTAATTTTCCAAAACTATACAAGTCTTTACATTGATTTTTGGACTATAATAGATTTAGTGACTTGTTCATTAGTACTTGTACCCCCTCAAGTGGAAGGAATAAATCTAATAAACTAAATAGGAATGAAAATTAAGATTTTTAGCTGCCCCAGTGTCCTGAGGCAAAAGACAGAATGCAAGAATACAAGAATATGCCAACTAAATGACCACATGTACAGCTTCTATAAAACAAAGACTAAACAATGCTAGGACAGAAAACCTGCAGGGATCTCTGTATCCAGCCATATGGAATTCTGTGCCACAGGCCTCCTCAAGCAAGCAGCTCCCCATCCCACCCACCCACCCCACCCAACATGCCAGAGCTGACTAGGGAGAGTGTGACCTGCATGGGAGTGACTGGCACACACTTGAGGAAGACCAACAAGCATGCTTGAACCTTCTAAGGGAAAGGAAATTCCAATTTTAAGAATTTTTCAGCTACAGAACTTCTTTAAAAGGACTCTTTCAGTGTGAAGCTCAGTTTTTGAGTATGCTTTGGATCTGTATTTGCTATAGCTTAGGGACTTAAACAGAATTTTCTAAATATTCATGCAACACAAAACTTTACCAGCAGATGCAGTTCCCAACACCACTGGCTGAGTTTTCGCGACACTGACATCCCAAATACCATCCCTGTGGCCAACATATTCCTTTACCAGCTGACAGATTGCCCTTGATGTTGTAGTTTTAAAACTGGATACAATCTGAAATAGCAGAGACACCAACATTTTTTTTTCCACATCGATGCAAGATTAGGTAATTATCTCACAGATAAAAATAGATATTAACTTTTCCATGATTCTTCAATATTCTGACAAATCACTACTGTCAAAAATGTGACAATTGATGGTAGGAAAGTGAGTTTGGATGCAAACATACCTCTCTTTTTTTTTTTTTTTTTTCTTTTTCAACAGCAGCCCTTTTACAGAATGCAAGACAAACTATTCTGTACTACAATAAAGCAATCTTATTGGAATAATGAGTTGTACAGTTGCAGAGTGCATTTCTCATTCAGTCTGGGTAAGGATTTTAATGGAATAAAAAAGGAGAAGAGCAAACCCAGCAAAAGACCTTAAAATTTTCCTTGCTATACCCAAACAAGTACATCTGGTTACTCAGACAGTCCCTGCTAGCCAGTGTAATGACTTTGAAAAAAAATGTATTTATTATATAACTCTAGTAAAACCCAGACACATTCCAATTTAAAACACTCACTGCTGCTTTTCTTTAAAACTGCATGAAGCTAATCAAATCAAACATCAACCTGAGAGCATATGCCTGTTTATTTGTGTAATGAAGCTTTTAAAATAGATGTCAAACTCATCTAAACATTTGATAAGCATGCTCCCTCAAAGTGAAGCTATTAGGGGAAAAACAGAGAAGGCTCATTAAATCCAAATTACTATGTGCATAAGTAATATCAAACAAAAGGAAGAAAAGTGTAGTAAAACAGTAAAACTACAAGTCACTACAGTGCAGGAATGCTCAAAACACTCAGCATCTACAGAAAGGATGCAAATGGCAGAAATTCTGCATTTTCAGATAAAGGAAGTGCAATATTCCAAAAAAAAAAAACCGTTTCTCTTGCTGAACACTTCCAGAGACAATTGAAACCAAGAGTCATGAAAGATGGCTTTAAAAAGTTAAGACCACCATTACCAATACCCTATTTTTACCCTCTGAGTCTTGAAGCTCCTAACTCTTCTTTGAGAAAGACTATCTCAAAAGCTTTGTTAAACTGAAACAAAAAGACAACTTCAATTTATCAGTGTTTTCCTCAGCACGGAATTACAGGCAGGTATTTGACCAGTTAAATCAAAACCTTTAAATACATCAACACAAATCACATTAAGACTTATCTACAGCTTAGCAAAAGTTAGAAAGTTAATTAAGTCTACATTTCAGATACAATAAACTATGGTTAAATCCCATTAGTTTCTGGTATTAAAATAGAAGGTCTTAAGTATGTCATTAAAGCAAATTACTTCAAAAAAGATTTTTAGAGCTAGAAGAAAATCTGCAAGAGCATTCCAAACCCTTAGCATGTCAACTCTCCAATGATGAAATGATAATGCCCTATTTGAATTCCAAATTATCAGCTAATATGCATTTTGGTTTCACAGCAGCAGAAGGAGCAGTCATTACAGATGCAATGAAAAGAAAATAGGCTAATGGTAAAGATTATTAGTTCAACCATACTGCAGAATTTCCTCAATTTTGAACACCATCCTACAGATACAACTTTGAATACAGTCCTCAAATTGAATGGACTCATGTATGAGAAGTGGAACAGCTGAATTAAGTACTAACAGGAAAGGACTAATACAGCACTCAGCTCAAACTCCAAACTTGGTATTTTCCAACTCAGCCTGTACTTGCATTCTATTCTGTCTTTCTAATGTTGAGTCAAACACCCACACAAAAGTTTTCTAGGAGAAGCTAAACCCTACCCATCAACAAACACAGAATTTCCAAAACTGCTGGACAGTGGTTTCACTGATCATTTAATGGCAAGGATGTAAAACTCCTTCTGAGGTATTAGCAGTCTTTAACTAACACACAGAGGAGTTCAAGAACACTATCCAACATTAAACATCCTGACACAGATATTTACTCAACACACACTTTTTCCAAGCTTTTTTTTCCTTTCCTTTTTTGCTGCCCTTCACCTCACGTACCAGTAACTGGATAAACTAGACAGGACTTGGACTACTTCCTGCTTTGCTAAACACACATAAACAATGTCCCAAGCCAGGAAAGGAAATATTTAAAGAACATGCAACTTGCTAAAAAGAGGTCTCTGTAGTGCAGAAAATTTCTGAAGTAACTTCTGTAGATCATCATACACAAATAAATGACCAAGCACATCCTGAGTGTGTTTCAGCTTTGCTTGTCCTCTTTCTTAAATTGATACAGTTTCATGTACTTCCTTCTACAAAAAGATTTTTCAATAGGAAAACAATTGTTTACTGTGTGAACAAGTGAAAACTGAGCACAAACTGAAACAATTGCATGGCAACCAGAGTCAGGCACCCTGTAACAAAGTTTCTTACACAACCAAGGCACATTAGAAATAAGAATGAAAACTTTATCAACTCAGGATCAGTCCAGAAGCATTACACTGTGCCTGATGAACAGAATGTCCTGTGAAGCAACTTTAGGCAGTGAAGTCAAAACTACATAGTCAAAAAAAGTTTTTTTCCTTTTAACTACTGGTGCATAAATACTTTTTTTTAAGAGACTTTATCCTGATCTAGACAAATCAGAGATCCTGCTATTTAGCTTGGATGGAGCAAGTTACATCATTTCAGCTTATTTTAGGACTCTGCATAAACAATTGATGCTTCCCTGATGTTGTAACAACTTTCATAAGCCAAGCATCATTAACAGCAGCCATTACATTTTGTTAACATCAAAATATGGATTTCATATAGTGATTCCTGCATCTAAAACCAACTGCAGTTAAATTATGGAATCTTGTCCATTAACAAAAAAATTACTTTTATCAGCACCAAGTGTTAAATGTACCTCTTCAGGATTTAGACACTGGTGGAAAACCCTTCCTGCTAAAACCATGCTTTTCTAAAACGAGTTTTGCCAACTTGATATACAGCTAAGTGATGAAAAATATTCCAGTATGGAAATCTCACATGAAGGGCTTGAATTAAGAATGCTCACTTCAGCATTTTCTCCAAGAGAATGAACAGGTTGCTTCAGTATTTCTTACCTGTCCTACTATTTTTTACCAATATTAAAGCAGTCAAGGATCAGACTTCTCATTAGATTAAGCAAATAGTGAAAGTATTTTCAGGAAAAAAATGAATTCTATATGCACTGTCAATCTGAAAAATGTAGTTGTGTGCAATTACACAAAACAATTGGTTTGTAAGACTCAAGTCTCTTCTAATCTTCCACAAGCAAAAAAAAACCCAATCAGTGCAAAAAACCACATACCTAAGAACCCCCTGTATGGTAGTAGCATAAAGGCAGGGCTGAAGAGAAAACTTGTGACCTCCTACCCCAGGGAGTTTGGAACACAACCATTTTGGGAAACAGCATTGTTCATTCAATGCTCACAGAAAGTACAGCCATAAAAATTTCAAAGCTGCTGAACTCTTAAAACTGTAAATGTGTTTTTCCTCAGACAGGGTATTGGGGAATTACATCCAGTCAGGGTCCAGATGGAAAAATCATGGTTTGTTAGAAAGTTATGTTCTTTCCTAACTCTTTGCTATAGTCTCTCTGTGGGTCAAAAGGCAATAGTTTACAGCCTTGACTCTTCTGTGTGGGGAGGAAGGACAGGTCCAAATAAAGCACTTCTGTGAGTGCATTAAGATCTCAAAGAACACACTGGACAGAGATATTCTCAGTGTTGTAACTTCCTTCAGCTCCTGTCTACTCCCCAGTACATTCTGACTCAAAGTTGCAAAATACATCAGCACATGCAGATATCTGCTGGCTACCAATTGATACAAGAGATGAGCATAATGCTCAGGTATTAAATTCTTCATGCTCCACTACTCATGGCTGCTTTGCTGTGCATGCATATCAGCTCCCCAGGAGTCTCCTCCTCCTCATACTTCCCAGCTTCCCATGCTGAAGCTATGAGATCTCCCTGTCTTGCTCAGGAAAAAATAAAAGTGCTACATTGCAAGGAAGTAAAAAGAAGACAAGGATTTAACACCTGCCTTAAAAGCCCAAACAAAAAAAAAGAACCCTATAAACAAAACAAAGCAAAAAAAAACTAAACAAAACCAAAAAACCCACAAAACACAACACTAGAGGGTACTAATTCATAACTACATAGTAGGTGCCAAAACTATACAGCCCCTATTAATATCATGTTGTCACTATTTAAGTGGTCTCATTAAAGAATTTTCAAGTCATTAAGTCTTGAAAGAGGCACCTTTATGCATCAAATTGGCAAGAATAAAAGTTTGAAAAACAACAAAATAAAAAGGAGACCAAATAAATCACAGTAGCTTCAGTCTATTTCACCACCCTATTCCTACTCTCAAACTTTCATATTTAAGAGAAGGCTTTTCGAAGACACCTACACCACATATCAGCCTGCATTACAGGTCACCACAGAGCTGACCAAACAGCTGGTTCACATTCCAGATTCCACTGTGGTTTCCTCACATTTTATTTAACCTTAATAATGTATCAATAAATTACTCTGATATAGAGAAAAAAGAGCAGCAGGTAAACTCTCTGCAAAAACTGAAAAAGAGGAGAGAGTGTGGGAAACAAAAATACCAGGCTGATGCAGATGTACAAAATGAAAAGCATCAGAAAGGTTAACTGTGCCATACACCAAGCAAAAAAAAACATCACTAGCTACTGATGAGCAAGGCTTGCAATATAAAGGAAACAAATTGTTCTAGTCTCATAGCTAAAAATAAAAATTATTTTAAAAAGGAATGTGTAGTAGTACACACAGAGGCGCCTACTTAAATCTCCATTTCAACTGTAATACCCAAATCTTATTCAGAAATCCACTAGCAAGTTCTCTATTTCCCTCAGAGAGAGAATTATTTTTTTAGTCCTGTTTACAAAACAGCACTCCCACATACACATGTGCACACTCTCTCCCCTCCAATATTCCTTCTTCAAAAAAGGTGAGCAATTATTGTAACAATATCATATGGTATGGTTGAAGTAATGGGTCACTGATGAATCCAAGATAAACATACTGCTCCTTAGGAGGCAGATTTATTTACAGACCAGCACTACCCCGCTTAGAGAAACCACAATTCACAACTTAAAGGACAGTCATGTGAGTTTCACAAGTACACATGGATGAACAGAGATTAATTTGTCTCATACCTTGCTAGTAGATGCCTTGTAAGTTGTCTTTAATTTCTGAGAAAGCTGACTGGTACTGTGACTGGCTGTGGAGACAAATAAATTCAAAGGAAGATATTTCAAATACAGCATTAGCTTGTTTGTGTAAGTAACTGGTATTCATTCCCTTCAGTAACATTCAACAAAGTACAAAAAAGTGGATTCAAAAATACTGGTTTAGGACTGTTTGTGGCTCTCTTACCTTTTGTTTTCAGTTGTCCTTTGCTCAGCTCAGCACCATCAACTGTCTGTCCTTCACCTGCTAGGCGCTCGTTCAGTGTATCAATCTCCCGACGCACTAACAAACCCAGAAATTCACATTACTACAGAAACTGACTATCATTAATAACAGCATTAACACACTACTTAAAAACTGGTATGGTTAGTAAGTAAGGTATTTTATGCTAAGGAGAGGAAAGGAGATGAACTGGGATTTTATAAAAGCAGATTTTATAAAGCAAGACTCATGCTGAATTTTCCAGAGACCAACCTTGACCCAGATTCCCACAAAGTATTGGTGGCTTCTAATTACTCTTACTAATAAATGAGGCTAAGGTTTAACAAAACCATTTCTGTGAAATACATGGCCCATCTGTATTGAATTAAATCCAGCAGAAGACAGAAAACTTGAGGCACCATAAATATTTTAGCCACAGAATTAGCACATCCTTTCTTAACACAGGTTTTATTAATCACAAAATAGCATTCTCCCTGAATAGTTGACTAATACTAGAGTCTCACAGGAAAGGTAGTGCTGCAAATGACTATTTTTTATACTTTGGAATTTATTTAAAAAAAAATTCTCTGTACAATAACTCCTGCACTAGTGTAGGAATTAGACCAAGAATAAAAAATATTAGACTGAGCATGAGAAGAGAAAAATTTAGAAATTGTCAGGGGGGGTGAAAAGAGATCACAATCATAACTAGAGCTGTGAGGTGAAGAAAGTAGATAAAGAAATGGAAATGGAAAAGAAGGAAAATAATCATACTCTGGAGGGTACAAATCCACCACTTGTTTTCTGACAAGTATTTCTGAAGGCTGGGGATGGAAATTCTACTTTTCTTGCTACCAACCAACTTCTCAGCAGGAGGCCAAGAGTTCACTTGTGCAAACAGTCACTAAAAATGCATACTTTTGATGACAGCCTTAACCAAAACAATCACGGGTTTTAAGAGAATAAAAAACCCAGAACATGTCAAAAAACGCAGGCAGGAATTTTTATTTTTTTTGTAACATGTCTGGTTTAAATGTGGGAACTGATTAGGTGTGGGAAAAAAATTACCTTGGACCCCAATCAGACATATTCCACAATTCAGAATCCAAGCCAATGTAACACAGCTTGAAATTCCAGCAAGGGAATTTTATAGGCCTGTGTTACTTAACTTGGGATCCTCTTGCATCACCTTGGATCACTTACATTATCAGCCAACTGCACTGTCATCAAACAAATAGCTTTTTAAGATAACACCTGGAATTTTTATCTGACTGCTTGACTTCAAAACTCCTGAGCAGCTGCAGGTGCTGGTTATGCAATGTGTAAGTAGTTTGATCCAAAACCACCCCATTTCACACTTTTTCAAGTAGGATTTCTAATTTTATTTACTAATATTACATAATTAAAATTAAGCCTATTTATTTACTAATATTACATCATTAAAATAAAGCCTGTAAATATAAAACATTGCCAAAAACTTCAAAGGCTGGATGGAGTTTCTGGAGATTAACATAACCAGAGCCTACAATGATAAGGAGCAGGCCTGTCACTGGCTTCCACAGACATCAGTTCTCACTGCTTGCATCAAAGAGCTAAGAAAGTGATTTTTTCTGAAAAGGTACATCTTTGGCTACAAGTTCAGAACAACTACTAAACTGCTCACAGGAAAACTACACTAATTATACTGCATTATCCAATGTAAACATTTTAATTAGTATTAATATAACCTAAATAGGAACAATTCATAAGTTGGAGAAAAAACTAGATACTCACATTCCAAATTTTCAATATACAGGTTTTCAAATTCCCGCTCTATTTGCCCAAAAAGTTCAAGGAGTGTATTCCGGACAGCAGATGGTAACTTAGAATCCTAGGAAGCAAAATACTGGGGGGTTAGATTTTTCATTACATATATTTGATAAAATTACTCTTCAGTCTTGAACTGATTTTAAGAGTTATCTCAATGTCCCAGCAAGGAGGCAAATTAAAACTACTCCTAGTGTAGAAACAAAACAAATAGCTATGTGCACCATAGAGTTATGCATTTTATATATTCTTTCTCTTTCAAGGGATAGAATTCAAAACACCTATGGTGATATTTGTTTTCGTTTTCCCTACTAGAGAAAAATTACAAAACCAAGATGCATGTACAATTCATTTTAAAAAATAGAAAGTGAGAAAAAATTTCTTTTAAGTATCAGTATGTTTCCAGTTCAAGAAGAAATACCTTTGTTTGATAAAGTAATTCAAAAGTTGACTATGCAATGGGTTACAAAGTTGTGAACACAATGCATCTTATTACCAAAGCTTAAGACAAACTAAAATTTTAAATGTATTATTGACATTTACCTACTTTTGTCATTAACCATAACTAAGTGTGAAGAAAACTACAATTTCTAATCCTTCCCTCCTCAGATATTACTCAAGCATTCTATTCCTCAGATGCTCGTAGACCACACTATGTAAATTGGCTTACTACACTTACTATTTACCCAGGTAGCCAGCTATGAAGTTCTTTTTAAAAAAGCTTTCACTGAACTGAGTCACCTTCCGTTCCAGCCCCGGGAATTGTCTGCAGGCACAGCGGGAAAGGCCGCCCGTGACCCTGGCTGGGCAGGTTATTTCCAAAGTTTAAAGAGAGAGCAAGAGAAGGCACTCATAGCCATGACACAGAGCACACCTGCTTTGTGCACAATTTCACACAGGTTCACAGCTGGTTTAAGCTGTGGCACTGTGCTGGAAGAAGTGGGACCACGCTCCTTAAGCCCCTCTACATCATTCCTTTCTTCATCTGCCTCTCCTCGGACAGGGTGAGACCAGAAGCACAATAGATCCTAATTAAAACCAACTCGAAACAAAACTGATTAAACAAAAATACTAAATACATTAAACACTGTTAAGAGAAACACTGAAGTTAGAAGAATTATTTCAAAATCAATTACCCAATAATTTCACACAGCAAGGTTATGGAAGAAACTAACTTATCCTACAACTTTTGCAACCAAAAGGAGATGTATAGAAGTTTTTCAAACCAATTCTCAAAGCCTGAAAGTATAAACAAATCTAAACTTGTAATGAAGTAACCAACACAGTAAAATGCATTCACTTCCTTTCCTCTGTTTAAAATTGGCATTGTTTAAAACAGCTTATTAAAACAGCATGTAATAATGTTATCTCTTTATCTGCAAAAGTCCTTAGCTAGATCTCATGAGGTTTACACAGCTCCACTGTGAAGGGGCACTAATACTCTCTACTTGATAGAATCTGCCACCCAGCTGCTCAAGGTCAACAAAATCCAACAAGATGATAGATAAAACATTTTAAACACCTATGCATTACAGCCTAAAACACCTGAAACAGTTTAACATTTTGGTTTACTATGCAGGGGTGACAGCATATCTTGACCTCTCAGCTGCCCTTCACAGCTTTCCTGAAGTAAGGCTGCAATACTTACAAATGCATGAAGAGTTTTCTATCCAAGTACTTGATTCTCCAACTTTTAGATGACTAGAAGCAACAACCTAGGCTCTGTTAATTCCCAGAAAACTAATGCTATGATTTACTAAAAATTAGATTTAATTAAAATAAAACAGTCACAACACTGAGAAAACACCAGGTTTTCCCTTCAGTGTTTCTGCAGACTTCAGTGTGAGGTTTCTCGCAGCCAAACTCCATTTGTATTTCAAACCAACTGTCTCATAAAAATCAAGCTTTGCATCATCTTTGCCAGTCCCGCACTAACACTGTGTAGTCAATTTGACAATAAATTCTTTTTAACTGGCATTTGCTTATATTTGCTAGTACTGCTTCTGACAGAAGCCTTACCTACTGGTAATATCAGAATTTTTAGGTGCAACACTCCAAGTCCAGATTGCACCCACTACTCTGACATGATTAAGAAAGCTACAGAAGCTGTGGCTGCTGTTCATTCCCTTAAATTTAATCCCAGAATAGCACACCTTCATTTGAGCCAAACAAGACAAACAAGCCCACACAAACAAAAATCTGAGTTAACTCACACTTCTGTCAGGCAGGCAGTATTTGTTTACTTTATGGAAAGGAATGCAGAACAGCATTCCAACTAATATTTTCCCTATCAGAGTCATCATAAGAAGTATCTGGTTATTCATACTTCTGGATTGCTGCCATTCCAAGAAAGCAAGAATCAATCTTGACTTTTTTCTTTTGCAGGTGGGAGGGAGAGGTTGCAGTGAATAAACAGGCTGGGGGTTTTACCACTGTTTTATGGCTTGATCATTCATCTAAGAAAACACAGAAGCTGATAAACTCCACAGGTCTCAACACAACCTACCTGAAACACTGTCAACAATCACGTCAATCATCTCCAAAGGCAGTGAGCGCTTACAAACAACAAATCTGCTGTTCCTGCAGCTTTGCTGGACATACTTCAATATTGAAGTTTGTTTAGCTTGTCCCCATAGGAAAGACACAAAAAGTGATGCAAGCTCCCCAGCAGCAGCTCACCTGCCCTTCCAGCATGTCTCTGTGCAGCGCCGCGCGCTCCTGCTCGGAGCTGTTGGTTCTCCGGATGGAAAGGCTGTGTGATTTACGCTTCTGCTTGGCTTGGCGAGCAGATGCACAGCTTCCACTTTCTACTGGCATTACTTCAAAAAAACAGCTTCACAGAGGCTCCTATGATAAACTAAGGACAAGCATTACACATTACAAATTGCCAAATGAACCACTATTTAAATTTTTTTTTCTCAAAATGGAAGGATTTGGTTCTACTGAACTTTGGAGTTGTTTGGGTTGTCATTAAAAAGAAGAGATCCCTCTTACTTACAGCTGGTCTTCAAACATTAAGTCCAAAACCATATGCATGTAGGTAAATAGAATGGAATTGTTTCTGCATTATTTATTCATTAGCTAACAAACCTCCACAAAAGGAAAATTAATTCCACTTCCTTACTCATTTTGGAGAACACCAGCAGAGACAGCCCCAAAATGCTTCCAGGAAACAAGTATTATGCATACTATAGTTCAATGAAATGCATGCAAAATTAAAACCCAGCTGGAAAATGAAAGCAAACATGGTAATTTAGGGACACTGTCAGGTTAAAAATGTATTATTCAACTTTTAGCATTACTGTATGAAATTTAACAGATGTCCTTGTTCAGAATTAGGCAGAAACTAATTTTCATTACAGAAGTTCTGAAAACTACCTTCCACCATTTTTGGAAGCTCATGGTTTCACTTTCCTTAATAATGAAAATGCCCATGAATTTATGAAAGTAGTGAAAGTGTGCCTGACTTAACAGGCTGCTGGTGATGTGGTTAATTTCTGTCACCTTGATAAAGCCAAATATATTCATTTCAATATGCCTAAAACCACCTGACAGTATCACCAAACAGTATTACCATGTATGAGCTACTGCTTCCCCTGTTTAAGAAAAATCAAATTATGTCTGATTTATTGCATAGATGTGGAGAATATATATGAAAAATCAAATTATGTTTGATTGCATAAATATGGAGAATATGTTCTTTACTGTCAAAATCTTATTTTTCAAACATTTAATTACTGGATTTTTTTAATTTAAACCCAACACTCAACAGAAATTAATTTTTGTTTCATGGAGTACCAGTTGTTAAATATTTCAAATGTTTCAGGATTGATTACCCAAAATTTTTCAATCATGCACAATAAGAACAAAATAAAAATTCATTCTCCAGCATAAATCATTTCTGAAACAACAATCAAAACTTAAAATAGGTGCAATAGTCTGCAGAGAAATAGGAGAGCAGAGTTGGCAAAGCTAACCAGGCAACTGAGCTTCCTTTTAAACAAGTTGATCAGAGAAAATTTAAACCAAACCCAGGACCACTTCCAATTTAAGATCCGCCAACACGCTGGATCTCACGCTAGGAATGAGCACCAGGCTATGAACAAGGCAGGCATTAACCACTTCAGGGCTTTGACATGGTGTGTGCAGCTCTTACCACATCATAAAGCCAAGGAAAGCACTACTAAAAACACAGTATGCACTGTGAATAACATGAGCTTGAAACCTCCTTTGGGTTTTAAATCACAAAATGAAAATGTATAGAGATACAGGTATTAGTATCAAAAATGAGACTAGATTTAGTTAAGATTTTAATGCCCATCCATCCTTATTAAAGAACTTGGTATTTTAATTAGCTTTTAGAAGAACTGTGTTCCAGTAACCTGACACCAATTCCATAGTGAATCTAAAATAAAATTTAGGCTGCACCAGTGACCTGTACTGTACTAAATTTTATTTTTCAGATCCTCTGGATTCCACAGAGTCCTCCCCTGCACCTAATCCCATCAGAGCTTTTAATGTGTGATTAATCAGTAGTAACTAAATAGTGATATTCACAAATTAAAGAAGAGGCTAAAAAAAACTACCATTGGGTAGTTCCTTATTTGCCTAAATGCTGCTATTCACTGTGGCTAGAGTCCTCTACAAAATTTTTTAAGTCCATCCCATAAACAGTTACTGTCAATTCTCTGGGCTTCACTAAGTATCTTCCTGTTCATGGACATATGGTCAAGAATGAGGAACAGGTTTTCCATGCTCATCACATTTCTATTTCCTTTCAAAAGAGGATCAAATCCCAAGCACACATATATATTCTCCCCTCTTCCACCCTGCTTCCTAGCTCCCTTGGGAACCACTCTTTCAATGGCTTTCAGTGACCATATTCTGCAGTTTGGGATTACATTTTAAGGCCAGAAGCATCAGCGTGCACACAGGTAGATTTGTTAAGACAGTTTTATTCACATAGCTACTATAATCCCATAAATCCATTAACACCATTTCACTTAAGATCTGGGGGTAGAGGGGGGTAAAAAAACCCAAAAGACAACTTCTAATCCCTGCCAGATGTGGCTCCTGAACTGTTAGACACAAAGATGTTAATGTGGCATATGCCTTACAAGCCACTGTTTTAACTATATCAGTATCCACTTGCCCTTTCTGCCAAGCTACTTCATTTTGGAGGACATTACCCAAGCAATATCCTTTTTTTGAGTAGAATGATTTGCATTGGAAGGCACCTTTAAAGGTCCTCTAGTCAGACTCCTCTGCAATGGGCAGGGACATCTGGTTGCTCACCAGGTTGCTCAGAGCCCTGTGCAACCTGACCTTGAATGTTTCCACGGGTGTGGCATCCATTGCCTCTCTGGCCAGCCTGTGCCCATGTTGCACCACCCTCATTCTAAAAAATTCTTCCTTCTATTTAATCTCAATCTACCCTTTTTTAGGTTAAAATCATTACCCTTTGTCATATCACTATAGTCCCTGGTAATAAGTCTCTCCTTCTCCAAAGTTCCCGTTAAGTATTGGAAGGGATAAGGTGACAGGGACACCCTGATAAGGTGTCCCCAGAGAATCCTCTTGGGCTAAAAACCCCATCTCTCTCAGTTTTTTTTTCCACAGAAGAGGTTTGCAGCACACTGATAACTTTTGTACCTCTTCTTTGAACTAGCTCTAACATGTCCACATCTTCTTGTGCCATTGCCTGCAGGCACACATTTCTGCCTCATGTCTGGTTTTTCATGCCCCAGTACCCCCAGGTCCCTCTCTGCTGGCTGCTCTCAATCTGTTCACCCTCCAGCCTGCACTGATACCAGGGACTGCTCCAACCCAAGGTACAGGACCCTGCAGTTGGCCTTGTTGAACTTCATGAGGTTTGCACTCCTGAAGCCTGTCATGGTCCCTCTGGGTGCTATCCCTTCTCTCAGTGAATCAACTGCAGCATCACTACATGCAGATTTGGCAGCTATACACTCTAGCACATAGAATTTAAAGGGACACAGTCATATGCATGAGATTACATCTTTACAGAGTGAAATTCTCACATTCTCTACGTAGAAGTTTCTACTTTGGCAGCTCGTGAGCAAAGGGAGCAGACTGGGTAGGAATCACTGTCTCTGTTGCCCTGCAGGCAGTGTCCCTGCCAGGGACTGCCCCCTCCTCATGCAGCAGCATGACACACCACCCATGCACGTTCTGGAGAGGGCAAACATGCAGCTGTTCCCAGGCTCGGCAGGAGGGTGCACACAGCCACAGCAAAGCTGAAACCAAAGAGGCCACAAGCAGGCATGTGCATACAGAGGATGGCAAGGACAAGTTAAGGGGAATAGCTTCACTGCCTTTAATAGTGTTGTTCTGAATCCCACCAAACAGCCTGACAAACTTTGAGTCATGGAGCAATAATCAATACGTTTTTCTTAGAACAAGGATTTAAATTCAGTTTTAAAATAGTGACAGTGTCCCTTTAAATATTAACTTCACTTTGACAATTTCAGAACTCTTCTGATCCAATTGCAGCAGTAAGAAGCTATAGGTTTTTCAAGAGTAGATTTCACAAAATAAATCCTTGGCAATATGATGCAAAAAAAATTAGGTGCTCATTTCTAGCAGTTACCTGATTCCCCTTATTATGTAAGGTTTTCAAACAATGAAAATTACCTGTCCAGAATATCAGTGTCATGTTACATATCCTAAGAAAACCATATTAAATATTGATTAGTGAAACAGTCGGTAGTACACAAACCAGTCAAAGTCTTTCAATTCTTTGAAACTTGTAGTTAGAACACACCAGACAACAGGAAAGGGGGGATGAGGGAAAACATAAACACAAATGAATCCCAGTGAAACCAAGTAAGAAAAAAGTGCTTCAAAACAACCCGTTATATATTATTAGCCAGATATAGTTAATCTTAGCTTTTCCAAATGGGTTCTGAAAAGAAAAATTCACTAAGGTCACTTTTCCTTCTACTCAGTAATGCCCCAAGTAGGATGGAAAACCCACCAAGAAGCATTGGAACCTTGCTTCCTGAATCAAATGAAGCTAAATTCACAGAAGCTAAAAATTAGCAATCAAGCATAAAAAAGCCTGAAGAAATGTACTTTCTGAGAAAAAAGGGAGAGGGGGAGAAAGAGGAAGCATATTGTATTACTAAAGTATTTTCACTAAGGGTGGCAGTTCACAAGTGCTGTATTACTAAGAAGTGAGATTAAGAGACATACTGAGCTATTCTGCTCAATCATTTTGGAAAACACTCCAATTGCACAGACTTCACACAGTGATCTGTGAAAGCCTCCAGAGAATCTTTCCAGCAATATAAATCTGCAGAAGTAGGGGAGTAAAAGGTGTCCCAGAAAACATCTAGACCACAGGTGGTTACTGCTTGCTAAATGCAAAGATACTCCAGTATTTCAGATATGCTGTTTAATTAAACTCACAGGATATTTTACAGTGTGTTAAATTAAAGTTCCACCACCTACCTTTCTGTAACAGATGTACCCAGTCACAGGAAGTATTTCATCAGAGTAACAGTAAAGAGCAGATGTGTAACCAATTACTGTTTTAGTCAGCTACAACAGAGAAACAGCACCAACAAAGAGTGCACACACTGGCCTTTCCAGACTTAAAAACTCACTGCAGCAGTAACTCATCATGCTTGCCTACTTCTGCTCTTGAACAGAGAACAAGGAGGCTGCTGAAAGGAAAGAATTCCTGGGGTATGCATGTTGCTGAAGCCAGGGAGAAAAGCTGTGCTCTGCTGTCAGAGCACAGACAGAATGGCTACAGTATTGCATTTCCTTTTTTGTTCATTCAAGACAACACACAAGTTGTGTAAAGGGAAAGCATCAGGAAGATTCAGCAACATCTTCCCCAACATCTCCCTGCTCCATTTTCTTTGGAGTTTAGAAATAGCAATAGTTGCTATTTAAATGATTGTCTCAAATGAAAAAAAAAAAAAAAAATACCATTTTAGTGTATTTGTGTGTGCTTAAATCTCTTCATCTCATATCTCCCGTTTTCAAACATAGCTTAGAAGAAAATTTCTGTGTGTACTATATAAAACACAAAGACATTTTACAATAGTAATTATTGTCTAGTGCAGCACTAAAACCTTCCAATACAAAGATGCCCATTAATGTAGGGGAGTGTGTGGGTTTGGGGCTTTTTTTTCCACAAAGCAGGGAGGGAAAACAGAAAGAGAGAAGAATGATTACAGTTATTAGGTTCTTAATTACATGGAACTCAGTTTGACAGCATTATTCATGAGTTAAGGGAATTTAAGTATCAATATATGCCACTACATTCTTTTATTAATATGCAAAGAAATCAAATTTAAAGGAGTAAAACTTTCATTTTGAGGTCTTCAGTGAACAATTTGCCTCAGTGATGCTGTACATTCAAGTACCATTAATTCAATGCAAGCTGCAGGACTACAGCACACCTGAGAAAGACCAGGCTAAACAGACTGCTTTGTAAGACTAGCTGTTTAGCTAAAGGTAAATATTTAGGAAACAAAACCATTCCAGATCATCACAGATGATGCTAGAAACACTAATGAGTGTGCTCAAACCTTGTGAAATCCACTCAAGCATTACAACATTGATTTTTCTTTTTCTAAATTTAGTGCAGCTTTCTTTCAAATGAAACTGGGTGTTCCTCGAAATGTAAAAGGGGAAAGCAGGGGGAAAGCAGGCATCCACCACTGAGGGTGACAACCTCCTTTCAATAGAAAGCCGAGTAAAGAAGCTGCACCAATAAATTTGAAGTATGTTATACAGCTGAAATCAAGGATAAAAACTTTAACACATTAGTGAGTACCTACTCTAAGCAAGCTACTAACACCAACATCCAAATATAAAATGTAAGCTAGCCCAGTTCTGCAGCTAGCAAGTTGATCTTGCTAATTCAACTATGTCAGCAAATGCTGCAGTCACACCAAAATGCAGGGCTGACCCAGCCTGCCATACAGTCTGCTGAAGCAAAAAATGTTACTCCCACCATACAAGTTCATATTATCTAATACTAAACAACAATAATTAGCAGATTTGGACTTTCTTTAATATGGTAGAAACCTTCCTGGGTCCACTAATAATAATCAGACTAAGACCTGAAAGCTTCCCTTTGAGACCAGGGCTACCTATGCTCACTGAGGGTGCTCATTGTTTGAACTAGTTTAAATGGTGAAATACAATATAATCTTATGTTCAACACTAGTTAGTAACCTATCAGTATATATTGTACCCTTCCTTTATTTAGAGGTATTGATGAACTGACTTTATTGAAGAACTCAAGGGATAGCATCAATTCCTGCAAAATTACTTACAGCTGGTGAACTCCTAAAATATGAAGGGTACTTTATTTCCTCAGCTGTTTCACAGGCACTGCAGCTCCCATTTCTGTATTAGCAAATCCTTAACAGCCTAGAAGTAGCCTCCATGCAGGCACAGGGATGCAAATACAGGACCTGAGGGTGAGGAATCCTAAGGAAGTTCAAAAGCAAAAGCAATTTAACCAGGTGTTTGCTCAAGGAAGTACTGCACCACACTCAGAAGCTAGAATGTTATTCTGCTAGTCCCTAAAGAAATAATATTTGTGTATTTGTTATGGATGTATTCATTAATTGCTATTATGGTCTTATTCAAGCACAGTGACCTCTAGTATCACTGCTCTTCATCTGGGAATATAAAGTAAACTAAAATCTTTTCATTCTTAAGACTTGAACAAAAGCAAGTAATTTTGACTCTGACTGTAATATATCTAGCAAGCTCTTCAGAAGCACCAATAAATAATCTCTGCACAGCACATTCTTGAAGCATTACCTCATGTGGTCTAGCACAGAGAACTACAGAACCTACCAACAGACCATGTAAGAGCACTGTGAGCACCCAGCCTACCATCTTGAACAGCAAGCCTAAAAATAGTCAGTACATATTGCTTGCAGATGAGAAAATACAAACCACTCTGGCTTGCAAGAAGACCATCCTGATTCCTGTCCATTCCTCAGTGGTCATTCACAGACCAGTAACCAGCTCTCCCCCACAGGGCTTTGAAGGGTTGGCCTCCAAAAAAAGCCCCTCACCCTGGCTTTCACCTCACAAGACAACCTACTAGCCTTAGCTCCAAGACTTAAAATTCCATGACATAAAATGATCCTAATCGCATCTCAAATGTATAGAATGCAATACCACTTAATTCCTCCTTACTTGGCACATACCAGTTGTGGCTTGCAATTTCAGGATAGGAGTCAGATCTTATTGTAAGCGATTATTACTACACAATATTTGTCTTGTGACTGTACCAACAAACTTAAGCACTTCTGTCCATACTAAAGACTGCATGCTTCAAACAAGTCCTGAATTAAAGAAATAGATGGTGGAAGGGCCTGTCTATATTAAATAGGCAGTCTCATCTCAAAATCTTTAGATTAAACATGATAAACATAGTTCAGGGACAAACATACACATAAACAACTGGCATTAAAAAGACAATCAACATTACAGTTGGCCCTAAATGCTAATGTTTAGTGCCAGCACCTTTTCTTAAAATAACTGCCCAAGTCCACAACACACAAAGCGACATCTAAAGTTACTACAAGACAGGTTAGAGCTGACATCATGCACAAAGATTATCTAATCTTAACTACTCATTAGAAAACATACTTGTGGGTTCTTGGGGTTAGCAGTTCTCATTCAAAATGATCAGAAACGCCAACAGCAAACTAGCTTGGAAAGCAGTTTCAGAAATTTGCTCAAGGAAAATGATGCAGTTGTAATGTTGTAAAATGGGTGCCTGAACAACAGATGTTCGTATCATGTCAAGGTGCACTCAATGACACTGAATCACTTCGAAGAAGCTGCTCCACCAGTTCCTTACATAAACCTTCCATTACATTACTGTTATAGAAAGCCCACTTCACAGCAATAACAAAATAAATTTGACAAGAGAGATAAAAACACACATAGAAGTTTCTCTTTTCTCACAAACACCACGATGTCCTTGAGCCACAGATCAACACAACTTGAAAGAAGTTTTCCTCATCTTTGCAAAGAACGGAACCTAACATCCACTCAACCCCTGAATACATTAAGCATATCCATTCTTCCCTCAAACTTATTTTCATGGGGTTTTAGCTCAGAAAAGGAGAGATCTGAAGATGGCTCTTTGCAGACAACTTTTATCCATCTTGGACACTTCCATGTCATCCTCCCACTGCTGAAGGCCAGATTCACCCCATGCCACCACAAACTGTGCTCCCCTCATCATTTAGCTGTGCCCCACTTCAGAAATTTGGGGGTTTCACGTTTACTCCATTTGTACAGGTGTCAGAGGATCTGAACTCCACCTGTAAGCTCCTGGGGCTCTATGCTTGGCCTGTCCTCAGGGTAGACAGCAGCACACGAACAAAGTTAGCGAGAGGAGTCTCCTCACAGCACCCTCGGCTTCCCCACCGCAGACCTGGAACCATCCCTACAGCCTGGGGCTGGGAGCGCTCAAAAACCGCCACACACAGAAGAGGAAGGATAGCTTATTTTCGCTTATTTCAGGTTTTTATAGGAGAACGTGCAAGTCATTTCACGCGGAAATCAAGCAGAATAGGACGGGCAGGGAGGGGGTGCCCGGGCAGGAGCCCCGGTTTGCGCCGCGGGCCTGGGCGGCGGCAGTGGCACAGCGCAGGTAGCGCGGCCATGGTGCCACCGCCGCTGCCCCGGAGCCCGCCCGGAGCCCCGCAGCCCTCAGCCCCGCGGGCGGCCGCGAACATGGCGGAGGGTCCGCGCCCCGCTGCCCCCGCACTCACCTGTCAGCCACAGCCGCGGCGGCGGGCGGGGAGGGGCAGGGCCGCAGGCGGCGCGGAGAAAGAGGAGGGGAAGGATGAGGACAACGAGGAGGAGAAGGCGGGAGGGGCAGCAGCGGAGACAGCAGCAGCAGCGGCGATGATCGCGGCGCCGCTCGGGCAGGACGCGCCTCCCCGGTGCCGAGCCCTCGCGGCGACATCCGGCGGAAGCGGCGCAGCCCCCGCTCCGAGCCGCGATGGCGACGGGCTGGCACCGGGACAGCCTCCCTCCCGCCCGGCACTGCCCGCGGGCTCGGGAACGCCCCGGCCTCAGGGAGAGCCTCCCGCCCGGCACTGCGGGAAGGGAACAGGGAGAGCCTCCCGCCCGGCACGGCCCGCGGGCTCGTGAACGCCCTGGCTTCAGGGAGAGCCTCGCCGCTTTGGCAGTGCCGGCCTCAGGGAGAACCTCCCGGCCGGCACTGCCCGGGGGCTCGGGAACGCCCCGGACACAGGGAGAGCCCCGGGGGCTTGGCAGTGCCGTGGCCTCAGGGAGAGCCTCCCGCCGGGCACTGCCCGCGGGCTCGGGAACAGGGAGAGCCTCCCGCCCGGCACTGCCCGCGGGCTCGGGAACAGGGAGAGCCTCCCGCCCGGTACTGCCCGGGGACTTGGCCGTGCCCCGGCCTCGGGGAGAGCCCCGCGGGCCCGAGAGTGCCCCGGCCTCGGGGAGAGCCCCGCGGGCCCGAGAGTGCCGCCGGGGCTGGGCAGGAGCTGCCCCGGCACCCTGCACTCCCGGCCCCGCTGCTCCCGGGCCCCGCAGTGCCGGAGGTTAAGCAGCGGGATGTGTGCCGTGCCGAGGGAGCCCGGGGTAACGCTTGGCTCCCTCACCGTTACTGTTACCGAATTGAAACTGCTGCTGCTGCTTTGGTTAGTCAGTTACCTCCCGTAACACTGCATCAGGTGGGCTGACAGGGAGATGAAACCTTGCTGGAACACCACTGGAATTCCATATTTTTTTAATACAGAAGGGCTGGGAGATACTGAATGTGGAATTTTTCCGCTGTGTCTGCAGACCGAGTGACAGGGGCAGCGCATCAAAGCTAACCACGACGTTCTGCAAGCAGGCTGTTCACTCTGAAGCCTACAAGGCGTAATTGAAATGTGATTAATTCCTCTGCTGATTAGCACTTGGAATAAACCTCCACCTAAAATTCTTATTCATTGTAGCAGATAGTGAAAGTCAAAAGAGGTCTTCGCCTAATTATTTTCTCTCTTCTGGCGGATTATCTTCACTGCCTTAGAAGAGGTCTGTAAAAAGGCCAGAAGAACATGTGCCAGTGAGAGCCGGAAATATTACATTTTCTTTTAATGTGCTTCCCAACTACAAATCTGCCTGCAGTTCTCATTTGTCTTTTTTCCTTTCTACTCACTTCTGTGCAGTCATGTCTTAAAGCTGTATTAAACAGCAACAAAAATAGTGGTTTACCTCTTTACTAGCATATTTTTCATTACTGGAGGTCAATCTCCAAAATCACTAATTGGTTGAGAACATCCTGTAATTTTAGCCTATTCCCTTCTTCAAAGTCACTAAAAGAGAGCAAACTAAATAGCTAAATGGCTTCAAGGAATGGAAAAGAGGGGAGACTGCACAGGCAAAAGGAGAGGGACAAGGGATGGAACAGAGGTGCCCAGGAGGAAGCTGAACACAACCTGACTAAATGCTTTGAATGAACTTTGAAGTTCGATGCTTTGAATTCTCTTTAGAGTTGGTGCAGTTGTGGGTGGCTCAGCCATCTTAGCCAAGTGACAATTCGAGTTCTCAGCTGTTCAGTTTCTAGCTAGACATTTTTAAGCCTCATAATCCCTACCAAAATTACTTTACACTAATATAACTGTACTGTACTGTAACAATTTTAGCTATATGTATGAAGGAAAAAAATGTCCAGCACGAAGATCCACCTTAGAGATTTCCTGGGGAGAACACCTGGCAGCTTTTTTCTCTTCTGGAGCAGCACACTCCCCAGGAGCAGAGTGCATTACAGAGATGGCCATTTTTTCACCTGAATAAATGCAAAATACTGAAATGAGGAAAGATGGGCTTAGACAATTTTTTCCTTAATACAGGGTGCCTCACCTGAAAATGAGCAGGCCCTGTATGGATGCAGTTGCTTTTTCATGAGAGGAGAATGACAAGTGGCCTGTTGTCACTCTAGCTCTGCTGCTGGTTTGGTTTTGTCACGGCACTGCAAGAGTGGCAGGAGCTGTGTAATGTGTAGGAGCAAGTACAGAACAAAAGACTGCTTTTCACAAACTACCTGATACAAAACAAGGGACATAAATATCAATACAGGAGCCATGGGAAACAGGGTAGTGCTAGTCAGCACCTTTTCAATAGGTTTTTCAATAAGAATACAGTAAATAGAGTGGGAAAAGTTAGGTTGTCCTGGACAAATCTACTTCTGCACCCATGGCTGGACTAGAAAAGACAAGATAGGAGGCTTGGGAAGTCAGCAACATGACAGAGCAATAGCTGAACCTCCCAAATCAGCATTTTTCAAACCTGTAAATGTAGCAGGAAAAGGCAAAGCCTTCTGTCCAGAGCTCAAACCAAAAGAAATAAAAACAAAACCAAATCAACTGACCAAAAAATTCAAGAGAGAAAAGGACTCAAGGGTTATTTCTTGATTCATATAGGAAACCTTCTAATAACTCCTTCCTAGAAGAGTGGTTTCCTATACCATTATTCATTCACCTTATGCTGTATAAAAACATTTGGAAGCCATCCATCACAGCACTCTTTCCATCAGCTTGAGATAGCAGAACAAATGCAAATACAACATCCTACTTAGATATTTAGCATATATGGATTACATTCTTACTACAAAGACATCTGTCTTCTCTGAAGCGAGCTGAAGCCAACCCACTTCCCTGAAAAAGGCCTTTTAAAAAGAGTCAAGGGAACAGGAGATTAGCTAAGACTGGGAAGAATTTACTTCTCATTTCAGATAAAACCCAGGTTGTTTCTCACTAAGCTCACGAGTGGATCATTTAGACAAATATTTTGTGAAGAGCTACAGCTCCAGGCAGGAAAGGACTCACAAGAGAAATTCTCTAGGGAGATCAGGAACAAGGATAGCTCTGTAGCCGAGAAGGGTGAAGTGGAAGTCTTAAACATCAGAGCAAGTTAACAGGAAGGTGAAAAAGAACAAATTTGCATGTGAAGGGGGGGAAAGAAGCCCATTAATCTTCCTTGGAAAATCTGAAAACTGAGGACAAGCATTTTTCAGGAGTTTATGCATTCTAGGCTGGGGTCAAATCCCAGCTTTGTTCAGCATGTATTTCATCTTGTAGCTTGTTTAACTTGCTGGAGAATTGAAAGGTTTTCCTTGAGTTTGGTGGGTATTGCACTTCCCTTTCTCTTAGTAGGCACCAAAACTATGTCAGGGGTTAGCAACTGGTTGGATTTTCAGGGGAATGAAAGACTTTCCAGTTGTTACAGGAAACTGTCTTTGCCTTGTTAGCTGAGTGTTTGAAAACAGTCAGGGGACTTCAGGAGATGCAAAAACTAAGTCTCAAAAGCATTTGTATGTCACTTCAGGCATTCTGTTTATGCAGGGTGGAGTACAAGTTCTGAGGTTACAGTGAAGTGCATACCATTACAAAAATTAGCATGCTTTATGTTCAACACAGAGCTTTGAAGGTGAAGAGCAAGTCTGGAGGGGAGCAAAAGGAAAGATGATACAGGGGACATAAAACCTGGCATCTGGTTAAAGGCTTGGGAAGTCTCTCCCTTGTTTGTTTTATGAAAATGGTTTGTTTTGTCTCTGTCATCCTTTGGCCCTGCTTCTTTGCCTCTCACTTTCCACCAGGACTTGTTGCCACTTCTTGCTGCTCACCAGCATTGACTCAGGTGAAGTGCTGTGTTTGTCTGTGCAAGACAGAAGCTGTAATTGTTTCTGACTGTCAGGTTCTGAGGTGCCTGCATAGAAATTTTCAGTAGTTATTGCTAGGAAGAAAAGCCTCTTTTCTCTATCATCCATAAGCACATTTCTCCTGGCTTCCCTCTGCTGTGCAGCCTGAAGGTCACTGTGTACACCTGCCAATGTCCCATGCCAGCTGTGCCCCAGGCACAGACACATCTCTGCCTCCCAGGGGAGTAGTTTCTATTCTAAAAGAGCTTCACTCGCAGGAGAGCTGTGTGTTAACTCTGTTGGCATCATATAAAATGCTGGTTTCTGTGTCCATCTCAGTAGTTGGTTTTTTTGTTGTTTTTTTTTTTTTTTTTTTTTGGTTTTTTTTTTTTTTTTTTGGATCTGTGTAGCTCATTTTGTTACTTTAGGAAAATGATAGAAGAAAAAATTACAGTTTTGTTTGTTTATTTTTATCTGGAACAATGAAACAAGTAAGTGATTCATGTGGTGAAGGATGTTCTCAGTATATCTATGAAGATATACCAGTATATCTCAGTCTCCAATTATTGTTCTTTTGTGCCAGTGACTCAGCAATAACTAATCTGTAAAGTAAGGAAAAGTAAACTCAATAAAAAGCAATCTGTGTACATTTCTGTCCTTTCTGAGAGTACATATTCATTATCAACAGTCCTGTGATAGCATTAAATTTGTAGCTTATTAATGAATAACACAATATTAACATTAGTAGATAATGCTATGGTTTATGTAGTTAAAAGGATATGTAGCAGTGAACACATTGTTACAGTCTTATTTTTTTTCTTTTTTTTTTCACTTTTGATGCTCTGCTGGTTTCAAGTGGCTTTCACTCAAATCACCTCCACTCTTCTTTCTTTCAGCAAGCTCTGCACAGGGAAATGCTGTAAGATAACCCACCCCATCCCCCCTCCACTGAAAAATATTAACTGTCCATTTGAACATTTGTGCTGTTAATGATATCTCTCAGTGATAGGCCATCTGTCCTGTTCACAGGAAAAATCAAGCAAACCAGGCTGAAATGCTGGAACTTGATCTGAGTGTGACTCAGAGCAAGCCTTGCCTCCAAGACATGTGAAATATCATTTCTAGGCTTTTTATGGCATCCAGTCAAAACCCAAATCCGTGGACGAGCAATAAGCCAGCAAAAGTCTTGCTGAGAAGGTATTTAGCCATGGTGGTGAGAAGTTTCTAGAGTCTGGTATTGAAGTTTTTCTAATTTGTTATCTGTGCATATCTAAACTCCCATATCTGACCAGTTCACCTTGACATCCCACCTGTGCTCCACTGCTGCCCAGGATGTTTGGTTGTTGCTTTCTCTGCCCTCAAGAGCTCACAGAGCCAGGCAATTCCAGGGCTTGACTAGCACAGTGTGGAGGGGTTTGACAGCTGGCCTGCAACAAAGCTGAGTTAATAGAAGAAATAACAATTGATGATTTTCGAGTGTATCCATAGCAAAGAAGAAGACAAAGCCATCAGCACAGAAACAGATTAGAAAAGATACATGACAATTTTTGTAAGCTAGATTACATGCATAAGTAGATGTGTATACAAGTAGATGTGCCTTATTAAATTTCTGTAAAACTTTTGCCAATTATATTAACATTAATTGCTTTGCACCAATGAATATAAGTTATTGTGATGTAGTTAATTGTCACAGACATATTGTATGAAAAATCCTTTTGCAGGATCTTTTCTCCCGAGAAGCTGAGAAACATCAGCTTCTCCATGTTTTGCTGCTTTGGAATGTGATTTGGAGAATTGCTTACCCAGCATATGAAATTGTTTTTACTTGATGATCAATGACAGCCACCTATACTGAGGCTGTGAGAAGTCACAAGATTTTATTATCATTCCATTCCTTTCCTTTGCTAGCCTTCTGATGAAATCCTTTCTTCTATTCTTTTAGTGTAGTTTTAATATATCATTTTCTTTTAATAAAATATAATATATATCAGAAAATAATAAATCAACCTTCTGAAACATGGAGTCAAGATTCTCCTCTCTTCCCTCGTCCTGGGGCCCCTGCAAACACCATCACAGTTAATGACTTAAGATCACGCTTTGTTAAGAGTATATAAGCTAGAGAACGCTCAGAATAAAAAACTTTTTTCTTCCTGAATCCTGACCACGTGTGTCTATCACGTCCAACCCAACAGTGACAGCACAGGAGCTGCCTCCCAGCAGCTGTGGCTCAGCGCAGGAGGGAGCCGGTGTTCATCCAAACCTCCTCAGCTCGAAGATGCTGCTGCGGATCAAAGAAAAGCATACAGGATGAGATGTGCCAAAACCCCCCGGTACTCTGCAGTCCCGGGCTTATGGCCGCCGCCTGGAGCACTCCCAGACCGAGCAAATATTCCATGCTAGAACTGCTTGCCACAAACAGCGGCACATCTGTAGGAGCCGGGACTTGGGCACAGCCCTTCGGTTTTCGTGGGTGGGTGAAAAGACCATAAGCAGCGGGGAATGTAAGCAGCGGGGAATGTTAGAGACACTCAAGTTTAGACATTGGGATGGGCTGCCCAGGGAGGCGGTGGAGTCACAGTCCCTGGAGGTGTTTAAGCAAAGTGTGGATGCGGCACTGAGTGCCATGGCTGACACGGTACTGTCCGGTCATAGCCTGGACTCGATGACCTCAGAGGTCCTTTACAGCCTCACTGATTCTGTGATTCCCTTCAGAAGCCAAACACTGCTCCCTGCTCAGGGAGTCCGGCCCAGCCCGGACCTTCTCCGGTACCGGCTGTGGGCACGGCTGCACACCCCGCCCACCGCACCGCCCCGCGCCCATTGGCCAACTCGCCGCCGCTCCCTGTCTCTATTGGCCAGCGCCGCTCGGTGCTGTTTCGCGATTGGCCGCGCCCTCCACCTCCCCCACCTGTCACTGCTGGCGCCGCCTCCCGCGCCGCAGTGGGGCGATCGGGCGATGCGGTGACGTCAGGGCCGGGCGGCGGCGCCATTGGCGGGCGGGGTGTGACGTGCGATGTGGCGCGCGCTGCTCCGGGCCGGGAGCGCGGCCCCTCGGAGCGGCCCCGGCGTGAGGGGAGAGCGGCGGGGGCCGAGCGCACGGACTGCGAGGTGAGCGGGGAACGGGGCAGGGAGAGCGGGGCACGGGAGAGCTGCCGGGCGGGCCCAGAGCGGCCTCCCTGCCCTCAGCTCCGTGCCGAGGCGCGTCCAGAGCTCTGTGTCCGGTTCTGGACTCCTCCGTGCCTGAGAGACGTGGGGCTCCCGGAGCGGCTCTGTCGGAAGACAGCGAAGGTCATGAAGGGACTGGCGCATCTCTTAGAAGTAAAGGCTGAGGGAGCTGGGTCTGTTCAGCCTCGAGGAGAGACAGCTGAGAGGAGACATCGTTAATATCTATAAATATCCGTGGGAGGGTGCCAAGGGAATGGTCCTCATTGCTGAGCAGTAAGGCACGGGGCAGATGCGCAGGAATTCACCTGAGCGTGAGGAAGGAATTCCTTTCCCTATTCCCTTGGAACAGGAGTCGGTGTGAGCCCCTGCCCCGGGGCTGCTGCAGAGCTGTCTGAATGCCAGCCTGTGTGCTCCGGGATGAGCCGGGCAGAGCAGGGAGGTCCCCGGGTGATCCCTGTTCCAGCCTGGCCCGCTCTGGGACTTGCTTTGGGCTACCGAGAGCAGCAGAGGCTCGGGCAGATCCCCGGGTGGCCCCTGTGGTCCCTTGGGCTGCCGGGAGCCGCAGGGGCTTGGGCAGGGCAGGTTTTGCTTTGGAGGTGCCTCGGGTTGGAACCCTGTTCCCGAGCCTTTAAAGACTGTGGAGAGGATAAATCCTCGTGTACGGGATGCCTGGCGTTATAAAGCAGCTGGTGCACAGCTTGACCTTTGGAACTGGAATTCCTGCCACTGACAGCCCAAAAAAATGTTATGCCCAGCGTGGCTGTCCTGCAACAGCTGCTGCAAGGCCTTTCTGAGAAATAAGTGTTTCAAGCACCTGTCAAGTGTTGCTATGTGGTTTGTATTGTCGGTAAGAAATTTCAGGAAGCTAAAAGCATATAAACTCTCTCAGAATAAAACTGGTGTGCAATTTGCACCATGTCAGAGAAACAAGCCATTAGGTTATTTCTCCCACTCTGCCCAGATCCTTATGGAGGTTGTTTTTTAGTGAATGACTCTTCATTGTCTGTCTTCAGTGGAACGTGTGCTACCATCAGGATGCCTGAAGTAAACACAGATCACCTGGATGAGCAGCAGGTGCAGCTCTTGGCAGAGATGTGCATCCTTATCGATGAAAATGACAATAAGATTGGAGCAGAGACCAAGAAAAACTGTCACTTGAATGAAAACATTGACAAAGGTATGGCTGCTTATCTCCTAATTGAACCATTAAGTTGATTAAATATTTTCAGAAGCATAGTCATGATTAAATTAAAGCCTTGATCTCAGGTGAGTGTTGGATCAAACCAGAGCAAGTGTCTCCCCTCAGGCCCCTCCTCCTCAGCATTAAATATTTAATGTTAAAATTCTGCAGAATAGAGGCAATTAGAGGCAATTGCAAAGGAGAGAAATGTGTGATTGCACATACAAGCTTGATAAATATTTTAAATCACATTTTGAAGATAGAGCAGTATTTTTTCCTGTTTTGGATACCTGGTTCTATATAGCTTTTTCTAAAGAATGCTGTTTGTTTCTTTGCTGAGTTCTTTTCAAGTAGAAAAGGATTTCATTTTAAAGTAGTTCACCCAGAGTTCTACTTCAAACACTGCTAATAGGAAAGGGTTTAACTGATTTTGGGTTGGTCAAATTCAACAGTCTCTCTTGGAAGTGTGTGACCTCTTTTTATGTACTTAGGGAAAGCATCTTCCTGAAGAGTGAGGAATAACAAACTGAAAAGGTGAAGAAAACAGCAATTATACTGTTTTTAATGGAGCCTATTTTTGTTCTGCTTTTGCAATTCTTGAAGGGTCTTGAAATTCAGTTTTTTAGGAATTTTTGAGTCATCTCTTCTAGATTGTAATTTTATGGGTGCCAAGCTCTCCTTGGAAGCTTGCCCAAATGTGCACATTCAGAATGGTGAACTGACTGAGTTTAGAAGAACTCCTCTGTTGCATTTTTATTCTAGGAACTCTTCTAATTCCATGTTTTGCATAAGCTGACTTAGAAACCTGAATAATAGCTCTTGAGTTATTGATCAAATTCCTGGTTTTTAACATATATTAATTTAAAATTGGATTATGTAAAAACGAGGCCATTATAAGCCCTTAACTGTCTTTATATACTTTTTTCCTCTTGTATTAAATATCTCAGTTTTGTTGTTTGTTTTTTAATTTTTAGGTTTGCTGCACCGAGCTTTCAGTGTTTTCTTATTTAATACAGAAAATAAACTGCTGCTGCAGCAGAGGTCAAATGCAAAAATTACATTTCCAGGTTAGTGCTGAAACACTGTATTTATATAAATGCTTTATTTAGATCAATACTTTAAAAAAATACATCAATCCAATCCTGCAGTGGACTCATTCTGAGGTTTTAGAATTTACTGCTTTGGAGAGGACATTCTTCCAGTACTTTTGGGAGTTCAGATTACCTTGTGGGTGAAGTAAGATAATGGGAATGCTTGTGTATTGTTATATATATTCTTGGGAAGTGGTTGTCCCTGACATGTTTGGTCCTGTTGGTGCCAGGGCAGAGGGTGTGGTGTTTACCCCTCTGCTGCAGGACATTTATGGAGGTTGAATAAATGGCTCTGGTGGCTGTGCAGAGTGTCCCATTGCCCTGCTAAAGGCTGATGTGCAGCAGAGCCCTGGTGCCTGGCACATCTGTGGACCTTTGTGTTGTCTTGACAAACTCTTGTTTACCTCTGCCAGAAGTGAGGCAAAAGTGTGGCCAAACCATGCAGTGCATGACTTTTGAACACTCCTGAACTGTCAAATGCACATAGAGAGGCATAAAAATAAGGAGGGGATCAAATAGAAACAGCTCACATGAGGTGTGCTGGAGGGAGCATGAAGCTGTCTGTTGCAGAATTTTCAGTGGAAAACAAAATCAAGTGTTTCCAACTGGAGGAAGGAAGACCTTTTTCTTTTTTCCAAGAGAATCTTTACTTCAGAGCTTGTTTCAACCTTTTGTCTATAAAAGTCAAGCTCAAAAGCATCTAAAATAAAGTTAGAATATCTACAAACCAAGCATCTAAAGTAGAGTTAGAATATCTACATTTTGACTGGTTAGCAGAGAAGGAAAAAGTTAAAAACAGAGTTATAGATTGTTTGTCCTTTAAACACAGATATAAATTTTGTATTTCATTCTACTTACTGCCAGCTGTTCTTGAAGCTCTGGGAATATTTTCATTATTCTGTTACATATGAACTCCCAAAAGTAATTTTAATTAGCATTTGAGAGATAAACCAGGCCTTTACAGACTGGCTCTCTAAGTAGATGTGTTGGGGATAAGAATGCCTGTCCTCATGTGTATCAAACAGTAGCCTGCAAAGTAGTGCTTGGCAGAGGCAAATCCCAGTGCAAAATATGTAGAGGAAAATGAGAGGTGTCAATATCCCCTTTCTGTGACCTTTGTCTGCAAAACAGAAATGAGGCTGGGATGTGTTCAGTAACTGGCCTTTGTCTCTGGGGGATTTTGGTGTTGTGGTTTTTTGGGTTTGTTTTCCCAGGTCCGTATATGTGTCAAAACTGAAGTGATTGAACTTGTTGCAGATTGTTTTACCAACACTTGTTGCAGTCACCCTCTGAGCCACCCACAAGAACTGGAAGAAAATGATGCCATTGGTGTTCGGAGAGCAGCGCAGAGACGGCTGAAGGCAGAGCTGGGAATTCCCATGGAGCAGGTAAGGAAAGGAGAGAGAAACAGGAATTCTTGGCAGCGCTTGCCAGCTTACAGACTGTGTGTGGCAGGCAGAGTCAGCCTCAAACCAAAAATCAACTCATCTTTGGAGATGCAGAGAAGTGAGTGAACTTCCAGAGATCCCTGGAGGGCAGGGTTACACTTGGTCTGTCAGTTCATGGTTCTGACCTTGGCTTCAGGTTGTCAACTCTTTTCCTTGGGAGGTGAGGGGTAGGTGCCAGTGTTTGTGTTCACCAGGGCTCAGTGAGTGTGCAATAAAGTCTGGTCAGCATTATTTAAAACATGCCATATAGGAGAAATACACTCCCAGTATTACAGGGTGAGTCTGGCTAGAGAAGTGCTGTGCAATTCATGCCATCAAACTGCTTTTTCTTTTTCTAGTAATTCTTTGTGAAAAAGTGCATTGCAGTTGTACACTTGGGAACAAATAATTTCTAAGGAGGAGGATGATAGCTGATAAATTGTACTGCAATGCCCAGCAGTGCAGTTCTGGTCTGGCAGCACTTCTGACAAGTGTTTTTTTGTAGGTACCTCCAGAAGACATCTCCTACCTGACTCGAATTCACTACAAGGCCAAGTCTGATGGCATCTGGGGGGAACATGAGATAGACTATATCTTATTTGTGCAGAAGGATGTGACACTGAATCCTGACCCCAACGAGATCCAGAGCTACTGCTACGTGACACAAAAAGAACTGAAACAGCTCCTGGACAAAGCTGCCAGGAATGAAGTTAAGATTACTCCATGGTTCAAGCTGATAGCAGAAACCTTTCTTTTTAAGTGGTGGGATAACTTGAATAACTTGAACAAATTTGTTGAGCATGAAAAAATACACCGAATGTGAATTGCTGGGATAAAAGGTGCTGAAGGTAGCAGTGATGTGTTGTCTCATTAACACTGGGAAATCTTGATGTACCTGCAGAGAATTGCTCCACATGGAGCATGTTTAATTCATACAGAGGTCATAGCCAATATTTTTTCTTCTGTCTTTGTCATGTCTTCCCCCTTATCCTTGGTTCTGTTAAGATCTCATGTAAAATGGGTAACAGTAGAATGAAACCCCTGGGTTCCTCCTCCTCCTCCATTGCCTGGTGAAAGATCCTCAGCCTGTGTGTGCCCTGCACACCTGGGAGGGAGCCAGGCACCTCCTGCCCAGCTCAGGGAGGAGGGCTGGGCTGTTCCCATTGAACTCAACCACACATTAAATAATGATTACACATGACTGTGAGCTCTGCTGTGATGTTGAGACCAACTGCCAGAAGGAAAAAGCAATTCAAAGTAATCAGGATTATTTTTAATTGCAGAAAGCAAATGTCTTCAGCTACTGTACTCTATAATTAAGCAAACCCATAAAAGCTTAAGTAATTGGATTGCCTGTGTGGAGTAAGTCTGACTTTGAAGTGCTAACAAATGTGTTAAAGCTTTAGATAATAAACACTGTTTGGGGGTTTTCCCCCCACCAGGCTTTTCTGATTATTTGATGGTTGAGTACTGGACATCCCAAATTTTTTTAAAATATGTTAATTACAGCAAATGTAAGTGGTACCTGTCTAATGTCAGTACTCTGGCTTTGGAGACAGGATGTGCACTAAATGGCTCTTCTCCATTTTCAGAAAACAAGGCATTTTGATATAAGGGCTTTTCTTTTCCTGTAATAGTCATTCCCAGACAACTCAAACCCCTGAACCCCACAATTCAAGACTTAACATTTGTGGGCTTACACTGGGTCTTGATGTCAGTTAATTAGAAATTGTAAAAGAGTACCAGAGCTAATCCTTTTTGATCTTGCAGTCAATCAATTGCTAGTAACTTAGGAGGATTTTTCAGTAAGACAGATACTGAAGGGTGCTTCAATTTTAATTATAGAACTGGGGGAGAGGAGGGTCTTCAAAAAAGTGTGATTTCTTCTGTTAGCACACTGTTTTTAAGTTCTTGCAGAGCCTGATGAAATAGGATGTCATGCAACTATCATTAAAAGTAAATGTGGTTGTAATGATTCTGTGTCTGGATTTAGGGTAAAGTTAACTTTTTCCATGGTCAAGGTTTCTCTTTTTCATCCCTGTTGTGACTGCAGCACTGAAGCTTCCATGTACCAGCACCTCCAATGGTTCAAGGTTTAGAGCCAAGTTTGTTGTGTATGAGCCAAAACTGATGAATTGTTTCAGGTGAGGGAGCAGTGATGTGATGTAGCAGCTGTGTTGAATTCAGTGCAATCAGCCATGATAGCCAGCTGTAGGCAATGGAGAAGTTCTCAAATACTTTTAAAATCTAACTTTATAATTAAACCACCTTGCCTAAACCCTTGGACTGTTGTTTTCTTTCCAGATGGGAAGCCACATGGAGAATAATCTGTCATGCAGCACCCTGCCCATTAAACACCAGTGAAGCAGCATGATGTGGGCAGGACAGCAGGGCACAGATCTATGGAAAAAAGTTCTGTTTTTCTAGTTCAGCTTGGAGCAAAAGCTGGCAAAACAGATCCTGAAGCAGAAGCCCTGTGCATACAGAAGCTGAAAGAAAACTTTTGTTTAACAGTTCTTAAAGCCCCTCAGTTTTTCTTGGCATTGGTCTTCTTTGCAGGATTACAGTATACTTTAATTCTGGATGTATTACACAAAGTAGATGAGAGCAGCTCCATGAATTTACACATGCTGCAAAATCTGACATCTGAGCAGTCACTGGCTGTATTTCAAAAAGTAGTGATGTGAGGGCTCTTTCTTCCTCCTTATTTTTTGGGGGGCATGTGTTAATTTTTAACATGGATTTGAAATGTACTGTTCAAGCAACACATTTATAATGCATAATTTTACAAACTTCTATGTAATCATTGACCAAGTAGGGACAAAAAGAAAATATCTCCCATTTGACAATATATTTTGCCTTGAGCAGATACAGAATTTTGTCTATCAGGTCCCGAAGAGAAAATGTCTTGCTAAGCCAAGGATGACAGTAGCATGTGCTTGGCACAAAATTTCAGTCTGATCCTTTTTCTCTACATATCTGAAATAATAATCTGAAATATTCAGGGTTGTAAGGTGTAACCTTCCCATTACAGGTGGCAGGTCAGTACTAGAACTGCAGTTTCTCCCCCAGTGCCCCTGTAGCTCAGTGAAGTGGCAGCATTGCTCCCGTGCTTCAGTGCACAAACACAAACTTTGTATAGATCGTGATGCTGTTACTTCCCCCCATTTCAGCCTTCACCAGTGCCACAAACTCATCACAAAGGATTATCTGCATGCAGTAATCCAAACCTTACTGAACCCAGGCATTTTTTATAATGGTAGTTTAACAAGGTGTTCACATTTCTAGACTTAACCTCATTTAAATTAGGTTTGTATAGAAATAGAAACACTTTACTGATACATGAAAGTCAGGAATAAGAATATGGAAGAAAGTATTTTTATGGGTTTATAATGGTTTCTGCCACTAGAATTGGGAAATTTCAAGATACTGAAATACTGAGCTTGAAGTATCTTAACCATGAACATAAAACACACACTTAAACACCAAGTATTACCAAAAAGGATGACAGGACTAGAAATTAGTTTTAATAAATTTAATTTTGATTTTAAATTGATTTTTTGATTAGTTTTTAATCTTGATTCAGAAGACTGCTTATCTTCTCTGTGTTTTGCCAGATTTCCTCTTCCCAGTCAGCAGATGTCTTGGCTTCAAGTTAAAAATGTGCCTGTCTGCCTCTCCTTTCCTGCCCAGGCGATTCATTTTCTTTTGAGCTTTCTTTGCCATGATCTTGACCTTCTTCACCATCTATTTTAAAACAAACACACATACAAACATGCAGAGTAACTTCCTCAGTAACTCAGGGAACAAGTTTTAAGAAAACCCACACCTTTAAGAAAACCAACTGAGCTGGATGGTTTTATAAAGGACATTAACACCGACTCCAGAGCAGTATCACTGTGACACTATCGAAGTGACACTAACCCTCCTTAGCAAAACGTTCCAGTGCACTAACACACAACCATGCTGTGCCTGCAATTCCTCACTTACTACAGGTGGAACTCCACAGTCTGCAGAATTCTTCCTTCAGATTTGCATTTAGAGACAAGAATTTAAATATACTTCTTTGGTCTATATTATTATAGATAATAATGGTCTATGTTATTTGTGAGAAGGAAGTAGAGAAACAGAGTCCAAATGAAAAGATGATGGAGCTGCAGGGAGACCAAGCATGAACTCTGGACAAACATAGCCAGCCTACTCTGAAGTTCCCCAGGAGCTGCTCTAGGTGTAACCATGCTGGTAGAGCTGCCCAGCAGGTAAGAACAGGTAAATAACAAACCTTTTCATCCCGGAGGCCGGACACGTCCCGTGGCGTGCGAGAGCAGCTGCGGCTGCGCGACACCGACCGCGGCGTCTCCGACTCGTCGCGCTTGCGCTTCCTCGTGGTGCTGCGCGACCTCCTCACGTAATGGGCCTGAAATTGAAACCATCATCTAAGCCTAAAGCCAGAAACAATCAGCTCATTTCTAGTCAGAGTCATAGGAAATACAGGAAGTGGATTGCTGTGATAAATTATATTGGTTATTCCATGGTAACGTAAAGATCTTGACAGATATTGGTCACTGTCTCTCTGTCCTACAGGAACATTCACATTTCATTTAGCTTTTATCCTCCACAATTACTAACTGGCTTTTTTCTTTGGGTGGAGTAGACTCATAACTAATCAATAAAAAGATACAAATTAATGGAGAGCAACACTTAAGTAATTTTGCAACAGCAAAATAGCAATGACGAAGCCTACCCTGATTAATGTCCTGTGCACTGGGCAAAGCCCTAAAGAATTTCAGTCATAAAGACTGATCATGTATAGCATAAGTATTACATTTCTACATTGCTCCTACATCAACATGGCAGAGCAGCTCTGAGAACCATAAATGCTTGCTTCAGATGTGTAATGTTGACAGCTCTTGTTTCCTACCTCCTTGTATAGCTAAAGAATTAGAGATCTCAAGATCCAGGGAGCTGTAATACTGCTGGATTTGCTGTACAAAATGTTTTGGGTTTTTTTCATTTATGTTAAAATTTCTCCTGGAGGCCAGTCTCTGATGAAGTACTTTATCTGCCTTACATTTAAAAATGCCAGCTACCCTCAAAAACTTACAGCTCGTGGAATTAATGAACTATAAAAAGATAGGCCTGATCTGTTGCTATTACTATTTCTGACATAGTAGAGTCTCATCCAACAAAGCAGACTTGAAAATTAAGAAGTATGCTTACCTAAGCCTCTTCTTGAATCCTACACAAATTCCAAGAAAGCAGTGCACATTGTTGATAAATGTTAGTTTTTCAGCTTATACAACCTATTTTGATCACATTACTCAAAAAATTCCAGTACCAACTGCCTCATCTGCAGTTCCTAATCCATCCTTAATAGAACCCACCTCTCTCTTGTGCCAACTTTAAAAAGCATTTCAACTGTGCTCAAAGAAATCTAAGTCTCTTTTAAACAAGTATTATGTTCAATGAGCAAAAACTTACATCATCTTTATTAGTCATGTCAAGTCCAAGATCAGTCATTTCTTTCTCTAACACCTTCCTCTGGACCTGTAAAAACACAGTTAAGAAAACACAGTTCTTTTAAAAAAAATCCTTCCACCTTACTTTTTGTCTTAATATATCACCACAAGTCATTACATTTACTTTATATTACTGGCTTTATCACACCCACACACAGGTCATTGATGTCCTACCTTCACATTTCATTTTTTGCACCCATAAATTCTGCTTCACAAGACTCCAGTGGCCCAACATTTCCCAAAGATCATATAATTAGTTTGCCTTTTTGGGGGGAAGCTGACAAGGAGAGCCAGTTTGGTCAAAAATGTTTCCTTTTCTCCCAAAAGGCACACATTCTGAAAAGGTAAGAGATCCTGGGGGCAACAGCAGCTAGATTCATTTTCTCAAATGTCCAGTTATCAGTTTATTACTTTGCAGTTGTCATGGACTGGTCAGAAGAGACTCTGCCACCAGATACAGTGATTACCTGGCTACTAAAGAGACACATCACCTTTTCCAGATGTGTGTAAATTACTGTGATTTTAAGTAATTGTCTAATTCTTAGCATTATTTGAATTTTAAGCAAACAGACAATATACAATGAAACAATCCAATTTTCTGAAATACATATGGAGTTTTACACAAGACTCACTTATGTGACACACAAAAAAAGGGTTACTATCCCTCCTCAGCTAAGCAGTGCCCAGAACTCTTGGGAGAACAGAAGGGAGCAAGCAGTGACAGGGCCAAGTATGAGCAAAAGGCATCAGTTCCACTATCCAACAGTGAAACAAGCTTTCATGATGCTCTTACATAGCAGCAAGATTTTTTACAGAACATGTTCTACACTCACCTTTTTAGCTGTTCTGGGCATCCTTGGACCATGAACATCTTTCTCCTTTGACTGCAGGATTTTCAGTTTCTTCTTTTCTCGGATTTTCCTTGCCAATTGTCTGATTTCCATCATTTCTTCATCTTCACTTTCTGGTTCACTGTCATATTCTCCAGCAGCTTCTCTCAGCTCTTCTTCTTTCTCCAATTCTTCCAGTTTCTTAGATTTTGAAGAGGTAAAATGGAGATCAGATCCTTGACTTACAATCCTCAACATCATATTTGTACATGGTCCTGGGCCATGACAGCACACAGGCCCTTCAAAGAAGGAACTACTTTGCCTGATAACCACACAAAAGGGGCTGGTGACAGAGATCACTGTGAACCCATGGACACACTGCTGTGCAGACGCACTCCATCACTCCACATCAACACTTGGCTAAATTTGTGTGGCTGCCCAAAGCTGCCCAGGGTGTGAAAGCAGCTGTACTGTCCTGTGAGCTGTGCTTGCTGTGCCATTTCTGGAAACAGACTGAAAAACCCTTCTCTTCTGACATTCAACATGAGTCCAGGACACCAGCAATTCACAGGAACCCAACAGCATAACTGGCAGGCTCCATGGGCTGCACTCACCACTCCTCCTTGACAACCAGCAGGAAATCCAAACAGTGACTGTTTGGATCTTACATCTTACAAATTGAGCATTCAGTCCATTTCCTCCACAGACATAAATCTGATGGATTAATTTCATATTATTAAAAATACATAAAGTTTGATAGCTACATTCCTGTAGCTGTAGTCAAAGAACAAAGAAATATAACTTCTAGTGCAAACCTCATATTTTAGAATGGAACTGTTAAGATCATTCTGACAAGGTGAAGCAATTTTCCATTCTTCTGAAATTCTGTCCTTTATCATTCAAAAACTAGTACATTTTCCCATGACAATTGCAGACAATGCAAAAAAAGAACAGGTTCTCAGGATACATTGTTTTTAATCTACAAATGGTAATTGACATTAAACAAACAAGAGATAAAGAGGAAAGAAAAGTGTAAAGCAAAAATTGAAAAACTCACTCTCATTATATCAGGATCAATGTAGTCAAGTATATTATGGCCTTCCCATATCTCTGGAATCTTATCATATTTCTCAGATGAATTCATTAAGTCCCAGTATTCTTAAAAATACAACAAAAGTTGATAAAGAGACAAAAATTAATTTCAAATAATGTTGCCTGACAAAAAACAACACTCAGAACACATACACAAAAGAAGTGCCCTACTCCTAAGAATTTGGCAGCACCTCTGCTATATTCACAAATATTTCTGATCTCCATCCTACTACATCACTGAGCCAAATATTGCTCAGTGATGGCATGAACCACTGCCCCAAGACATGCCAGGCAACAAAAACCCAGCTGAAACACAACACATGCAGTTCTCTCTCATATTGATACTTTCTTAACAAAGAGAGCATCAGAAATTAATGAAGTACTATAATACAGAATGGAAAGAAAAAATCACTTGAATCATCAGAGCAGCTGTTTCATGTCTGTGACTCCAAAATGGGAAACAACTGAGTAACACCACAAAACACATCAGTAAAGATCTCCAGTTCTGGAACAGAAGGATAGTATGCACTGAAATGGTGGCACTGGCAACTAGTTGAAAGGAGTCAGGTTTAGGTATTCCCCTTAAGGCTGAATAGCCACACTTTACTTATAATGGTAATTTAGCAATAATAATGGTAATACCAATTCTTATCTAATACTTACTCTGCAGATCCAAAATATAATCATCTCCCATTTCAAGTTCAATATCTCTCTCCTGCAAAGACATACATGGCTTTAGATACCATTTAATTTAGAAGCTATGGACTAACACAGCAAATTTAAAATCCAGCTGCTGATTTCCTGATTTAGAGATGCCACTTACCAATTTCCTCTTGGGAGTGTCCACTTCCATGCGCTTCTTACGAGCTACTACTCCTTCAGGTATAAAAGGCAGTCGCTCCTGGAACAAATCCACCCCAAAAACAAAAGGAAAAGTTCACATCAGTTTTTTCACACTGATATAAATCACTAGCTGCACTGTAATGTATTTCTGAAGAATACAAAATCCCAAGCTCCCAGCAGGAAAGGCACTTACAGGCGATAGATTAGAAAACTTCATCATATCAATCTGTTTGCAGATTACAATGACAGAATTCTTATCCTATTTAAGAAGTATTGGGAAATACAATAAATAGTGTAAACATGTAGCCTACCTTGTTATCTCTTTTGGTTGGCATGGCCAAGTGTAATCTATTCAGTACTTCATTCACTTTATTTCCTTTCATTTTAGTATCAACACGATGGGCCAGCAGTCTGTCACAGGCCTGAGAGGGCACATGGCAAGGTAAGGTGAGGAACAAAGACTTTCAGACACAGCAAATGACGCTGCAGCCATTCAATCCCAGGTATCTGGCTTCACATCTTACTCTCTTTGTGTCTTATACCTCTACCTCTCAAGAAAGCATCAAAATATTTTATATTAAAAGCATGCTGGGAAGATGCATATGCAGATATAGTTTTTTAATAGGACTCCGAAAAAAGTCACAATTTTAAAAAAATTATTCCAACATTACTTTCCTTTTTCACCCAAGCTCACTTGAGGTACAACAAGGAAAACATTTTTGAAGTTTATCTTATATAATGCAGTCTATAATGCAGTCTAACTGAGATTTTACTCATAAAGCGAAGCAAGATGTTAGCTGTTCATTTGGGATGAAACTAAGAGAATGCACCTACCTCTGTTTTAACTTGGATTACACCTTCTTCAGTTAGTGTACTTGTCTCTATTACAGAAAATCCTTCTGCTTCAAAAGCTTCAAATATTTTCTAAAATTGAAAAATTAACCCAAATAATGACATCATGTGCATTTCTTAATATACCACAATACATAAAGACCAGAAATCTTAATCCAATATCAATACCTACAATGCATTACTATTTTATTAGAAGGTGTTTCTAAAAAGATGACAGGAAGCTTGCAATTATAGTTCTATTTAATCTCTTCCTTATTTTATAAGCAAATAAAAAAGGCACCTATAAATGACCCATAAGAGAAAAAGAAAAAAAGGGAGAGAGACACAAGTTCTATGTGCTTTAGCCTGTAGATAAAATTTAGCCTGTAGATACAACTGAATTAAACCTGTAGGACCTTTTATTGCAACTGTTCAGCAAGACCTCTGAGTCTAGTGCTCACTGTGCCTGTCACTGAAAGGATTATTGAGTAAAGCTATTGTCTAACTTCCAATTAAAGCAGTAATTGTAAGTTCTCACACCATCAGAGATTTCTGAAACGATTAAGAACCTGCCTTCTGTTTGGCATTTACAATACTTAGGCAAGGACTACATTAGACAGTACTAAAGAAAGATGGGGTTGAGACCTGCAAAGCTACCTCCCACTGCACAATTAGAGCAGTTCAATAGAGGAATGATCATGTAAAAGATTTTGCCCAATAAAAATTATAATCATCCACAATGCACACACAGTATTTTTGTACACATCAGAAGACAAAGAGGTGAGTGAAGTATTCTAACCTGGCTGTCTTCAGGAAGTTCTGAAATCCTCTTCACATCACATTTGTTTGCAACAATTATAAGTGGCTGATAAAAAGGCAAAAAAAAAAATCTTAATTCAAGTTACCATGTTATAAAGCCCTGGGGTTTGTTAATAATGTGAACAAAACTCACCTTGTTAGCAAACAATGGCTTGATATTTCTGAAGAGCTCCACCTGCTCCTCCAGGCTGTGCCCACACTGCTCAGACACATCCATGACGTAGAGCACGGCCGCACGCAGATGTGCCAGGGCAGTGATAGCCTGCATCTCAATGGTGTTCCTGTCCTCCAGGGGGTGATCCAAAATACCAGGAGTGTCCACCACCTAAAATTAACATCATTCACCCAGGTGTTACTGATCAGCTGTTGCAGAACACGTGGTTGATTGTTCATCTATATATTGTCTTTTTTAAGACAGCGACAGTTTTTCCTTTCTGTCACAAATAGAACTGTGAGCTCTGCCAAACTGGGAATGTGAAAATGTAGAAATGGAAGAAGAATGATGTTTCATAACCAACACTCCAAGTATTGCAAAGCAAGGGAAAATTCTGCCCCTACCCAGCCCAGAATTTGAGAATGATAAAAAGTGATCTGGCATTAGTCAATAATTCCATTTCCCATCTTCCCTCCAACAGAACACAGACCCATGCATGTACATTTTTAGAACAAGTTTTGACTGCTGCTCTCACTTGGCACACTGCACCTTGCACAGCAGCTGTCAGACACAGCCTGTCTGATCAAGACAGAAAAAGGCACCTCCCATGGCAAAAAGGCAAATCAGGCTATAACCAGCTCACTTCTTCAAGGAACTGCAAAATAGTAACAGTTCTTACCTGCCAACGTAGATACTTATAATCCATATGTCCCACAAAGAGAGATTTCGTGGTAAAGGCATAAGGCTGCACTTCCACATCTGCTCTTGTAACCTTAAAACAAGATTTAGTCACACACATTTATTTAAAAATTCCTGAAGTTGCAAGCAGTATATTCTAATTATAATGCACTGTCTTTGCTATGGGGTAAAAAAAAAAAGAGCTAAAAATTGGTTTTTCTAGCTTCTCTGCAAGTATTTGTCTATCAGAAAATATGCTAATGGGCTGCTATTTTGGAAAAGATAAGGATTTTTAAGAGTAAAATCTATCAAAACTTTCCATTTATTCCTCCAGGAATTTAATTCAACCTCTACTCACACATTTGAACTTGCTACTGCTCACATGAGACTCTGCCACAACTATATCAAATTGTTTAAAACTTATTTTAATTAAATTGTATCTCAATATTATCTATAGAAAAACCACACACATACCTTATTTATAAAGCTGGATTTCCCAACATTTGGGTAGCCACACAGCAGAAGAGTTCGTGTATTGGGATCAATGGTTGGCAAACGAGACAAATGCTGTCGCACTGAAATGTGAAAAAGATTTTTTAAGTATCTCTGATAATTTAAGTTTTACTGAGATTGAATAACTATACGTATGCTGAATTGTTTACCTAAAAATTAGTAACATTTCTGATATATGATCATTTATGGAAGTATGTAATAATTTGCAGACTTCACAAGTATCTACATACGACAAATATAAAATTTAAGAAATATCTGAAATAGATGAAGACCACTGTCTTACAGCTAGAATGACTCCACCAAGTTGGGCAACGTAACCTGAAGGACTGATAAGTCTGAAGTAAGGAGCAATGTCTGCAAAATCTTTAGCAACATTTTTCACATACATGTTAGTGAAAAGAATGGTAGGTAAAAGACTGCCTGTGACTTTTAAACAAAGAAAAAGTTTAATCACTGTTAGTGATACTATAAAAGCTAATAAATATTCAAAGAGAAAACTACTTTGTTGAGAAATAAACACTAAGTTTTTGGAGATTTTTAAAACCGTTCCTGTGTTTCCTGGATCTGTAACCTGTACGAAACACATTCTTCTAAATGCTACTAAGCCTAATAAATTTTATACCCAATTCAGGTGCCTTTTTTCAGCCCATATGTAACACCCACCTTGCTCCAAATACTCCAGGCTCTGTTTCTGTCTCTTGATGATGGTGCACATGCGGCCCAGGGCGGCGCGTTTGAGCTGCTTGCAGCGGTACAGGGAGTCGCCGTACTTCATCAGCCTCACGTAGTCCTTGGCCACACTGCAGGCACAGGGAGCACAGATCAGCCACAATGGCCCAGGTATGGGTAAAACAGAGAAATGAGATGAGCACAGGTCAGCCAACCACCCCCAAGCACGGGCAAAACCAGAGAAATGAGATGATCACAGGTCAGCCAACCATCCCCCAGGTATGGGTAAAACAGAGAAATGAGATGAGCACAGGTCAGCTGTAGCCATGATATTTTCTAAAAAATCTTTTCCTTAGGATTTTTCCTCCTGAGAAGCCGAGAAGCCTCAGGAACAAAATGTTAACAATGATTATCTGCTGCTGTGGAATGCAACAGGTGCATCTGTGATTGGTCTCATGTGGTTGTTTCTAATGAATGGCCAATCACAGTCAGCTGGCTCGAACTCTCTGAGCCACAAGCCTTTGTTATTCATTCTTTCTTCTATTCTCAGCTAGCCTTCTGATGAAATCCTTTCTTCTATTCTTTTAGTATAGTTTTAATATAATATATATCATAAAATAATAAATCAGCCTTCTGAAACATGGAGTCAGATCCTCATCTCCTCCCTCAACCTGGCACTCCTGTGAACACAGTCACAGACAGCCACAATTCCCCAGCCACAGCAAAACCAGAGAAATGAGATGAGCACAGGTCAGCCACAATCCCCCAGCCACAGCAAAACCAGAGAAATCAACAGCCCTTACTTGTCAATCAGGTTCTTGGCAATATTGATCTGCCCCAAAGCCAGCTTGTAGTGGTCTTTGTCATACAGGACATTCATCAGGTCTGCGTAGAAAGGATGAATATCCTAAAACAAATGCAGAATTTTTTGTTAAGTTAATAGCAGAAAGCTTAAAAGGCAGTTAAAAAAGCAGCTAAAAGCAGTTTTGTTAAGTTAAAAGCAGAATCTGATATTAAGTCTCTTATTTTCTTACTCCAAGATGTTTATTTCTTCTTCAGTGTAAGTTCTTCAATGTAACTTCTTCAATGTCAGTTCTTTTTTTTCTCCACAACAATGGACTGGAGAACAAATGACACTAACACAAGTGACACTAAAAGCCAAACAATTTTCATTACCAACTTATGTAAGAAAAATAATCTGCTTGGTCATTAAATGCATTAATCTTAACTGCTCTGAATTTCTTCTGCAAACACATCTTTGACTTATTCATACAGAGTTTCCAGTTGATCTTCTGCTTTCTAAAATACTTCATATTACAACTTTGAAGTCTTTTTTTAAGTAAAAAATTGCAAGAAGCCAACAGAAATTGTCTCTAAGAGGAAATTCATATTATAGCAGAAACACAGCAATACAATTAATTATCTGAGTGCTGCATTACATTCTATACAAGCCTGGACAAAAAAGGGCTTTTTTAATGCCCAAATAAATCCCTAACTTTTCAAGGAAATGGCATCTCTGGTACAAATCTTTTATGTAGAGTATTTCTGCTAGTTATGTATTTACCTGAAGAAATTTCATCACATGATGTTAAAAAAAAAAACACAGAAGATATTTCTGTGAATTCTGGAGCAACACTCACTGGATATGAAATTATCAAGAAAAACAATTTAACAGGTGAATAATTTCAATCTGTGCAGAAAACTGCACATAAAAAAGTCCCACTGGGCACATGCATAGAGTTGCAGTTGTTGGAAGTTAATACTGTGTTTCTAACCCCACCCTTTATGGGGTCAAGGACAACAGTTATATTGTCAAATTAACTCCTGAAGATGGAAAGCAATATGATATATTATATTTCTTGGTATTTCCTTGGGAAGATTAAACATAAGCAGAATTTCCATATGCACACACAAAGAAGAAATAGGCAGACATAATATGCTCAAAACCCCCATATTTTGTCTTAATTTAAAAGCAACTTCTGGCAAACATATCTGATCAGCTAAAAGCTTGTAAATTCCAGCCTTTAATGACCATCCGCGGGCACAACTTAACTTCTGCTCTTCACAGGAACATACAACTTTTGCAGTACAAGTTTTGCCACGACTCACAGTAAAATCTACTTGAAAGCAGCCGAATTGTCTACACAGAGAAATCAGCAAATGAGAAAACACTTACATCTAACTTCGGGAAATCTGTTAAGATCTGACTGAGTCTGTCATGGTAATTTTGCTGAGTAAATTTGACTTTTCGCATATAAAAATGTCGAATCCGATGGATTTGGTAATGTTTGTGAATGACAGTTGGGGTCTTTCGCTGAGTCTTTGACAATGTCAAGTCTATGAAGTCCTGCAATCGAGGAAACATGATTAATTACACAAAATGTCAAGTTCTTGTAAAGGCAACAATTTTATTTCCGAGAAGGAGCACGCTGAGGAGTTAAGTACAGCCACAGTGGGACAGGCATGTTTTAGGGCAGGCAGGAATAAGAAGTTTGCACATTCCCTGTCCAGTTTCTATTGCAACGGACCGCGGCCCGGCCAGTCCGAGCCCTGCCGGAGCTCCCCTCACCGTGCTTAAAACCCCTTCTTCCGACTAGAAAAATACTTTATTTTCAAGCAAGACGGTGTGATGAGTTTCGGTATGAGGCAGGTTTGGAAAAGAGGAGGGATTTTTGTGGGGACATCTCCGCAGGGAGAAGCGCGGCCTCAGGATCGCTGCTCGGGATCCTGACAGGACCCCCCCGACACTATACGTGGTACGGGCCGCCGGGCGCAGCAGCACCAGCCCGGGCGAGTCCACGGCTCCCGCGGGAGGGGGAGCAGGCGAACCCGACACCACGCCGGCACCGCGGAAGGGGCAGGAGGGCAGCGCGGTCCTCTGAAACCGCCGAGCGGGAGGAACGGGAGGGACGGCCCGGTGCGGAGGGCACTGAGAGCAGGGCCCGGGCCGGGGCAGGAGCGGGGGAGCGCGGCCGTACCTTGGCAGACGGAACCACCGTGATCTTCTTGAAGTTGTAGAGCGCCATGGCCACCGCCGTGCCACGCGCCGGAAAGGGAGCGCGCCCGGAGCTCTCGCGAGAGCTGTGCGCGTCCGGCCCTTGCGGACCGAGAGAGGGAGGGACGGGAAGGGAGAGAGGGAGGGAAGATGGAAGAGGGGCAGGCGCTTGGGGTTGTGTCTGGGTCTTGCCCGAGAAGCATTTGATCGCCAGCCGGGTTCTGGCAATGGCTCCCTGATGTGATGATTCAGGGCAGACATGGCTTGAGCCCCGTAGGGCCGAGAAAGCAAAACACACCCTCAGCCTGTTGAGCACTGAGTGAAGGCTGATCTCCATTAGCACGAAGGAGTTAAGAACAGAGGGAATAAGGATGGCAGAAGGGACCCCGAAAGCCTTACAGGGGCCAAGGGGCCCACGAGTGGCCTTGTCCAGCTGGCAGCCAGTGCTGTGGCCCAGCAGAGTCACCTGGAGATGGATCTCCAGGAGCAGCTCTGGGTCACCCGTGGGATACCAGGAAAAATATCTTGAGATTGTGCAAGAATCATGGAATCACAGAATCTGTTAGGTTGGAAAACATCTCCGAGGTCACTGAGTCCAAACACCAGCATGTAATCTCAATGCCACTTTGCCACGTCCGTAAGTCCTTCCTCAAACACTTCCAGGGACAGTGACTCCCCTATCTCTCTGGGCAGCCTGTTCCAGTGTCTGATCATCCTTTCTGTGAAGAAATTCTTCCTAATGTCCCACAAAAACATCAACCAGTACAGCTTGTGGCCATGCCCTCTTCTCCTGTTGCTGATTGTCTGAGAAGAGACTGACCTGGCTGCAGCCTCCTTTCAGGAGTTGTGGAGAGCAGTAAGGTCCCCCTGAGCCTCCTGTTCTCTGGGCTAAACACCCCCAGCTCCCTCAGCTGCTCCTCATGGAATTTGTGCTGCAGACCCTGCTCCAGCTCCATAGCCTTTCTCTGGACAAAATCCAGCACCTCAGTGTCTTTATTGAAGAATGTCATGTCTCAGAGAATGTCTTGAAAGACACACGAGATGTTCAGAGGAAGAATGAAAGCTGTGAAGACCAAGGGATTAATGTGGATAAGGGAGGGAAAAGTGTGGGGAAATGGAGAGAAAAGGGGATAAAAGAGGCTGGTAGCACACCATGGTCAGTACAAATGTCTGATCATACCCTGCACATCCTATCACTGCAGTCTGCCCTTTTTACTAAACGCCATTCCTGACCATTTTCCAGATTGAGGGGGCTCTCTGTTCTGTTCCTGTGAGTGAGAAGCCAGGTGCCTGCCACAGGAAAAGAGGCAGAGCTCCATTGTGGCCATGTTTTTGGGGTGCCAGGAACTGGAGGGACCATGGTGCATGCACACTGTGCGTCAGTGTATGTGTACATGCATACTGTGAAAAATGTGTATTTTATGACTGGCTTTTTGCAAATATTAAAATGAATATTATATGTGTTATGTTAGAAAGTAATGCTGTGTTAATTTTCTTAAGTAGTGTGTTAAATATAGTTTTATATTGTAACATAATGTTAAAATAGAAACTATATTATGTAGGATACTTTTTTTAAGAGAGGACTCGTACTGAGATAGCAGCCACAGGACACCTAAATCTTTCAGAGAAAAGAATTTATTGCTCTCTTACTGAGTTCTTCCTGCCTTGCTCAGCCCTGAAGATGCTGTTAGGTTTCAGAGGAAGAAGTTGACACTGACCAGACAAAATCCTTTGTTTGAATGGAATTTATGCATCATGTATGAGATGTATGAATATGCAACAGGCTTTCGCTTTTAAGGGTTAATCCTCTGTTAATGTGGGTCCTTTTTTGGGTTTATTTTGCCCAGAAAAACGTACCAGGACCATCCATAACTTTTTGTTCTTATTGTCTCGTATTGTTCTAAATCCTAATTGTCCAAATTGTTATTACTCTAATTATATTACTATTTTTATAACCATTTTATTACTATTAAACTTTTAAAATTTTAAAAACAAGTGATTGGCGTTTTTCACACATACACAAATGCTCAACAGGCCGAGAACTTGGGGCTGTTCAGAGAAGGTTGTGTGGAAACCTCACAGGAAATTTCCAGTGTCTAAAGGGGGCCTACAGCAAAGCCAGAGAGGGACTCCTTGTCAGTGAGCGATAGGACAAGGAGTAATGGGTACAAACTGAAAAAAAGGGGACATTTTTTATATTAGGAAGAAATTCCTCACTGTGAGAGTGATGAGACCCAGAACAGGTTGTCTGGAGAAGCTGTGGCTGCCCCATCCCTGGCAGTGTTCAAGGCTGGGTTGGATGGGTCTTTGAACAAACTGGTCTGGTGGAAGGTGTCCCTGCCCATGGCAGGGGGTTGGAATGAGATGATCTTTGAGGTTCTTTGTGTTTCTCAGTCTTCCTTTCAGCTGGGTCTGAGTCATGGGGCTGCAGCAGCCTCATCTCCATCAGGCTGATGAACTCCTAACCCCAAACAAGCACACTCTTACTTCCCTCTTTACTGTTTTTCTTTAATTTCTTTTTTTTCATAGTAACTTTCAGTGACTTGTCTCATACTTAATTGTAAATCCTTTCAGATAAGGACAAAGCATGAGTGAATTCTGGAGCAGTTTATGAATTTGACTGTACCTTGTGCTCTAGGGTTTTTTGTGTATCTTCAACAAACAAGAAATCCAGATATTTAAGATACCTGAATGTAGGCACGTCCTGCAGTTTGCATATCTATCCCTGTTTTCCACTTGACAGTAAGCTGGCATGCACATCAGTTTTAAATAAAAATAAATTTTAAATAAAAAATAATTTTAAATAAAAATTACTTTATACTCTTTGGGAGGCAAACTAGATTAAAAATTAGGAATTCCCTTGGCTTCCACACTGGTTTGGATTTTTTTTCTCTCCACACAAAACATGACATTTTTCACTTGAGAGAATTTAGTTATGTGTTAATCTGTGATTGCACATTTTTCTACAGTACTAGAAATTCAAATGCATAACTCCTTTTACATTTCCTTTCTTTAACTGTGCTCCTGGTTTTGCTGAAATGCTCCAAACAGCTGTCCAGTGCAGTGGAAATTTGTAAGGTATTTGAAAAGTAAGAATTCATTTTTTCAGCCAGATGGTAGTTAATACTTTCCAGCAATTAACTTCAGGAATGACTGCATGAGCACTACGTGTTCATAAATATGATATTAGAGCCATTCCTGTCTCAGGTCTCACAGTGGGGCTGCAGCTGCCCCCTTCTGAAGGGATGTGCAGCTTCTTAAACATTTTGATATCACCACTTCAGTCTGCCTTCTTGAAGCATTCTTGTGCACTGAGATTTGACTTCACACTTGATTTATAGTGCATTTTGCCTGCAAATACATCATTCTATGGAATTGAAGGAGCTTTTCTCTAAGTATATCCCCACATTTCCCCAGTTTCTGGAAAGATCCTTCCATGAGCTGTCCTGGGACACTCAGCCTGCCCAGCAGCTGGGACCAGCAGACCCAGCCTTCCCCAGTCCATGGCACTTTTAGGTGTGAGCCCCAAGGCCCCGGTGCCCATTGCAGGTACTTCAGACTCACATGCAGACACGCTCTGTGCATCCCCAGGAAACTGATCCTCAACATTCAGAGTATCCAGGAGCAGGCCCTGGATAAATTTCATTTATCCCAGCAGGCCCTGGCACCCCTGCTCTCACACTGCCTCTACATTACTACTTCATTGGGCAGTTTTCAAGAGAACAAGTTCCAAGACAAAATTTGGGGACCGTTCTAGACATTGTGTTCTCTTGTTTCAGAAGTCAGATGTTGACCATGTCCAGTCATTTTTTTTGTACCAGAAAATTCCTTATCCCAGCTGGTTTTCTACACTCAGACATTGTCATTCATATTTATGATAAATTTCAGGCATGTAACACTTATTCTCCATTTTATGTTTAAAACACCATTCTAGTAGACTGTAATTCATATAAATTTGAAATTGAACGACACAAAATTATTCCTGTACGTTGTGCAAGGGTAACTAATGGCACCAGCAAGGCTCAGACCATGTGCTGTGCCAATCTGCCAGAGAGGAACTTGCAAAAACAGGCACAAGAATAGACAAGGCCTGGGGAGCCACCCAAGCAGTCCTCTGTAAGAAATGCTTCCACAGAACACATGCAGGAATTTTTATGACAACTAGATGTGGCATTACAGAAACACAGAATAAATTATGTTTGAAAAGACCTCTGAGGCCACTGAACTCAACCTATGACCCAGCATCACTGTGGGGGGATAGAATGTAAGAAAACAAAGATAGAGCAGAAGGTAATCTCACCCCTGAGGAGTTGCAGCTGAACTAATCACCAAAGATTAGGAACAGGTCTGCCCTTAACAGGCCACAGCTGTGTCCAGTGAGGATGAGTGCTATAAAAGGGTGAGTTAGGTGGGTGAGAAGAGAGTTGTTGTTGGAGTTTGTTGGCTGTGAGGAAGGAGTCAGTGCTGCAAGGAGCTGTCCATGAGAAATCATTGAAAAGGTATGGGAGCTTTGCATTAAGATGAGAACACATCACCATGTCAACCACACCAGGGCACTGTGTGCCATGTCTAGTCTTCCCTTAAACACCTCCCTGTGCAGCCCATTCCAATGTCTAATCACCCTTTCTGTGAAGAAATTCCTCCTAATGTCCAACCTAAAACTCAACTAGCACAGCTTGTGGCTGTGCCCTCTCCTCTTGTTGCTGGCTGTCTGAGAAGAGACTGACCTGGCTGCAGCCTCCTTTCAGGAGTTGTAGAGAGTGAGGCCACCTCTGAGCCTCCTTTTGTTCAGGCTGAACACCCCCAGCTCCCTCAGCTGTTCCCCATATGACTTCTGCTCCAGCCCCTTCCCCAGCTTCCTTGCTCTCCTCCTGTCTCCATAACAGAAGAAAGCTTTTCAGAGGGGTTATGTGATCACCTGGTCTGGCAGCAATATGCAGTCCACCTCAACTCTTGATTTCAGCAGCTTAAAAGCCAACTAACAGGCTAGTCAGAAAATGGTATTTGTGGAAGCAATTTTGCTTCAGTTTAATTTCTTGGTTTTGAAAATCTCCATGTCAGTAGCCAAGTTGAAGAAAAATATTCAGTTCCACTCTAGTCCTCACAATGAAAAGGCATGGCCCCAAACAGACCTGGCAGCTTCCCTAACCTTTTGCTCTGTAAATTGGATGCAAGAGGTCGGGGCCAAGGGGCACTGGTAGATGCCAGGTATAAAAAACTACTGCTCCTTCTCTCACAGCTCCTCCAGGCTTCATCAGAGAGCATTGATCTCTGAACTACCAACCCAGAAGTATCACATTAAATACAGAAAGTAAGGCTATAAACAGGCAATAGTGCTTACACTTATCTGCAGTATCTGAAATATCAAGAGCTCGATTTTATTTTGAACCGGTGCCATTTCATATCAGCACACAAAAGGCACATCACACACAAAGGGGAAGTTCCAAAATTGAATTATTGAGTATCAGACTCTCTTACTAAATTATCATTACAAAGGGCATGCATGGTGATGGATCTAAGAGCTTTGGAGAGTGACAATACTGCCCCAGAAGAGTAATGCCATCTAATGCATATCAGGAACATGGCTGAGGCACACTAAGGAATACAGTATTAATAGCTGTAGTTACTGTGTAGTCTGGGAAAACTTTGAAGTTGTTTAAGGAAGTCTATAATAAAGACACGCCATGTTTTGTCTTTCCCAGTTGCTCCTCTTTATGGTTGTAGGGGGAGGAGACAACTTTACCAAAATGGAGATGGGGGAGAATGTCCTTTTGTTCCATGATCTGCCATGGCAGCACTACAGAGAACAGCAATGGTGAGTGGAGTATTTGCTCTGTGTCTGGCAGCTCCTGCTGGAGGCTGTCAGGGGTGGCCTTGTGGAGGGAGACCCTCATCCCCAGTGTCAGGATAAGCAGTGGGGGCCCTGTGGAGGGAGCCCCAGTGTCAGGATAAGCAGGGAGGGCCTTGTGGAGGGAGACCCTCATCCCCAGTGTCAGGATAAGCAGGGGGGCCCTGTGGAGGGAGCCCCTCATCCCCAGTGTCAGGATAAGCAGGGAGGGCCTTGTGGAGGGACCCCCTCATCCCCAGTGTCAGGATAAGCAGGGGGGCCCTGTGGAGGGAGCCCCTCATCCCCAGTGTCAGGATGAGCAGGGGTGGCCTTGTGGAGGGACCCCCTCATCCCCAGTGTCAGGATAAGCGGGGGGGAGTCTTGTGGAGGGAGCCCCTCATCCCCAGTGTCAGGATGAGCAGGGGGGGCCCTGTGGAGGTAGCCCCTCATCCCCAGTGTCAGGATAAGCAGAGGCACATGGAGCTGCTGGGGTAGGGCAGAGTGGTGGGCCGGAAAGGGCTTGGGGAGAGCTGCCTTCTCCTGTGTCCTCTGCAGGCACTCAGCCGAGAGCACAGGCTGGGAGAGCCTCTAAAAGCCTTAAAGAGCCCCAGGTGGAGCTTCTGAAGTGTCTTGTCTCACCCTCCCTTCCCTAAGGAGTCAACAGCCAAACTGAAAGAGTGGAGACTCTCAGCAGATCATACTGAAAGTTGCTATACTATACATTCTTGATGCTAAAAAAAAAAAATCCCCTGGAACCATCTGAAGTTTGGTGATTCTTATGGTCAGGAAAGAGTTGCTTTGCTGATCTTTCTGAATATGGACACAGTGTTTGAGCTGGCAGGGTTTTGTCATGCTTTAAGGAATAGGTAATTCTTCTGCAAAAATAGTGCCTCATGTCAGCCTTGTCAAGGCTCTGGCCCCGACACAGTGGCACCAGTGGGTTCCATTTTCAAAACCAGCCAGGTCCAGGCTTCCTTTACTGGAAGAAAGTGCTCACAGTGTGCAGTGCAACAGTGTGCCCTGGGCAGCTCCCCAAGACACCTGAGGGGAATGGTGGGCTGTTGCCCAGCTCTCAGGTGCAAGAGAGTTATTTTTGTGTTCCACTAGCTCACTTTCTAATTTTTTATTGCCACCCTCATTTTAAATTACTTTACATCCTAAGCTGCTGACCCAGTCATGACTGATGGTAGCTCCATGGAAAAAGGAGTGTGGGCAGAGACCTCACTGAGACTCCTTGTGATCAGAGGCTCTTGACATTGAGGCCCAAAGTGTGGGATTCATTGGCACTAAGGGTTAAACTGCACTCACAAAAGGCTAACCACTTCTGTGAACCTTCCCTGAATAGTGACAGCAGGAATCAGCCAGGCAGCATTTACCATGAGAGAGAGAGGAAAGGAAGAAAAAAAGAAGAAAACAGAACAAACAATAACAGCAGTGTTGGAAAGTAACACAGAGTAGGACCATATTAAGATTTTATTTAATTATTATTTTATTTATCTTGTTTTAGGCTTAATATACTTTAAGATCCAGAAATGTAAAAATCAGGAGTCAAGATGACTGAGTGGATATTTCTCCATGGGCAGAAGCAGGATGTGTTTTGTACTCACAATAGATATTCATGTCCTACATTTTCCAAACTTCACATGCTTGGAAATGATTTCAAGTGTTCTTAGATGTTTGCATCTACAACATCTTGACAACATTTGCAGGTGTCATTTTTGCTGGCACATATAATTGCAGGCACATTTTATTGTACTTAGATGCCTATTTTGTTTTGTCTGGCAAATGAACAAGTTTGACATCTAAATGTGCCTGCAATCAGCTATGACATAAACTCTATCTACAGATGTATTTTTGACATAAAGTTGGAAATTAAGCTGATGTCCTTTCCAAAAGTAATGCCTTCATCCTCACTTTGCTACACTGAAGATAGCAGGTTTCAGGTTTTAGAATAATACTAAATCTTTGTCGGGGTGTAGTTAAAATGTATTAGCAATGACATTTTAAAAATATCACCCTGATATTGCTAAAGCCATTGAAAAAGCCAAGGAGCTGCAAGTAGATAAAACAATATTTGATGAAGATGGCAGCTGGGAAAACTCTGTCCAGTGTGGGCTCAGCAGGTGGAGCTTTGGAACCACAGCATGGTCACACTGCCAAAAGAAACACTGCAATCCTCTGGGCAGTTTCAGAGAAGATTTATGGCATTCTGCTGGATCTATTGTTTCAGTGTAAGGCACAGTAACAATACTTTTGCCAAGGGCTGTATTTTGCCAAGAGCTACTGATATTGTTACAATTTGCCCTAATGACTCATTCTTCATGGACCTAATTTCTGTGGGTGGTCCAGGACCTCATGTGCTGTCCCCTCATGTTTCTGGGTTGCAATTGCTGGTTATCCGAGTTCTGGAACACAAGTCAGTTGTGTTCCCTGGTGCAGATCCCACCAAAGGATTGCCAGCCTGCCACCATCACTGGGTTTTGGCTCTGCAAGTCACTCTGCCATGTCAGGCCAGCGGTGTCTGAAGACTCAGCTGTCCTAAGCTAGAGTATGTAAGCCTGGTTGCAGGCTGGTTTTAGCCAGCCAACAATAGTTCTGCAGTCCCCTGTTCTTGCAGCCACAGAGGTGAGAGAAAAGACAGAACATTTCTCATTATTCAAAACAGACACTCCCTTGGATGGCAGGAGCTTCCCTCCTCTGAGCAAAGGGCCACCAAACAAGTCTACTTTCCACTATTTTAATTTTGTATTTTCATTACCTTCTTGTCACTGACCTCCCTGTCCCACAGCCCTTCAGCTGCCAGTCTCCCCACCCATCTCAAACCCTTTCTTTTCACATCTTTCAGTCCTGCCATACAGATCCATACGTCATTCACCCCAGCATTGTCCTTGTCAATCACATGAGTGCTGCCTGGCATTCTTTCTGAAGAAAAACTAAAAATACCTGCTAATTACATGGCTGTGGAACTGCTCATTATTTTCAGAATGAACTTCTTTTTTGTTTTTTTTTTTTAAACCTTTCATTGATTCTTGCTCAATGAGAATGTCCTTGCAGTATTTTTTCTTAGCCAATAAATCAGGAAAACTCCCTGAGACATAAATGTGACTTGGTACTGAGCATTTTGGCTTTCCTGAGCATTTTTTGCTTTCCTTTGCTGTCGCTTCTCCTGTATTTCCATATGGCACACAACCACATTCCACTGTGAGAAGATGCCATTTGTATCACACTGTGACAGAGGAAATTAAAACCCTTTCCTCACCAGTTTCTGACTGGATCTTTATAAGGTCACCTTGTCACTGTGATGATAGAGAACCTTTCAGCAGCACCTGTGTGTCTTCACAGTTCTTGAAATAATAGTGAGCTAAATCCAGGAGAGCCTTTGATAGCAAACTATAATGGTAACTGATTTAATGTGCATAATTTGCTGTATAATCTTGTAATTGCTATGAATCATTGATACTAAGGCAGTATCAGAAACACAGACATTGTGAAATTAAAGGGACCTGCATGTTATTTCTCAGGGGTATATTATCACAGCATCATCTGTGAATAATTACTATTTATCATACAATAATTTATCATATTGTCCCTATGCATGCATACATATGTACATACATACATGTATACCTGTTTGTAATATATACATACGTGATAAGGTATATGTCTTATATGTTATATAACAAATGGCATATTAAAATATACATAGTTTTATAATGGCAAAACATTCCTAGCCTTTAGAATTTATTTCTCACATGTTTTGAGAATTATCATTTGATACATGGTCTACTGAACTAGTACTGGTAATTGAAACTTGTATGGTACCAAGATAGGAAGTTAAAGCTGCAAAGAAATACCTGGAAAAATCCTGATGCTGTGAATCATTGTTTTATAATACTTAGGAACACTTACACAGCACTTTTCATTTTCCCACCTTTAAAAAAACCTAATTAATTAACCTTGCAACATAGTAAGTGCTCAAATAATTCTCAAATAATAGCACATATCTAGGCAGCCCAACAGGAGATGCAACAGAGGGCTCCAGAGACAAGGGGATGGTGGATGGAGCTGTAGGGGATGCAGTGCTCCTGTGTGCCTGTGGCCTGACCCAGAGCATGAGCTCCCACAGACAGCAGTGTGCAGATAGAACAGGAGCTGGTGTTCAGTCACTCCTGTTTCCACTGTATTAACACCAAGGATCACGAAGGATCCTGTGCATGTGATGCAGAGAGCTGATCCCGACACATCCAGTCACTGGCATTTTGTTGGAAGTGAGACAACTGATGTGCAAGGTACTGATAGAGAGGAGCTCTTCCATGTAGCCTGCAGATGAGTCCCATGTACACTATGCCATTATCTACATGCTTTACACCCAGAGCTATACTGCAAAAAGCCGCATCTGGCTGGCTAGGAAGCAGCTGTGCCTGTGGTCCACATCTGCAAGGACCATGTTTGTGCCCACAGCTTCTTTGGCAAGAGGATTTGCCAGCAGCAATATGAAGAAATACCAGACACATAAAGTACAGAGAGCTTTTTACAGCTGAGCAGTGCTGTTTTGCATTAAAGGTATTGGAAGCTGTGTGCAGACATGGAAATTCAGACACCAGTCCTTGGCTGCAGCCAGAAATGCCAACTTGTGACAAACTGCACATAGCACTTGGGAGACCTCGTTGGTGCCTCACACAGTCTGCAGCCTTTTGCAGTTAGGGCTGCATGCCAGCCCTTTGCTAGTGACAGACATCTGCCCTTTCAGACTCTTCACTCTCTATGGCAGCTGGAGAGAGAGAGAGAGATGGGGGAGGGAGAGAGAGGACCAGGCTGGTCCTATCCTCCTCCTCCCCACATCCTTGGAAGCAGACTTGGAAATATTGGCTAAGAGCACACGTGCAGCTCATGGGGCAGAAGCACTGGGGTTGGGAGAGCACTAAAGCCCTGCTTTGGGCCATCCATCAGAAATGTTGTAGGTTCAGCCCCTGGGTACATTCCCTGGCACTGTTCAGTGTACCAGCACAGATGTGCCCAACACGTGTCACTCACAGGCCTCAGGAGCTCAGGACCACAGCCAGGTCCACACCTGGTCCAGCATGGTCTGGGCACTGCAGGGTGCCTGTCAATATGGGCGCAGCCAAGGGATTCCTCCTGACAGCCCAGGCCTGGGGTAAGAGCACAGGTGGAAACCAGGACACTGATTTGAACCCACAAAACCCTTGTGGTTGCCTGTGACACACCTTCCTCTGTGTGAGTGGAACTACTGTGCAAGGAAGGCACTGCTGATGGACTGTGCTGTCCTAAGGGCTGGGACACAATGGCACACTGTACCCATCCCCTTGGAGTTACCAGAGTCCAACTGTGCCATTCCAGATGCTTCAGTGTTTCTTCCTTTACCCCTTCAAGCTAGGGAGTGGCTTCTTTGAGAAGCACAGAAAATGCACTTGAGGAAACCATGCTGTCTTGCTAACCCCAGGGTCCATTTATTTGTCTGCACTCTTCCCTCCCCTCCTGGGAAGCTGCTGGGTAGGAGGTGTTTCTGTGCCAGCTGCTCCCGAGCTCAGCTTGGCCTGGCCTTTACCAGCAGGTAAACACAGCTGGGAGAAGAACTCCTGGCTGTACCCAGGGTTAGGTACCAGCTGCAGTGCCTGGGGACATAAATATAACAACTCTACCTTAGGAAATTGCCATCCACCCCCTCGAGTTTGTGATGGATCAGAGTGTGTTCCCAAGGCCTGCAGGGATCCATCCATCACAGCAGCAGCAGCAGCAGCCCCCAGGGCAGCCTCTCATGGGCCTGTCCCCCAGGGGTGATGGGTTGTTGTGTGACATGTAAGAAGTGCTCTAGCAAACGGTGAGCAATGTTATTTTCTGCTAAATGAAGGCACTTCAGAATTGAGGAAGTGCAGAGGAAACATCTGATGTTAATTCTTTCTTTGTATCATCAAAATTGAGAAAGGAAATGAAGCTTTGCTTGCAAATAACTGAAATACAGTCAAGATTATTGCATGTCAAATTACGGCTTGCAGTAATCCTTCATCTCCACATTATGAATTCATAAAAGGAACTGCAGCATGTTTTTAATTATTAACTACCACATAATGGAGTGGGCAATACAATATCCTAGAGGTTTTCTTTCTTTTTTTTTTTTTCCATATGGGAGATCTCAGTTTAAATTCTGGATATGGCTATAAGTTAAAGGAAATTCTCAAATTTCAGTGTCATTTTGCTATTCTCACAACAAAAGCCCAATTAAAATGAGTTCCTCCAGGAACAATCATGACAGTGCTGATTTTATCCATTTTCAAATGCAGATCAACATATCCCTATGAAGGGATCTTGCACAATGGGTACATATTAATGTCAGGAATACCACATCCCTCATCCAGAAAAAAAGAAAAGGAATTCTGATGACATCATTCATCTTCATCATTCATCTTCCTTGCAATGACATAATGAATGATGACATCATTCATCTTCCCTGCAATGTCTAAATAAATGGATATTTCATAATACGTATTTCTAATGGATGAGCACATTATTGGAGGATGAGCACAATATTTTCCAGTAATCAACACTGGATTCTAGATGCTTTTTACTTTAAATTCTGTATGTGTTGAATGCATCCCCTGCTCAATTATCTCTAAGTGAGATGGACGTTGGATGAGTGGGAGTATCAGATAAGCTAAAGTGCTTTTTATGACTTGATTTTTCTGAAGGAATCTGGAAGTGAATGGAAATGATGCTCTGCTGCAAGGAGAAGTTCCTGGGCTATAGGTGTGTGCAGATAGGATGAGATCAGCTGTATGGACCACCATGACATCCTGAGTGGGATTCTCTGAACACATACAGCCTGTTCCAGAAGATTGTCTTCAACAGAAATTAAACAATGACAAAACAGCCTATGCTGATGACTAGATGAATGTTCAGAAATATCATTTCAGTACTCCCACAGCAGCCTGACAGACCCTAGAGGTTAATTAGCACCATTTGCTTTGTTTTTGCACACTAGAAATAGGTTTTAGTAGGACATTGCCTGGAGCTTCTCTACACCTTGGGCCTGACAAAACCAGCATGGTTAGGTGCTAAATTCTTAAGATTTAGGTAAAATATATATCAAAAGGAACTCAGAAAGCAGTACAAGTTAAAGAGAAATCCTGGTTTTGCTGTGATTTCTCTTTGCTATTTCTGAGGAAGGTGTCTGCATACACTAAACTCTGTATTAGGTTTTCAGAGAGCTGACATATCTCAAGGGCACAGGTGTGAATCCCTTCAGTCATTTTCACTGTAGTTTACCAAGAAAGAGTTTTCCTTAATGAATTTTTGCTTGTGAACTTGTTGTGCTCTGATATAGTTAGGCAATTATTATCCCTCTTAATGTGAATTCCTGAGGTTAAGTAATTAGAGATTATGCCCAGGATCAATTTTTTGAAAGGTGCTTTGATATTACAGTGTACATTTTCTTGTACATACTATATTTTGGATGATTTCTGAAGCACTGGGACATGTTGTACAGTTTTAAACCTGCCCAAAGTTGTGCTCTAGTGCATAGGCAAGCCACTGGGGCTTTTTATACAGAAAATGTATTTGTTACGTAAAGAGCTGAAATCTTACCCTGTGCTTTAGAATTTGGCTAGATGGGAAGAGAAACCTCTCTGTACTCAACCTGAGCTCCTCGGATCTTCCAATACCATGATAATACCAATAATATGGTATTATCATGCTGCAAAGAGCACCACAGTGGGACCTAGGCCGTGTACAATGGAAGATGTGGGATTGCAGACTTCTTTCCCCTCCATGTATGATGAAATCCACCCAGCACAGTGTTATTTCAAACCAGAAATGCATCCCAGCCCTTTCAGTATGAGGAATGTCTTGTATTCCCCTCAAAGGGAGCAGTAGGGTCTGCAGCTCACATCACCAGGGCAAAGGTTAAAGGAGGAATGTGCTTCCTTAAAATGGAGTGCTGTCAAAACTCAGAACTGAATGGTAGAACCTAACACTGGGACAAGAGAAAAAGTGGCACTGTGGCACTCCTGTGCTCACTCAGAAGAACCATCTGCTGGGAAGGGCAAAGGGAAAGGGAAGCTCTTCAATGGCACCTTTGCTTGGCAGGAAAGCAGGAACCGGTGTCTGCGTCCCCCTTTGTCCTTTTCCTATGCCACATGCTGCTTCCTTTGATGCCACAGAAGAAGAGCAGAAACGTTTCAGTACACCTCCACTTCTGTCAGAGAAAAGCCCATCCAGCCTGGCAGCTGGGAGTAATTTCTATAGGAAATACAAATTGTTGCTTTCCTGATAGAAAACACTCAAGGAAAGGAAGATATGCAGAGTTCAGGGCTTATCAGCGAAGGCTGCTGTGCTTCACAGCACCAGCCACTGCTGCCAAGCTCAGAGAAGAGCAGAATTAATTATAAAGAGTCTTCAGAGAGGTGAGATCCTTGGTAAAAAGAGAGGTTCTCCTCTCCAACCCGAATGAATCCGCTGGGAGGTGCTTTTCGCTGGGAGGAGACAGGAGGTTCCCTGGCAGCACTGACACCTCTTCTGTCTCAGGAAAAACTGGGTTCGCCAGGATGAGAGCTCCCTGCAAAGGGAAAGGACTGGGAAAGAACTTCCTTTGTGGGCTTTCACTTTCCCACTTCACTGGGAGGTGAAAGCGGCATTCCGTTTTTCCCGAGGCGGTGAAAACCAGCGATCAGAACAATCGGAGCTCCTTTTCTTTTAAATTAAGCATTGTTTTAACGTTAGAGGGAGCGAGAGGCTCTGCCGCATTGCTGCAGGGAGGGGAAGATCTCCGAGCACACGGAGCGCTGGAGCTCGATTTGATCTTGCTGGGTGCCCGGAGATTTTGTTAACTGCCTTGATCTTCCTGTGATGGAAGAGGGTGCTTCTCCTGCTTTACACTGCTTTACAAGCTCTTGTCTCTACTTTTGTTTGTTCCACATCCCCCCTGCTGCAGCCCCTTCAGGAAGGATGTGCTGAGAGCTTGCCCAGCCAGATGAGTGCAACAAGGAGTAGCTGCTACAAGGGGTTTACACAGAGAGAAGCCGTGGTAACTTCGCCAGCTGAATGGTGCAATGGTGCTTACGTGCACTGCTGTTGGCAGCCTGAGCTATACACCACAGACCCTGGCACAAACCTAAATATCTTCACTCTGATGAAGTCGATAAAAGTATTTAATCTTTCCAGTTTAGCACAAAATCCAACTTACTTTGCCTTGGCTCCTGATTTGTCTTGTAGGATGATACCAAGAGTAGACAGAGCAGCTGAACTCCACCAGAGGAGCACCATGGCTGAGCTCAGCTGTGCACAAGTGTGCTCAGCCCCAGTGATGGGGTGTTACACAAGTCACATCAGCAGCTGCATCCCTGTGTGCCTCCAAGGAATGTCACCTCCCTCGTGCCTCAGCAGTGGGCTTCTCCCTGCCCTCTGCAGACACTGCCCGCAGAAGGGAGCTGTTAAAACTCACGAGGTTCGTCAGCAGGAAGACTCAAAAAGCAAGGCCAGGAGCTTTCCTGTGCCAGGCAATGTGAAGTGAATCTTCTGCCATCAACAATTTGGGCAGCTGGATTCCCACAGTGGCTCTGAGTGTTGGAATCTGCAAAGCACTGCAGATGGGCAAGTCTGTCTCAATTTACACTCTCATTTCTTTCACTCAGTGCCTAGACACAACTGTGACAAAGAAGGAAAAGATCTTCAGCATGAACCAAAAGTTAGGAGTGAGGAGTAATTACCCCATGGCAGACAGGAGCATCCCTCTCTAAGGCTGATCTCCCTCCATTGACACTGTTAAATAAATCACTGCCTCAATTTCTCTCAGCTGTCCTTACCCTGTGGCACTCGAGGTTATGGCCAGAACTTCACCAAGCTGAAATGCCCCCCTAGTTTGAGGGGTTTTGTATTTAAAAGCTGTTTTTTCCGTCTCAGTTTGGCACCCAGCAGTGATAAATTCAGAAACACTTCTGGGAAGGCAGCCAGTACTGCTGAAACCCAAGAAAAATCAACCTTCAACAAAGAAATAAATTAAACTCTGTCACTATCTATCAATATTTGCCTCTGACTCCACACAACAATTATATAAAAAAGGACCATCTGCTTTAAATATGGAGAAGAAGGGAGCTACACACAGATATGTTTTGGAGAAAAAGAGATCTTTTACAGCACAGAGCTATTCCAACATACTATATGATCTCCTCATAATGGGCACTGCAGGAACAAACACAAAGTCAGTCTTAAAGAAATATAGTACTGTCACCTTCAAAGTCTTTCCACCTGTAGAAATAATCTGCTCTTTTTTATCTGTGCTGCATTTTATACAAATTTCACACTGACTTTATAGCCTAGATAAAGGGAAAATATAGCACATGCCACTTATCTAGGACAGCATCACCAGTGGGGCAGTGCTTAATGAGCTGGCACAGCTGCACACCCATGAACAGTGTGGATTCATGTTCTGGGAGAACAGACTCAGCCAAGTGTCCATGAGCAACTGCTGGACATAAAGACACTGCCTCTGGCTCAGGATGTGCCTGAGCTGCACATTACTGGAGACTGGGCCACAGTATATTCAATTCAGGAAGGCAAAGCTGGACATTATCTTGTTCTCACAAGCTCTACAGGAAATCTGGTATGAAACAGTAAAAGAGGCAGCTTGCAAGGCTGGACAGAGCTTTAGTCCATGCTCAAGTTCCTCACAGAGATACTGCACCTGAAGGGGTGTTTACTCCTGTACCATCCATGGGGTGCTGTGCTTTACAGAGGTGCCCAGCCCCTCAGGGCAACCCACTGCCTGTTCATATTTGCATATTTAAATTACATTTACCCCATTAAAATATATATCCAAATTATTTAAAACCTTCTTTCTTTTATACATTTTGGTTTCATCCCTCACCTGTTCACCAAACTGAGAAAAATACAGGAGATGTGTCACCACATCTATACATTCTTCTTTTTTTAAATTCCATCAAGAATGAGTAAAAGGTCCAGCTTCAGCTGGACCTTTTACTCATTCTTGATGGAAAGGGGGAGTCTTGTCTGGGGTTTTTGTTGCAGTTGTTTGGTTTTTTTACTTGTTGAAAACCCTGATGTCCTCTGGCTTCTCTTATGTCACTGTGTTCCTCAGCTGTGTCTGTCCATGGAGATGATGAAGTGCTGGGGGTCAAAGGTGCCCATGAATGGATGTTTATTGGGGCTTAGCAGAAGAGGGTTTGTTGGACTATACCCTTTTCTGACTCAGAGATGGGGCTCGTATGTGAGCTGTACATAAGATCTGCGTCTGTAGCCCCTATACTGGTGCTACAGATGAACATACAGAGGAAATGGGGAGCACAGATCCTCTTGTTTAACTATAAACCAAATAATTATCCTATTCTTGGAACAAATATAAATGCATCACTGGGCTTTTATATTATTTCTCCCTAGGAACCAGATATTCCTTTGATACCATTCAACGCTTCAACTTTCAGGAAAGAGTGGGATGAAGAAGGAACTGGTAGAGGTCTCATATCTCACACCTGTAAAAGGTTCTGGCTTGTGTGAATTTCTTCCATACAGAATATCTGACAATACACAGCCTGAGGTAATCCTCATCCCCTTTCTGCATTTTGTGGCACCAGCATTTTCAGTATGATGGATTTCTGTAACACTAGTCAGCATTACATCCAGGGCTGCTCCCTGTTGAGTTGTACAGTCAGGGTGAGAGTGCAGGTCTATTACTCCTGTTCCTCCCAGCCTCCTGTTGGCTGTATTATCATGGTTAGGTGGGAAGTCCGTATATAAAAATAAATAATTCCTCACTGTCCAAAAATAGGTCAAGAAAACCTCTGGGCGTGCATAAGAGAGAGGCAGCTTTAAAGCACTGACTAAAAGTGATGAGGCTCCAAACTCATGTGGTTGTAACTCTTGATGCAAGTAATGGTGACAGTAATTATAACCACAGTCCTTCAAAGGCAGCCAGGTCTCCAGGCTAGCCTGCCAGCATGCTCAGTCACTGGGCCTGTTTCCATGCAGAGTATTTATTCAGATTTCACCATGAAAGTGCACAGTGTCCTCTGACCTGCCCACACCCCCTCCTGCGGCAAGCCTCCCGGGGAGGACGCTGGTTCCTCTATGCTGAGAGGGGAATTGTTCCGTTCCAAAAATGAGTGCTGGGTAGGCTTAGGGAACACAAACTGGCTCAATTCCTAATCCAGCTGCTTTCCTTTATTATTGAACTGTAGTGTTACCCCCTGCATCAGCAAGCTTTTCAGCTGTGTTATTCCAGCTCTCCTTCTGGAGCTGGATGTGCAGGCCAAGTCCCAGCAGCGCACACCAGGAATGGTCCCCTAAAAATGGGTGTATGGTGCAGGGCCGAGTCCCAGCAGCACCATACACCCCCCCCCAATACACAGAACCCACCACATTTTCCTGAAATAAATACAGCAGGAGAACTTTTTCTTTTTTAGTGTCTTTATTAAAAGTGATCAGCTTGGGTGGGAAGAACCGACAGGTCGCACTCACACCGCCACTGCTTCCATGAGTGGCACGGAGGAGGAGGAAGAGTGCCACTGTGTCCCGTGGTCTGCAGGCAGAGCTGGGGTTTCCATCCTCAGAGAGCATCGGGAGATCACCAGTTTTCCCATTTGACATTCGAGCTCCTCTGTCCAGCCGATCTCTTAGGGTGAGGGGTAAAAAGGGTCTTAGTGGACACTGGATTCCGTTCCTCATGTCTAGATATCACTTCAACCCCTCAATTCCGTGTTGGCTCGTTGTTTTTAGGGGTTTTTGCTAGGTTCGGTGAGGGGCTTCTTCATTTGCATGCCAACCCTAATGTCCCCTCCTCTTCATCGTCTCAGGTGCCACCCTCCAGGAAGCAGCAGGGTGTCGACAAACGGGGGAATTCTGAACCCTCAACAACAGGTAGCTAACGAAAACGACAGGTGATTACAACAACAAACAGTTAGAACTCCACCCTGGCAGCAACTAGCCCAACCTGTGAACTCTGCAACCTTTTAAAAAAATGGGCAACTTTTCTACTCCTAACACTGCGGTACTCAGGGACATTGCCACCAGCAGCAGCAGCAGCAGCAGAACCTGGCCGAGGACAGGGCCAGAGCGGGGACCGTGGGTGGCCGCACACAGCAGGGCCTGAGGGGCATCGCTCGGCGGCTCCGGGCCCCGCAGCAGAGCGCACAAAAAGAGCCCCCACAGAGAGAGCCCCAGAGCTCCCGGCCGCTGGTCCGGGAGGAGCTGAGCGCTCACCCCTTGTACCCACGGCCTGCCTGGGGAGCTCGGCCGGCTCAGCCACCAGGAGGAGCCAGCGTAATTTGTTTCCGGGCTAATTAAGGCACGAGCTTTCAGGTCACATAATTAGCGTGAAGCGGGTGGAGCAGGGGGAGATGCTATCATCTGATTTCTGCCTTCTTTTCCCCGCGAGCAGCTCGCAGACAGGTTTTGGTTTAGAACCTGAATTCTCTGAGGGTAGCGCTTCCCAAAGCGGGGATGTCTCAAAGCTTGGGGACAGACCTTGCTCCGGGGTGTTTGTCACATGCCGTGATGACCGTGCACAGCCAGTTCAGAGCACGGGGGATGAATCAAAGCCACCTAAATGAGGCTGTCTCAGCCTTTTCCTTTTTGTAGTAAAAAAAAAATCACGTACCTAAATCCTGGGCTTGGCTTAACCTCTTTTGCTTTGTACACTCCCAAGTAAAATTAGTATGAAATTGTAGTATATAAGAACAAGATACTGTTATTTTTCACAACTTGAGCATTTTGGAGATGATTCTTGTCATTTTAGGGGCTACCAGAAACCACCTGAGCAGAAGAATGTGAACAACAGAGGTTTGCTTATTTATAGATTTAGTCAACAGAGTATTTGGGGTCCAGTCATTGCTCTGTGTCTCCTTTAAACTGTTGATTGAAGAAGGAAAGAATCCATAAATTTCCCTGCCCCCTGCTCGTTGCCAGCTCGAGTCAGTTTTCTTGGCTGTGGGAGCGTCGTTACAGCAGGGATGGCACTGGTCCCCCAGCTGCACTCGTGGTGTTTGCTCTGAGCCCTGTGCTGATCACTCTGTGAACACACCTGGGACTTCCACCACAGAGCTCAGCTTTGGAGAATAATCAGGTTTTTAGCAGTTTAATTGTTTTCAGGTTTTGAGGTCATGTGGGAAAACAACTAAGAGCTTGATGCAGGCTGAGTTGCATCCAAGCTGCTGGGGTGCCCACATCTCTGGCCATGTGTGGCCTCTGGGCACCAAGGAGTGGCCAGAACTTCCTCATCCAGAGCCTTCAGCCCTTTCTGAAACAACACAATTTAGGTAGCTGCTTTACAGAGTGAGAGATTCTGTTTATTTTAAAGTATTTCGCTCTAGGAAATTTTTGGATATTTTTCATTCTCAAAATGTGTTTTATGACACTGTGCAGTCAGCTGCAGTGATTCAAATGCTGAGGAACAAGAGAATGTATGACTCCGTGGGATTATTTTTAGATGCTGTGTTGCATTAATTTTGTTTAAGACAAATATGCCACTTGTGGTTTAAGGAGGCCTACACTTCAGACAGCTTAAAGCTGGGATACTGTGTGGAAATGCTGCTGTTGGGAAGCTCTTCCATATGTCTGTTACTGGAAAGCTCTCTTCTGTATGTCTGCTATTGGCCCCTCTTAGGAAGGATTCCAAAGTGACTAGTGACTATTTGCATGGATTTGTGTATCAAGAAAATAATCCTATAAGGAACCTCCTGTATGACTGGACAGGCTGGTCCCCTAAAGCCTATTTTTATTGTGCTCTAATTCTCTTTAATGGGAGTTCTGCATTGGGAAATCACCCAGAACCTAAATTCAAAACAGAAGTGACCAACCACTGATTTCAAATGAGATGGCTTCCAGTAGCTGGGAAGCTTCACCTGGAATGGTCATGGCCATGCTCACCATGGGGGCTGGAGGGCTTGCAGAGCAGAGAAGCCTCTGACCAGAAATCTGCCTAAATCCAGCATTGAATCTTGTGCTGTTTTCCTGAGTCTTGATTTGTGAGGAGGTGGAAAAAGAAGTTCTGTGATTAAATGCAAGCAGGAGACAGATTTTGCAGGAATTACACGTTCAGCTCTTGGCTGTGTGTGGTGCCTCAGGTCCCTGGGAGAGGAGCAGGAACAGCCCCAGCCCTGGGCAGTGGACACCTCCCTGGGGATGGGCTCAGACATCAGCTCTAACACCTGCAGGCCCCCACTGCTGCTGCTGTGGCATCCCCCATCTTTTCATAGCTGCCAGGATTTTATTAATGAAGTTGGTACATCACCTTTATTTCACAGTGGCAACTAGTATTAAAATATATATACATGTATATAATTATTTAAATTATAATTATATAAATGCAATTAGATGCCTTCTAAATCACAGCAGAGGTGATCTGAGTTATCAATATCATATCCCTTAAAAACACTGCTCTGAGGACATGTAGGTAAACAGCTGGGGTCATTCTGTGCAGTGCAAGGCTTATCCCCAAAGCATCACCTTGCAGAGTGCCCAAGAGCAGGGAAACCTGGAGCTTCCAGCCCAGGAGAACCACCATTGCTGTCTTTGAAGGAAAGAACAAGATTCCCTCAACTCTCAGTTGAGAGAAACCCCTGCCCTGCCCTAACCATGCTATCTTAATCGTATTGCCCTCTTCACCTTATCCAGCGCTGCAGAGGTTTTAATGAACTAAAGTGGTGTCAAGTGAATAGTAAATTAAATGTTTAGCTTGCTCAGGTTTAAAATATGCTAGTGCTTATTATTTGAAAGCTTTGTGCAGGAGTAATCATTAAATGAAACACGGTGTGGTTTTGGTCTATTGTGCTGAGTTGCAAAAGTAGGTTTGTCCCTCTGCAAACAGTGTGTCACTCACTCAGGGGCACTTCCCTGTGTTAAAGACACCTTTATGGTGCACCTGCAGGATAAGAGAGAAATCCTCCTGGCTTTGCAGTGAATGGGAGAGGATTCTATTAGACTGAGTCATCTTTACAAGCCCTGCTGATGGCCCTGATAGGAATCTCTGCAGAGAAGCAGGACAATGAGGGACAAAGTGACACCATTTGCTCCAGCCCAGGAGTACTCCTGTGTGGCTGTGGCTGCACTGCTGAGACTCACAATTTAGGAAATCCGTGTTGCAGGCCGGTTCTGACTCATTTCCCCTGGGAATGCAGGGTGCTCCAGCCCAGTTGGTAGCTGGATGCCAGTTTTGGACATTCCTGGCAAACATTCTGGGTGTGGTGGTGGCCCCTGGCCCAAAGCAGCTGCCAGGATCAGTGCTGGGCTCCACACACTGCCCCAGCAGAGATTTCCATCATCTGCTGGTTCCTGTGTGAATGCCATCATGTCCAGTCCTTGGCTGGGCTTGCTCATGCAGCTGTGCAGTGCTTGGCTGAGTAGTGCTTCACTAAGAACCATTCTCTGCTCTTAAAACCACAAACTGTAAAACAAAAACCCTTATTTGGACAATATTTGTGACCGAAGAGGTTTTGGTGATGGAGTATTTTTGTGAAAGCAAGGCAACCCTGATGAAGGGAGGAATGATACATCTGATTCCATTGTTATCAGAAGGCTAATTAATTACTTTATTATACTTTATTATTCTATACTATATTACACTGCATCTAAACTGAATCTGCACAAGCACTCAGCTCCACTCACCTGCACAGAATCTCGTGACTGTCAGCCCAGTCCTGACACATACATGTGGATTCAATTGGTCAGTGAATCAAAACTCTCACACCAGAATCCAATTACCAATTCAGGTAAACAATCTTCCACACTGCATTCCACTTGTGCACAAGAGGAGCAGCAAATGAGATAAGAATTATTTTTCCTTTCTCTGAGGTTCCTCACTGTGATTCCCAGAAAATATCCTTGGGAAGTTATGCCTTGCTTTTCTCTCTGAAGAGAAATGTGGCCACAGAGTGTGACTATCAGGGTCTTCCTGATCCCAACACAGAGGGGACATGGTGTGGGACCACTCTGACCCAAACACCTTCTTCTGCACTGGTCCATCACTCAGCTTTCCTCAGATTTCTCATATTTATGGATATTTTTGCCATTCATCTACCAGCTAATAGAGAAGCCTGGTCTCAACACCCACTGCCTTTGAGAAAGTGATACACAGCTCTGCTGCAGATGTTCTGACATTCCTAAAAATAGAACAAAGATGATATAATAATTAAAATACAGTAATTTTAAATAGTCCTTTTCAAGAAATTAACATTCTTTTGTCAATGGAAGATAGTTATCTTAAGTAATTACCCTGTTATCCTAGTGACAGATTGTTGGTGACCTTTATACTGCAAGTGAATTATGCAAATTGCTATTTTCATTAAACATTAAATAACTCCCTTGGGAGGAAAAAATGTTAGTTACTGTGTATTGGCTATTAAAGTCTAATGATATGATTTACCACAACTTTGTTTTCTACCTCCAAGGGCCCCAGAGGAGAAGGGATTAAGTCGTGGTTAAGTTTTGGAATTTGAGGCTTAGACATGTGTGGACAGGGCAAATGAAGTAAAAACACAAAAGCAAAACAAATACCAGTTACTTCATCCTGTGCTCCAAGTTTATGTTCCCTCTAGAAGAGCCTCAGTATGACACTTAAATAAATGCCTCCAATCCCACACTTTGCAGCATCCTGTGCACTTTGGAACCACCAGGCAGCCTTCCCATTATCACAGCCTCCTTCTCCTCATCAACCTGTGCTCCAAACCAACTCATCAGCATCCCTCAAACTCAAACCTTGCCTTGTTGTCCTTTCACATGGACCAGACATGGTCCCAAAAGCATCCTTGAGCCACTTGGGCTGCATCAGGCCCAGGGACAACAAAATGTGGGTAAGTAAAGCCTACAGAAAAATCAAATTCACCTGATGCACAGAGGTGGTGGGAATGCTGGAGAGCACAGTTCCTGCACAGTGGAAGTGGCAAAAATTTATTGCATTACCAAAGTCATTCGGAATGAGGCCAGCAAGACAGGCTTTATGAATAAGAATCACTCTGTTTATTTTCAGTGATACAAAATGGCCCTTGGTAACAGCACAAGTCATGTAGAAAGTGAAGCACTTTGTTAGTGGCACAGTAGAAAGGTTTAGTCCTTAAGCATTGCTACTCCCACAGATTTCGACAGCTTAAATGTCTTTTTGGAAACTTCCACCATTGCATTAAAAGTGATCTCAGTAGGAGTGCACTTTATTAAAGATAACTCAACATCCATTCTAAGAAAAGCAAGAATGTGCCGGCTTCTGGGGTGCACCATGAACCACACTCAGCAAGGGAGGTACATCCTGCAAGAGCCAGTCTTGGAATGAGTGGGACTGTACTGCAGTGCTCCATGTGAAAAATCGAAATATTAGCTCATTATTATTTGGTGTTTTGTGCTGAAGATAAATCAGTGAATACATTTCTCTGAAATGTCCCTGTTTATACAGTCATGGCCTCATCCAGAATGAGCAAATTGAGGGGCCCATGTGTGCGTGCAATGCGCATTAACACTGGAGAGTTAATTTAACTTGTTTTTCAAAATATTAAAGTATTAACAGTCTGAACAACAGATGCCAGTGCAACAGCTTTAGAAAGCACATTCAACAGTTATGTACTTTTATTTTGCAACAGAAAAGTTTGCTGTCCATAAACTACCATTAATATGTCCTTTATAAATAAATAAACAAACAGACCACACATTATTTTAATGACTTAACACCTCTCTAGTGGGCTGTAGGAAAATGTAACTTTAAAAAATTCTGACAGTTACAACAACTCACCAATAACAAGGTTTATTTTAAATGTACCAAGCTGCCAGTCCAGAGGTGCTGTTAATGTGCAGCCCCTTTGGGAGACTGAGCAAAGCTGAATTCAAGGGAGAAATATTAAAGCCTTGGTCACAAAGAAAAGTGTTTATATCACAGCAGGATCCAGTCTGCTCAATTTAGGGAAACTCTTGTCGACCCTACATCTCTGAATAATCATTAGCCATTTAAGTTAATCTACATTATCACTTGTTTTCCTTTTAGAGCAAATGGAAAGGGATAATTGCTCAATGGTGATTAGGGAATTGTGTTAGGAGAGAGGAAAATTTAATGTCTTGGTCTTTTTCCCCAGGGCAGGTTTCCTCAGGTGTCCCTCAGTCTCACAGAGTGGTCCAGACTATTGCAGAAGAGCTCACCATCACCTTGACATTCAAGTGCCTGTTTGAAGATAAAAACTACTGGAGAAAACACCATTTTCATTGGGTAATCTGTTGTGATTTCATCTGCATGTGTTGTTAAAATAGTATTCATTGCTAATAAAAATGTTAAGTCTTAATTTTTTGTCTGTATTGTCGTTGTCTCTGTTAGATTAAACAGCTCTTAGTTTACAGTGTTTTGTTTCTCTGATAATGCTTATATGCTATAATCAAACTGACTCTCAAAGCAAGGATAAACTAAATAGACCCCTGTAAATCTCAGTCTATTGTAGTTTGTAAGACAGGATTGAATGATGCATCAGAAATTCGTGTATGTGTCATTAAAAAAAAAGACAAAATGTATAATTGAGTTTTTCCACATTTTTTCAGAATTAAGTTTGGTTTATTACTGTTATTATTACTACCACTGTTACTGTTGTTGTTTTTCTTGTTAAATGTACACAATCAATTTCTTGATTGAGTCTATCACTCAAAGATGCAAAAGCTCATTCCAGAATAAATATATTCTAGAAAATATTATTCAGTCTGGAAATGCTAAAAAGTAGTCGTGAAATACAAAAAAAGCGCATTTTCCAGATAGATGTTAATTCATTATATCTTCATATAATGAAATAATATTTCAAAGAAATAAGATTGCTTTTTCCTAAATAACCTCATTTAAATTCTGCTTTCAAGCAAAGCTATATTAATCCTGTGTTGTTATTATGTGTCCAAAATTCTTACTAGAGACAGAAGGTTCCCATCAGTGCTTGGCACTTTGTCACAACACAGAGTTGGTGTAAATTTAAATATGCAGAGAGGACCTTGGCAGTGGCTGCAGTGTTCTGATAGCACAGCCAAGTTTCAGGTGGTTTGATTTCCAGGGAAACAGACTGGCTCTACTACATTCTCCCTCCATCTCCAGTGTGTGGAGCACCTCTCTGTCCTTCCACATCATGTTGTGGGAAGCTCTCTTTGGAACTTTCATTCCAAGATCAGGGCAATCAATTGCTCAAATTCAAAACAGAGAATTAATTTTAAATTTAAGTAATATGGACTTAAATTTCTACAGTTCAAGCATCTTTCTGGAAACTTCTGACATTGCATTAAAAGGAATGTCAATAAGAATATATTTTATTTAAGATATTCCAATGTCTGTGCTGAGAAAAGCAAGGGTATCCAGGCTTCTGGGAAATACCACAATGAAGCTGCAGCAATTGCACTTGAGTAACAATTGATTTAAGTAATTTCAACTTTAGATACCACCTTTCTGTCCCTAGGGCTCATCCTTCTCTGCTTGGCCTTGTGACAGATGCCTTTCATCACTGAGGGTCCCTTTGGTGCCTGTGTAAAACATCAGTGGAAGTGGGATCCAGGCTGTGTCACCCCCTGGCCTGCCCCCGTGGGAACTGCTAAAGGGTGGCTGTTCCCCAAAATCCAGCAGGACCAGTGCCTACACCCAGCTCCACTTTGAGTGACAGCAGAAAGAACGAGGCAGAACCCAAACAATGTGTAAATGAGCCACCATGCACATGAGCCTGACCTGTGGCCCTGGTTAGGCAACTGCAGTTGTTGAACAAATGTAATCTGACAGCAGGGCTTTATCCCAGATCATCATTTGTGCACTGCAGGGCTTGGATGTTTGTTTGACCTGGTGCTGGGATTCTGCAAGCTAAAGCTACCAACCACAGCCTTGCAGAGAATGATTATTTAAGGTGAACAGGCCACTGAGGATATCCTGACACCTTCTGTGCTGCAGATGAAAAAGCAAAATTGCTTCTGTTCACCCCAGGAGACATCCAGGGCTTGATTCAGCTGCCTAAAGACAAGTGTGTCCTGTCAGTGGAGATATCTCTGGACACATGGGATACTCATAGAATCACAGAATGATAAGGGTTTGAAATGGACCTTAAAGACCATCCAGTCCCATGGGCAGGGACACCTCCCACTAGACCAGGTTGCTCAAAGCCTTGTCCCAACCCTGCCTTGAACACTGGGGTTGGGACATCCACAGCCTCCCTGGGCAAACCATTCATTCCATTGTCTAACCACATTTAATATCTAACCTAAATTTCTCCTCCTTCAATTGTATCCATTACTCCTTGTCCTGTGGCTGCAGTTCCTGGTCAGGAGTCCCTCTCCAGCTTCCCAGTACATCCCCTTTCCCCTATCTATCCCTTTAAGTACTGGAAGGTTGCTCTGAGGTCTCCACACAACCTTCTCCTCTCCAGGCTGAACAGCCCCACCTCTTTCAGCCTGCCTTCACAGGGGTGGTGCTCTGGTTGTCTTTTCAACTCCATGATCTTCCTCTGGATTTATTCCAACAGTTCCACATCCTTTTGATGTTGGGGACACCAGAACTGTTTGCAATACTCCAGGTGGGATCTCACAAAAGCAGAGTAGAAGGGGCAGAATCAAAATGACACAGAATCATAATAGGCACAGGTCCTTCTGAAGTGACATCTGAAGAGGAGGTCAGACGTGCCAGGCTATCCCAAAGGGTATGGATCATATCCACCTGCTTGGTTGGTGAAGTGTCAAACACCCAGTTCAGCTGCATCCCTCCCACTGAATTCTGCTGCTGAGGGGACACGATGCAGCTGCCATCACATAAATGTGTGAAGCCATTTGAGATGCCCTGGAATAGCTGCCTTGAGTTACTGATTCAGGTGAGTGTAGGCCTTCTATGGACTCCAGAAATGTTGACTGGAAGAGATCTCAAGAGGTCACACAGTCCAGTGTGAGGATCCCAAGCCACAGCTCATGGCCACAGTCTCCTGTTTCATGAGCTGATGCCAGTGAAGCTGAGAGGAAGAGCAATGGATCTCCTCCAAACCACTTCTCCCTGGAGCAATGGCAGGACAGCACAACCTCCAGCAGACAGACTGTGAAGTGCTCCCTCACTCTTTTAGAACAGAGAACATTATATGTTGTCTAAACTTTTTTTTGATGTGGTAAAGGACACTTAGCTGAGGCATAACACATACAGCTATTTAAGCTATGCTTAAAAACTGCACCTACAGTAACCATAAACCTCAAACTGCTGCCCTCCCTTCAGCTTTGCCAGAAAGAATAAGGATTTATTCTGTGATATTTTCCTTCTGTACCTATTACAACCCCCTGGAGACCAATGACATGAACTCCCCATGCTGCTCGAAATCACCTAGACTGTCACAAAGAGTCAGTGCTGCACAGGCCTAAGAACATAAAACTGGCCACAGAGACCAGGTCAAGATCCATCTGGTGCAGTATTTCACTTCTGATATGCAGCCAAAAGTGGATGCCTAGGGAAAAATTTGCTGAATGCAGAAAAATAATAAATAGCAGTATTTTCTCAGAATAAACACTCTGTCTGCCTTCACTCATGGCCAGGAACTCCCTGAGCCAGAGGAGATAATTTTGGATTTAACACTAGCACGTTTTTCTGTCTGGACAGTTTACACTTACATCCATGCACATGTGAACACCTTTGATGCAGGCTGGTGTGAGCTGAAAATTGTGATCTTGTAAGTCCCTGCCAAACCACTCTAAGTAATCTCTTGATCATTCCAGATGAACATTGAACCAGGAAGCACACACAGATGTTACAGTTCAAAGCTCTAGGAAAAATGCAACCAGTAGCACATTCTTTGAACCCTGCTCATATCTACTCAATGTACATTTGTAGATATCAAGGCCAGAATGAATCTGTAGATCTGACTTGCACTATAACAGATAGACAGCTGTATCCAATAATTGCCCCCATTATTTGGAGTGTAGAGTCAGCTTGCAGATTAGAACCCTCTAATACAGGTTTTATACCTGAGCCCAGTACCTAAATGCGTGCCCTAGTCATTTCCAGTGTCACCAGTGCACACTGCCAGGAGTGTGGCAGCTCTTCTGGCTCACTTTGATACAGAGACCAACCTCTGCATGCATGACATTGGAACAGGAACCTGGAAAACCAGCCCATCTTTTGGGGTCTCGACTGTGGGGTGAGCTCTGTGTGGCTGGTACAATCAGCTCCCAGAATGACATCTGAAACTGCCTCAAGCTCACACTTCACTGCCAGTGTTTTTATGACTGGGTCTTACGTCAGCCTGAAGTTTCAAACTCTACGGTTATTAACTTTTGAAAGACTGCTTTCCAAAGGGTTAATGAGTCATATCACTAGCTGATACAAATGGCAATTAACAGGGATCAGCTGTAGAATAATTAGATGCAGAATGTGAGCATTAGGTATGCACAGAAGTTACAAAACCCAAGAGGATAGTGTAAAATTGCAGTTTCTAGGGAGCTGAATCTCTAGAAACCCTTAGTCAAATTTCCCAAATTTGGATCCCTTTCCTCCACTTACACAACAAATGACAGTTTTCAATATAATTCAGATTACATTATATATTTAAAAATGTTTAGGTCCTTATATATTTTAAAGTGTTTAGGTCCTTAATAAGGCGTTCAATTTCATTGTACCACAGAATCACTCAACAGAAAATGATTTAATGAATACATCTGGAAAATGCATGTATTTTAGTGGCTGATAACATCTACAGTCACCTAGCAACATATTTGTGACAGTGACCTGGCAAATTGTTGAATGACATTTTAACTGCTTAGCCACTGTGCTGAACAGGTTTTTCTCATTTCTGTCAGATTTGGTATTAGATTGCACGTATGAGACAAAAAAGAATTGTGCATATAAATGTATTAAGAGTGAATATTAGAAAAGGCATTGGTTTTGGAAAAGTATGCTTGTCATTTCAACGAAGCAATGCTGAGAAGTTTTTCACACTTTCCTTTGCCTTGGTGGCTTAAACTGTGTCAGGTATGTAGATTATCTAACTTTAAGTCTATCAAGGACACAAGAAATCTATTAAAGCATAGACCGGTTTTCAATGTATTTCCTGTGCCTTAGAGAACAGTATTTATTGCTTGTATTTTAGCTAAATAATGTTAGCATCAAGCATATTTGCATGTAACAGGATCTATTAATAGATAACTATTAATATATCTGGATAGAGAGTGTGGCTTTTTGCAAGCCTTGATGCTGCATCTCTTTAACCTCTTCATATCATGTATAAGTGATGCACTAATCCTGGAATTAGGCATATGAAAAATTCACAAGTTACCATTCCTTCCAAGAATTAGCTATAGCAGGTCTTTCATCCCAAACACAGGCAAATGACCTTTCATTTACACACAACATAATTTTCAGCTCTTTATGCCCTGTGAGTTTGTTTCTTCATAGCCTCTCTACAGTGAGCTCAGCAGCAGCAGAGATAAAACTTCCATAAGCACATTGTTCCTCTTTCCTGCTGACAGTACACAACATGTAATGCACAGTTTCAGTTCAGCTCACAGGCAGCTGCATCACTGAATGTGCATGTCCACCAGTACTGTATTTGCAGGGACCCCCCGGCAGGGAGGAATGATGAGGAGGACCCCATCTCATCAGAAGGCTCATTAATTACTTTATTATACTATATTATTTTATGCTATATTACATTATATTACATATAAACTGAATCTGCCAAGCACTCAGCTCTGCACACACTGCACAGAATCTCATGACTGTGAGTGGCAGTCCTGACACACACACAGCTGGCCCTGATAGGCCAAGGGAAAAAAACTCCATCACTTTGGGTAAATAATCTCCATATTGCATTCTACTTTGGCACAAACACAGGCACAGCAAATGGTAAGAATTGTTTTTTCTTTCTCTGAGGTTCAGAGAATGTGAAACCCAGAAATATTTTTGGGAAGAATTGTGCCTTTCTTTTCTCTGTGAAAAGAAATGTGGCTGCACACCAGCTCACTGGGGAGGGGGATTCAGCTCCCCCAGAGCAGACACCAGCACTGGTCAGCCTGCACGTGCTTTAGGTCTACTGCCAGCAGTGATTGAACTTCCATTGACTGGAGTGAGCTCAGACACTCGTGCAGTCTTCAGGGGAAAGAGTAATGAGTGCTGAATAATGCATGAATAATGAATTCATATCCCTCCCTCAGTCTCTTTTAAGTTTTATTCAACACACAAGAAGGCAAATGTCCCTTCCTGGTTAATGTCTTAAGGGATTATTAAACCACAAGTTCCAGGTTGGCTCAACACACGTTTCAACCTACTGCCATTTGTGTGTGAACATTCCTTCCTTATTGGAAAAAACCTCACCCTTGGAAAATTATGTATGAGCATGAAGAGACTACAAAGGGAAAAACTGCTCACAGGACCTACTTGCTGTTTAGTGGCAGTGATCATAAAGCAGAGATGAGTAGTTGGATGTTCTAGAAACCATTGTGGGAAATTCAGATTGACTCCTCCCAGATGGATTTGGATTTAAAAGAAGTTGCTTGTGAATAGCAGGTAATTTCAATGGTTAGAATTCTCCTCTAGCGTTATAATTGATTCAGTGCCCGTATTTTCTGGACTTAGAAAGACTAAGTTTTAGTTCACATTTGTACTGCATGTAGAAAAAGTATAAATGGGAATAATTATAGGGAATGTGTGCACAGCAATCAGGGCCTTACTAAGGCACTAGGTGGGCATTAGATGGGAGATTGCAGCACTCAATAAACAGGCAGCACACATTTCAGGTATATCCCAATTAACTGCTGTTACTCTACACTTTTTTTCATAAGCCTGCATTCATGAGTGGAAAAAGCCTGTCCTGAAAGTAGTCACTGCTTAATACCTCTATCATTTCTCTTTACAACCATGCTGCTGCTGTAATGCCCATAAAATGACCTGACAATGGCTAGGCAGCTGGTGTCATCTGATTGATCCTCATTAGACTAATTATAAGTGTCTCACCAGTGCCTTCTACTTCTCTGTTGTCAGCTGGGCCAGAGTCTTCTTTTGTCTCTGGAACTTCTTCAGGGCAGGAACTAACTTCTGGGAAAAATATCCTGCCTTGCACAACAGGACCTTGACCTTTGACTTAAATCTCTGGATATTGCAGCTTATTGTCTGAGAACACAAACAGCCTGGGTATGCCTGGACAAAAGCTTCTGCTAAGAGAGAAGAACGCAGAAAAGAGGTCCTTCCTATGTGTCTGGCCATGGTAAAAACAAACTAGAAAGGATCTGTCAACATGCAAGACTGTGCTGCTGCTGTTAACTGATGTTTTTGGCTGAATTTATCAGAAAGACAGAAAATCTTTACCCAATAAAGTTAAAATTCACCCAGAAGATAGGCTTATTGTCCTTCTACAAAATGAAGAAATTGATTAGGAGGATATTCCAGACAACTCCTCTCCAATTTTGGTGTTTTCCATCCACATTGACCTGTCTAGCAACACCCTTGCCCATTTCCCCTCCATGCAACCCTCTCCCCCTCCAGCATTGCTCATACACTTTCAGGTGTGCATTGGCCATGGCAGCTTTCACCCCTCCACGTTCAGAAATCCCAGAAGGATTCCTTGGCATCCTCTTGCAACAACAACTCAATGGCTTCCAGCATTCCATCCCCCATGGGAGGCTGGGCTACAGCTCCTCAGGAATATCCCAGAATGATCCTCCAAAGGGTGCTGTGGTGTGCTGCCATGAGCAAAATCAGGTCTTTTGAACTGTGCTTTCACATTTCAATGGCAGTGTGGAGAGCAGGCAGCTGCACAACCTGCCCGCACATGGAGGCTTTGCAGCAGTGACAGGTGACATCCTGCAGGGCTGGGACTGAAAGGACACGGCCCCAAACACCACCACAGCTAATAGGCACTAATGGTACCTGCAGCAGCAGTGGAATTTCCTGTAACACCAGTCGCAGCCAGCACGCTGAGTGTGGCTGTGCTCTGAGCCACTGAGGGCAGGGTTCCTCCCTCCCGCGCCCCTCTGGGGGAACACACACACTGCCCTTCCCTCCAACCCTTCCTGCTTCCTTACCTGCACCATCCCTCCCTTTCTTTGACACACAGGAGCAATCAGAGGAGCCCAAAATGGTCCTGGGTCGGGATGACTGATGGGTTTGGGTCCCCACATGAGGAAGTGGAGGGGGACAGATGGTGACAGGTTCCTCCTGTCCCCATGGCATCCTGTAGTGCGGCTTCCCATGGTGAAGCCTCCAAGAAATGAACTGTGTGTCCCAGCAAGATGAGATTAGCTGATGGGTGTAGGGTTTGGTGAGGAGAGAGAGTTTTCCATCTATGCCCTCAGCCCCAAAAGCTTACCAGCCTTCACTGTGGTTAGTACCCCTGTAGTTACAGAGGCATGAATGTAGACCTGCAGTGCTAGCAGCAGCTGTGTGGTGCTACCACATTCAACAAAAAGCAGAATGAGCACAGGCACTGTGACAATGGAACAATGTCCTGGCTCTTCAGAGCTGGTGCAGGACAACACAAAATTCATGTGCACCAAAACTGGTCCTGTTTCTGTTCTGCAGAGGATTTTACTGTCTGTGTCTGGAGCACAACCTGAGGCAGGAAAACCCAAAGAACTAAACATTACCAAACCCTGAGAGATCCAGATGAATTTGCCCAGCCCAGAAAAACCCAAATCCACTCTTTTGTGAATTTTGGGTCTGGAGATCAAGTTAGAGCTGTACTTCATGGCTTGGTCCCACCTTTAATATAGAGAAAGCTATTTCAGCCCTTTAAGCAATTCTTTTTTTGTCTTGCATGACTGCCTTTCTGATTTGAGGATTTCAGTGATGACTAAAGACATGGTTGTTACTGACTTGACCTCTCCCAGCAGAGGCATCTTCTTACCTACGTGTTTCTTTGGGAGGCAATTATTTTCTTCCTGCTTCTGAGGTTTGCAATTTTGGAGCTAGTGCTTTCTTTCAAGCTCCCACAACCCTCTCAGGAACCTCTCCAGGTAAAAGCAAATGTTATCTCAAAGGGGTACTGAGGCTTTTATTACATCCTGACTTCACTTCTGTAATTTGTTATTTGCTGATCTACCTGCAATTTCCCCGAGGCATTTGCAGCTCACGTTGAACTTCACTGTTGAAACCTGCATTTCTGAGCATTTTGCTTATTTCCTGAGAGAACTTCTCTGATTTCATCCTGGTAAAGTGGCAGTTTCAGGTTGAAATTAATTTTCTACTTGCCAGCTTTCAAAGGTGCTTTCCTCCTCTCATAATGTTATTTTCCTATTACTTCCTTTGCAGCTTTGTCCCTTTGAGTTGCTTTTCATCTCCTTCTGTTAGAGTCAGTTTACTGGCAAACCTCCACAAAACTGCCAAAGCCTCACACTCTGTGCAGGCTCAGAGTGAGAGGTGCCTTCACCTGCCAGTTCAAGTCACCCAAAATGGGACTTTGTAAAGGGGAACTGAATAGGACTGGCTCCAGCTTCCCCTTCAATTCTTCTGACAGGTTCTCCTTGCCTTTTCCCTCCTTTCCCTTTTTGTCTGTGATGGAGACCAGTAGAAAAGACAAGCACAGGGTTTATTTGCCACAGGGATAGTAAGATAGACAAATTCACCCTCAGTTGTCTCCAAAGACAAAGATTCACATGAAAGATACACATGCTAAGTCCATCTAGTATTTATATCTAGCTGGAGAACCTAAGAAGTGTCACTTCAGAAGACAGTATTTGCCTAAGGACAGCTCTGTGGTTGCACACTGAGGTTTGCTACAAGCTAATGAGCAGTGTTTAAAAATCCCTTTAACACTGAAGGTTTCTGTGTAAGCTACATGCATAATAAGGTCAAACCCTGCTTTCAATTCCACCTCCTCTGTACAGGTCCTCTCAAACTGCAAAGGGAAAAGAGCATTTATTTTGGCTTCTCTAGAGGAATAGTCAGGTGCCACAAAAGTTGTGTTGCCTGTCTCAGCCCTCAGCCATGCTGGGAAGGTGGATGCATTTGGCGCTGACCCTTGGCTGGGACATCCTCCCAGTCAGTGACCAAGGCTGCTCTGAAACATCTTCTGCTTTGCTACTGTCAATGAATGGTGATGGAAAGTCAGCTGTGCCCTACTTTTGGTGCTTGCTGAGCTTACTTCAGCAGTGCTCACGGATGATTTATCTTCTGGAAGGCACTCAAACAGTCCAGCCATGTCTGCTCTCACACATCTCCACCTGGGAAGCAGAGCAGCTCCTCTGGCTTGGAGCTGCTGAACCCATCCTGCCCCGGCTGAACAGCCTGGGCCATGTGGGATTGCCAGTGCAGCTCAGGGAGGCTGTTCCCAGACTGTGACACCAGCACTAGGCACGTGTTCCAGGGTGCTGAGCATGCCACAAAACCTAGGCAGGGACAGTGGAAGGGAGCCGGAAATCCCAGGATGCCATTCCTAAAGCAGCCATACCCACACTGTTCTTCCAAGAGGCTGGAAGGGTTTGCAGCCACTGCCTAGGAATGGAGCCCGGAGTAGCCAGACCTGCCATCTGCTCCAACCTGCTAAAATGCTACATATGAGCATTTGGAAAACACAAGAGTTTGCTTCTGACTCCACAGGATCTGCTTCCCTAGCACAGCTCAAACCCAGCAGGTGCTGCCTGCACCTCCCCAGTACAGACCCATCCCTGACCTGGCTCTGCTGTCACAACCAAGCCCTCAGTCCCTCAGGATGGCACCAGCATCCACCTCTGCCACCTGATAATCCTGCCATCTCCTGATAAACCTACCATCTCCTGATAAACCCTGCCTGCCATCTCCTGATTAACCTTGCCCACCTCCCCCTGCAGAACCCCAGACATCTGATTTTGCTCCTCCTGTCTGTGCTTTGTGCCAGCACTGCTGAGCTCTGCCTTTTCCCATTCTTGCTACACAAATAAAAGGGCAGCCTGTCCATGGAGACCACACTGAGCACAGAGCTAAAGAACAGTGAGGACCATGGCACACCACAAACACCTACCCTGGCATGCCCTGACACACAAGGGAGAAGCTGTGCAAGACAATCATTCTGCACCAGCAGGATTCCCTAGCTGCTTTTCCAGATTTTGGAACATTTGGTTAGTTTAGGGAAGACAGCGAAAGTCTGATTTCAAAAGCTGGCTGGATTTCATAAAAAAGCACTTTCAAAATCAGGTCTTTTGAACTGTGCTTTCACATTTCAATGGCTGCTGAATTGGTAGCAGCTGGAGTTAACACCTAACTCTTGACTTGGTTTGAATAAAGCAAATGCTTTCTGATGAGTCTGCTTTCAGGCTTGACATGGAAGCAAAATACAACAATGAATGGTAAAAGGTACATACAAAACCTTTGGGGGCTTTGCCTGGATGGCAGCAAAGGCAGATTCCATTTTTATTAATATTTTCCATTCCTAGCACTTAGGCATAACCTTTTAAAAATGTATAGGTCAGATCTGTGTCTCAATTAAAGTCAGAACATCTTTTCTACTGCTTTTGATGGAATTCAAGTTCAATGCATTAACACTGATGTATCAATATCTTACAATTTGTATCAGCATTAGCATTGCTAATAATTTTACAGTGAATGTCATGATCTATAAGAGGATTTTACATTCAACTTCCTAGCAGAATATAACACTTTTAAATGATACATGACACTTTCTAGCTGATAAGATCTGAAAAGTGTGAACCTTCAGTATTTTAATGCAGAATACAAATAACAGCCCAAGAGTCATATTTTTGTATTTAACTCCTTAACCCAATTTTGGCTTATTTTGTGGCTATAAGGTACTATTTTTCAAAGCTTGTATATGGCAAGACAGCTGATCTTTGTTGTCATCAATTGTAATAATTATTTCAGCACCAGGAAGTCATCATTAATTAGCTCAGACTTCTTTAGCTGATTTTTCCTTTTATTTCACAGATCCCTCATATAAATAGCATTGATGCCATACCAGTAGTATCTCGAATTTTAGGCAGGTCTGCCATTCTCCCTAGAAAATAACTGGTTCAAGAAGTCCAGCAGTCTTGTTCTCAGCTCCTCTTTTCCTTTTGCTGCTGGAGACCACTTGCACAGCAGATATCTGCACTGATTCCTACAGCACCAACTCATCCTTGTGTGCTCTGAGTTGGGCAAAACCCTGGAGGAGTCTGGTCCAGGCTTGGCTATCACAGAGCAGATTAATAATCTCTACCAAAACCAACACTGAAAAAAGAAAGCAAACAAGAACTGCAGCCTGGCAAGGAAGCCCCTTGTGATGCTGCAGTTTTTACACCTATTTATGTACCATCTGTTGGTCAGGGCTGTGCCTGCAAGCACAGAATACATTTAATTGGAATGGGCCTGGAAAAGCAGTGTGCAGGGACAGTACAGCAGTGGTGGAGAGCACAGGCATGGTGTTTTGTAGCGTGATGCACCAGAAACCTGATATCTTGTTTCATTTCTTCATTCATTCATTGCAAGGGGGATGTCTCAGATGCCTTTTCCTCCCTGCCTGCAGTGTAAGCACAGCACTGCTCCACAGCCATCTACTGAGAGTGAGGCACATCTCACCATGGAGACCCATTTAAATAGAGAAGTCACAGGACAGTTGCTATTTGTGTGCCTGAATGGAACTCCATTGTGCTATTTTTTTTGCTCCAGTGAAGCAGAACAAACCCTTCTTTTTCTTTGTTTATATGAGGTGAAAAAACATACTGGTACTGACTTTGAGATAAAAACCCTCTTAGTTCCTTCTCTCTTTAAGAACATCTGTGAATATAGAGACAGTCCATCTGTCCTGCTCCAACACTGGGACAAAATACCTGTGATCTTAAATGCCCTTCTCATTTCCTGCCTGATTACACCTCATGCTGTATCCTTTGTGGTCAAGGACTGTTTCTTTTCTCCATATGCCCATATCTAGAAACACCAACAACTTTCAAATACAAGTTTTTGATATCATGCATGGATTTTTTTTTTTTGGTTGAGGTATTGAGTCAAACCTCAGAAGACCTGAGACTTGTCTCAGAGGGCCATTGTCATCCTTGGTGTAATAACCTCTCTCTCTGCACTCTGGTTTTCTGTCTCTATTTTTAATTTGTTTTGCCACATCATCCTTGTCAGACACTAGGGGCTCCTTGTGCTTCTCTTGTACAAACATGTAAGCAAACACTAGTTATTGCTGCAGTAAATTCACACACTCAGAAGGAAATTATTCCTGAGGAAAAAGAAAATAAAATTAAGGCAAAGGAAAGGGAAAAAAAAAACGCGTAATGGATTTTCAGTAACATCTGAGATGTGCTCTCTGCACAGCCTTGTGCACAAGCCAGAGCAGGGTGCCAGGCCAGTGGTTGTCCCGGTGAGCTCCCTCTGCCCAGCCCTGCAGAGCCACCACCCTGCTCAGAGCAGGGCTGAAGTCACATTCTCACATGCAACTCCAGCTCCACTTTGGGACCCCTCATTTTTAAAAAGAGGTTAAAGAATTTTCACAATGTCAGCATCAAGCAATTTTTAATGTATTATCTTAAAGGACACTACACAAAGTCTTGTCTTGAGGCACATCTTAAAGGATAATAATATTCCCCTTGCAGGTTAGGAGACCTGGGAAGTGTCCACATGTGGATTGGATGTCCAGGCTTCAGTGGAGTCCAGAGACCTGCCCACTTCACCCCACAGCACACATCTTGGCACACCAACTCGCTGGCTGAACTCACATGTCTAGCGCCAGCTTTGCCTCTGGTATCCAAGATATTTACACAGAATTGCCAAATATTAAACATGACCTTTCTCCCTCCCAAGTGGAAGCTGGGGCCTATTACAGGATATCTCAAATAGCTCAAAAAAAATATATGTGGACAAGTGAAGCAGTCAGCAGGATAGCTCTTCAGGTTTCCTGCTATGATGGGAGTTTGGATCTCTCTTATACAGAGATATTTTGTCCCTCCTGAATGTCACAAAAGAAGACAATTGTCAATTTGCCTTCCCAAAGGATGGGAAGCTTGGCTCCAAGTTCCAGATCAGCTCCTCCCCAGAGCACCTTTCCTCCCAGAGGACATCATGGGGCTCACCCAGCTCTTCATGACTTTCCATGCCTCCAAGCAGTATCCAGCCTGCCTTTAGCCAATGCACTGACACAGTTTTGTGCACTGTTTGAATTAATTCCACTATAATGTAAGCTGCTGAAAAACAATGGTGTTCATCCAGGACTCAGCCCCTCTCAGACTCATTACTTACATAGTGTTTATGTTGCTCAGTGATGCCAATCAGGGTAAGGATTTATTGCTGCAGGCTGTTTACTGCTCCATATCTGAATATAGCTGCTGTCCTGAAGAACTCAAAATTTAATTATAAAACAAGATGCCAGGAGTTTAAAACAAGAGAGAAAATTGATGAACAGAAGAGGTAAGAGGGACAAAGTCAGGAGAAGTAAAATTTTTTTATTCTACTCTGTTTCTTTTTTACAATTATATGGTTTTCAATTAAAACAGTTTTTTCAATTTAAAAAACACCCAAACAACCGACCAAACCACACATGCTTCATTTCTTTTTGCCCCCTTCCTGTTTCTCACTGCAATTTGTATTTCTCAGTAGAAAGACAGGACTTTACATAATTTGATGTTTCTATTTAATTATATTTAAGATTCATGTCTATAACTTCCATCTGCTTATATACCATCGGTTCAGGTGTCTCTCCCAGGCTTGGTGCTGGATTATCAGCAGAGACATACAAGGCCTTTCTTCCCCTAATGGTCTGTGAAGGAAAACAGGTCACAGTCATCCATTTTGCCTCCATTCCTCCTGGTTGATTTGCCTCCAGGGCAGACCATGTGCCAGCAGGTAGGTTTCTCACTGGTTTCTCTCCCCAGGATTTCCTGGGACTATCAGTCCTGCTCTGAGTCTCAGGGCATCACCCACCATTATCCTATTCCAATGAATTCCAGCTCACCTCTATCTGCCATCCAACTCACTTGACAGAATCAATGGGCACACTTTCTCAAGAAAAATACAAGATCACTTCTAGCATTCATTTTAAAAGATAATTTGTTATTTCTGCAGGATACCCCCACTTATAACTCAATTTGATAAAAATCAGAAACATATGACTTCAATTATTACCCATATTACAGCAGACACCAAAAGGTGCTGCTGCTGTCCCCATGCAGGAGAAGAGGCACTGGAAGTGCAAAAGGCATCAAAGGCAGCATGAAGCTTTAAAAAAAAAAAAAAAAAAAATTGTGTATTGAAAATCAGGGTTTTGTATTGAAAATCAGTACACACATTTGCACTGTTATCTCCTATTCAGATTCCACAGCTGTACTCTCAGAGCTCCCCTTTCTCCAAACACAGAGGAGACACAAGAGGCTGGAGGGAAATACTCCCATTTTGTGCCAGAAAGGGTTGTTAAGAAAACATCTCCTGGACGCATAGGTCACACTGCATTTGTCTCATCTGAGCTCATCTTTGTGTCACCAGACATTGGGCTGTCCCAGGCAGCCTGGCTGTGATGCAGAGAACTCCCTGATGAATTTATCCAGTGAACACTGAGCCACTTGCACACGTCACAGAAGCCACCAGACGTGCCCACAGCCCCAGGTCAGAACTGACCTTGCTGGGCTGAGTAAAGAAAAACAGTAGGAACATGTATTTTTCAGTACAGGATAGTTCTCATGGTGATTGTATCCATCTGCAGTAATACCAGAAGGATGAATGCTGTCATTATATCACAAAGGTTCCATATTGTTGTCTCCTTATTACAAGAGTTTTGTACCTCCTTGATGTTTCTTGTAGGCAGCTCCTCCAGGCACTGACTCTTCCTTGTCCCCATAGCAGCCAACTGACTCCAGTTCCCTCAACCAACCAATCACTCTTTTATAACACTCTTCTTACTGGCTACAGCTGTGGCCTGTTAAAATCAGGCCTGCTCCTAATCTTTAATAATTAACCCAGCTGCAACTCTTTAGGGGGTAAGATTACTTTCTATACAACCTTTATTTACTTATATTCTATCTCCCTACACATGATTATTAAATTTGTGTCCACAGCCTGTGTTAGCTGACAATGCCAGTAACAACAACCATGACTGCCTGCCATCAGGAGAGAAAGCTCTGTTATTTCCCTGACACTGAACTTTCCATGTTGCACTTAGCTTAGTGAATCAGTCAGCTGGAGCTTGCTATTCAGACTTCCTATAGTACAAACTGCTTTTTTCTTTTCCCTTTAAAACAGCTTTCTATTTTCTCTCTTACACCCAAGGGGAAGTCAGAACTGAGATTGCACAAAAAACTCTGCATAAATGGTACAATTTTTATGTGCACCTTGAGATGCACAGGGATTTCCCCACACTTAGGTAAGAATGCTCAGTTTAGATGTCTAATATATGCGTCAGTAGGTCACAATGAGACATCTCTAGGCACCATTCATGTGGGTTCCCTCCACTCCCTTTACAGGCCATTCCAATCCCAAAATCTGGCCCACATTATCCACTCAGGGGTGGCCACAGCTCTCAGTCTGGTACACTCAGCTGTGCTTTCATCTCGTCCTTGTTTCATGGGCAGCAACCACTGGGTACTCTGGAACTTCAGCTCCAGACTTAATCCATCACCACCAAGTGCCTGACCTTGCCCAACCTGTGGATGACTTAAAAACCTTCATTTCTCCTTCTGGGTGATGTAGGGGGATACAGTATGGGTAAATGAAGGTGGTATAGAATGTAATCTTATCCCCGAAAGAGTTGCAGCTGAACCAATTACTAAAGATTAGGAGCAGGCCTGATGTTACCAGGCCACACCTGTAGCCAATAAGAAGAGTGTTATAAAAGAGTGGATTGGTGAGAACTGGAGTCAGATGGCTACTGCAAGGACTAGGAACAGTCAGTGCTTAGAGGAGCTGTCTGTGAGAAACATTGAGGTGATATGAAACTCTGGTGATATGGAATTCTTGCACTATAATGATAATAGAACTCTCGATATGTAAAACAACAGGGTGATTCCATCAATTGGGTAGGAGCTACAAGTACTAATTAAACAGCAAACATTCTTTCTGCCTGGTTGGAGCCATGTGTACAGACTTAGGGAGACGTAAGGTATGGACTAAAGATAAGACCCGTCAATATGATGGCAAAGACACACAGCATCCTAAGAAGGGGAAAATTTCACTGGAAGAAAGATAGCAAGTTTTCAAGCAAACCAGCTGCCTGAAATTAGGTGTTACCATCATAATTTGGAAGAGGAGAGAGTTGGTGTGGATGTCAGCATTACAGGTGAGTCCAGGAAGCACTGGGAAGAGAGCAGGAATAAACTCTGAACCCCTGCCTCCTCAGAGGTAGCTGCTCCAGCAGGAGCTCTCTTTGTGTCTTGAAGCAAGCAGCAGCCTTCACAGAAGCTTTGTGGTAGATGAGGAAATAGATCAATCAGAAATCTTCATGAGAGCAACAGTAATTTATACAGGAAAATGCTTCCCCTGAAAACATCCTGAGGATCAAGGCCCTCTGGTGTGGAATATGCTTGAGATGCCAAGAGCACCACTTGAAGCATGAAATGAGGAGAAAGCACTGTGTCTTCTCAAACAGGATCTAACTGCATTATTCTTCTGAGCACTAGAAAATAACAGGTGTGAAAACTGCCCCTCTCACTGGAATCCTTCTGCTGGCTGCAAACCAGAAATGAATCCTCATGCCATGGGAAAGAGCTCTGCCAGAGGGAAGGGGATTCATAGGGCTGTATTGAATTGATCATCTTGACAATTTCCAGGGTTCAGCAGCATGGAGTAATTTTTTTACAGGCCTCCAAAGACTAGTTGTCTTCTTTGACTGAGGGGAAGAGGTGCAAAGAACAATCGGAAGTGATTTTACAGACTATCAGCACCTGATGGTCTTTTCTTTTTGAAATCTTGCTTTGTTCCCTGAGGGCCTGCCAGCTCTTGCAAAGCACAAGAAATAGATCAAAAAACCCGACGAGGGTGGGTACGTGCTACGCTGTATCTGTAAATTATGGGCATAAAATAACTGGAGACAGGACAGCAGAGTTTCTTTAGCACAGATAAACCCCCAGCAGCTGTGATGTACAGCAATCCCCAAATGTTTACAAGCCCAGCTTGCCAAGGGCAAGACCCAAGGCCACTCTGTCCCTCTGCCACAGGTGACAAGGGCAGGGCTCTTCTTAAAGCAGCTCAACCAGCTCTTCTCTGTCCCCTTTTTGCTCCTTTCCTTAGAATTACAGGGAACTTGGTGTCAGTTTATCAGAGAGCAGACAGAGGCTAGTGGGCATCTCTGAAATACACCCAAAAAATCTATCTTGGAATTCATGTGCAAGTATAGGTAAAATTCATCATAAAATTATTTATTTTAAAGTATTCAAGAATTATCTGAGATTTTCAGGAATGGATGTTATCAATTCTCAGTGACTACAGACCCTATTTTCATGTGATTCTTATTTGCAATGCACAAGCTGTTAGTTTTTTCATTTATATAGCAGAGTGGAGGAGATCTGTGAGAGAATTATCCTTTAAACATTGCAGCATGGGAAGAATAACAACCTTTTTTGACTTATCTAATCATCACCTTGAGCCCTGCAGCTTCAGAAGCAGTAAGCCCATAATTCCAAAGGACATGTGAAAAGAAACAAACCAAGAAGTCCTTCAGTCCTTACTGATGAATTCAACAACCAGAGCTTTCCTGCCACCTTCTCTGCTATCCTCCCTAATCACATCTTCTAGCAAAAGTACTTTTTGCATCACTGAGAAAGGTGTAACCTCCTAATCCAGCCACAAGGTGTAAAACTCTCAAAAGATCCCTTTTGTTGGGTGTGTTTCATTATAAGCAGTAGGTTAGCTCGGTTCTCAAAGCTGTGTTAAAAGAACAATCAAGGCCAGGAACAATCATCTTGGGGGCCAGGGAAATGAAGCGTCAGGGACTGTACAGCCAGTACTTGGCAGGAGGATTCATGGTCTCCTTGCCTGCACTGAGCGCTTTCAGTGCATCTCGAGAAGTGCTGCTGCTACCAGAGACAATTTGCAGCTCCACTGTCCTTGGCATGGCCTGGGACATCCTTTCCCAGCTACACCAGCTGCTGGTGGTCGCAAAAGACTAGAGAGCACCTGGGAATCACTGCAAGGGGTTTTGGATGGACTCCTTTCTATCCTGAGCCACAGTGACCCTAAAAAGCAGCAAGGGTTACATTATGGCAATTATGCCCTTAGGCAATCCTGGCAAAAAGGACCATCCAGCATTTGGACATAAAGCGTCTCTCAGACCCTACAACTAGACTACAGTAGTCCAAGCTATTTTTAAAATAAATAATAGTCACTGGTTTATGGCATTAAATTTCATCTGTTTACCAGTCTCCATCAAATTCTTTATTATAAATGTGAAACTTTAGCCCCTTCCCTCCACATAACCTGTCTTTTATCCAATACACCATTGGATACCACTCTCTACCACTGGATACCTGTCTTGTATCCAATACACAGATGAAATAGCAGCCTGCAGCAGTTTTCTTTTGTGGTGTCAGGATAAATTTCTGCCCTTGGCATCCCACTGTTGAATGTATTTTATAGTGAAACAGGAAGGACAACCTCAGGCTTCCCAGTTGAAGCAACATCACTTGGACTGTACAGGCTGCACAAGAAATTTGGAGAGCATTTCACAGAGAGATATCTGATGCAGAGTTAAAGTGGAAAACCACATTTATCCAGGTAAATTAAAAATTTAGGAGAGTTCTGTGATTTAGTATTGTGTTCTATGTTAATGCCATTATATTTAGTGATATGATTGATAATAGATTTAGGGAAAAGTGTTGCTTTATAAGCAATTATTTGTAATTAATATTTCACTTGGCCCAAATATTAACTTCAAAAAAGAGACATTTCTTGAATTCTATTTGGTCCTCTTGTACATAATATTCTGCTATGATGAGAGGGTCATATTAAACAGTCTATCTGATGCCAAATTAACTAATGGCCAAACAAAATGTGAATTTCAAGCAAGGAGTACATTTTTCCTGAAAACTGGAAACAAAGGTGCCACCAATATCTTTCTATAGAGGCTACAAGCCTATTTTTCAAGTCTTAAGCATTTAAGTTACTACCTTATCCCAGTTCACTACTATGCCTTATCCAATATATTCCTTCTATAACTGGAAATATTTGATATTCTTAGCTTTGCAATTCATTCATTAGGGGCATGACAATTTCATGTAATTTTCCTCACAGAGAAACATAATTGAGAATGAGAGAATTAAAATTGCATCCAAACATGCACACAGACAAGATATGGAAACAGAACATCTTAAAATCTTTGAAAACACAAGCAGGAAATACAATTAAAGATGCTCATGTTTGAAATTGGAAGTTTGGGGAATAAAAATTTATGTATATATGATCCCACAGAATCTTAGTATAGTGCTTAAGAGAACAGAGATACAAAATTATGATCATTTTTCAAGGCATATACAACTTTTATATGGGACCTGTTACAACACAGAGCTCAAACACCTTCATGCTTTAGTTTGCCATCTGTTGATAGGGATAAATACACTTATACTTCACACAGGAGCTATAATGATGTTCAAAGACTGTTGTGAAGTGTTCAGAAACAGCAGTGATAGAATGATGAAAATAGGTACAAAGGCAGAAAATTGCTAATAGCCTTAGTGCTAAGAAAATATTAGATTCTGGACCCCTTAAAAATTTTTACTCAGCCAGAAAATGTATAAATTTTAAAGTTTTTCATTAAGGTTTAATTAGCTTTTAAAAATGGACCCAAGGTAAAGAAATAAATATGTCACAGATTAACAATAACTAAATCAAAGACAGAATATTGCTCAAACCAAGAATTTGCAAGATCTTGTTTCAAGTCCTGCCTCTGCTACAAACCTGCTATCTATAGACAGAGTAAGGCCTGTGCCAGTTTTATGGTAGTGCACGGTCCATGAAACAGAACGGCAACTTTCAGATTTGTGATTATGCTCAATTATCAGTAATTATCACTGTTACCACCTCCTGAAAGTTTGCAATCAGCTGCTGTAAACAAGTTTTAGTATTTATGGAACCATCTACAGCTTAGACAATTTTTACAGGGTGTTCATGAAACCCCAGGTTTAACAATGGCTTGCACCCACCCAACAGCCTGATTTTAAAGTGCTCTCTGTGCTTAAAGAATTCAGACTCACCTGCTGCAGGGGTAAGGCCAGAGGGAAAATCTGCTGAGAGTGGGGCTGTTTGAACTGGTTCTACAGCAGCACTTTAGAAGGCTGGATATCTAAGATCCAAGAAAGACACAAAGTGCACGTGTTCATGTGGCCAACCATGTGTGGCACTCAGTGCTGCTGCCTGGGCACCAGGATCCCACTGCAGCCCAGCTGCATCTTGGCACTGCATGTAATTAAGGAATTGTCTCTTGGTAGCTCACAACAGTGTTACAAATGATTGTTCAACTAGAACAGAACCAGATCTCTGTTATCACCTGCTTTTATCGAGACTGAATACTCTGCGTTACACATCTGCACTTAGTTGGGAAAGTGAAGAGCATGCCATTAAACAAGAAAAGTTATACTGGAACATATCTCTGTCTACCTCATCTGAACTTGATCATTCCTTCAGTTAGAGATGCATGGGGTAACAGGGATCATAAATCTATCTGATCAATAATGGTCTTTCATCAGTTCGCCTGATAATTTATTTTCACTTAGCTACAAAGGAAGCCTGAACATTTCACTAAACTACAGGATACCACTTGGAGCTGAAACTTAGATGTGCCCATCTTGTATAATCTTTCATCAGGTCACCTAATCTCTTTTAGTTTCCTCTCCCTTTGGAAGGATTATTTAGCTTCTCATGTCCTCCATGTTGACTGTTGAGATGGTTCTACTTGGAACAAGGACTGTCTTTGGTACAATCATATATTTACTTGTGGCTTATGAAAGATACTGACACGGAAATAATATATACTTAAAATGTCACTCATCAAATCCATGCAATAGAGACTGGTTACAGGACTCTATTAAAGTTTTATGACAGGAATAGCCCATTGTGTACCATCATTTAGTATCTTAGGTTTCAAAATACCTCTCTTCCTGCAAAGGTGGTTAATAGATTCAGGAATTGTAAAATATTACTTGACTCATAAGATGTCACAAAATTGCAGAGTACTAAGTGGTCTGTGACTTTTGGCAAATGTTCTAGGTCAGCAGTTCCTAAATACTAGTGATTCATGAAGCTTTATCCCATAGATCTGAAGGGTAAAATATTTTATGAGAGTGTGTTTCAACAAAAACACAAATAAACAAACAATTAAAAAAAAAAAGGTAGTCCAAACCAGGAAATTCCTTAAAAAGCAGAAATCTAGTTCTGTGCTAGTGAAAGTTTTTATCATACCACCCAAGTGCCTCAGAAACTCCAATGAATTAATCCTCTATGCCCTTGTGATGAAGGAAATATTATCCTTTTTATTATATTGAGAGGAAATCATAAAGACTGTAAAGCCCAAGTGTTTCAGTACATCCAGTGACTTTTGAAGGTTTGATTTTCTGACTGTTCAGTTCTAGGTTTAGCTTCCAGGAACACAGCATTATTTGCAGTTCCTCTTTGTACAGAGTTATCCTCTTAAGCATACCAAAGATCTTTTTTCTTTCCCCCTGTGAACTATGAATCCTAATTTAAAAACTTACAGAATCACAGAATGAAAGAGGTTGGAAGAGGCCTTCAAGATCATCTAGACCAGCCATCAACTCAGCACTTCCACAACCATCCCTAAACCACGTACCCAAGTGCCACATCCACCTCTTGAACACTTCCAAAATCTCCACTGTCTCTCTGGACAGCTCATCCCAGTGCCTGACCACTCTTCCAGTGAACATTTGTTTTTAATATCTAAGCTGAACTTCCCCTGGCACAACTAAAGGCCATTCCCTCTCATCCTTTCACTGAGTTTTGACAGAAGAGACTGCCCCTGACCTGGCTACAACCTCCTGTCAGGGGGTTTTGGACAGCAATGAGGCTCCCCCTGAGACGCCTCTAGACCAAAATGTAATTTTAAGAATATATCACTAATACACTGAGAAATAACTTACATGGTCCTACTTACAGATCAAGGAAAAAACAATTAGTTAGTCTAATCTTGCTTGATTTTTGTAGACTAAGGGTCCAATCACTCATGGACATTGCTCCTTCAGAGGTGCACTCTCTCTCCTGACTGCTGAGCATGAGAGGTAGAAGAAACAGGAGTAGTTTCTACTATTACACAGAGCACCCATGAAATCTGTAGTATTTCACTCCCATCTGGGCACACACTCCTCAGCTACCAAGGGAAACATCAAACCTCTTTGATCTCAGCAGTGTGCCATTAAAAAGCAGAAGCATTTTTAGAGATTAAGTTCTACATCCCCCACAGTGAGAATGAGAAGGGGCCCAGGCAGGTAGAAAACTCCCATAATTTTCCAGAAAAAGTGTTTCTCCAAGTGTTGCATGGGAATCCAGCTTTGGAAGATGTGAAGACTGCATGTCTAAAGGGGTAAAGAATTTTGAGGTCCCTCAAGAACAAGGATATAATGGAGCTTATCATGTTTGAGAGTTTAAAATCAGACTTTTTTTTTTTTTTTTTTTTCTTGACAGGTACTGCAGTCTGCTGAAAAATGGTCTGGCATTAAAGAGCAAAATTATATCGAACTCCTTTATAAAATAAATTTTTATAAAACATTCGGAAGACTTTTAAGCAATCAATTATTTATGGTGGTGGCTATGTGGTGACCACCTTGTGGATCAGTGACACTCCCAGCACTGCTTGAGGTGCTGTCTGTCCTTCTGAACACCCACTCTCAGAGCTGGCTTATTCCTTTTCCTAATCCAGCTCCTTGCTGTCCATCTCTCTCTGCTCAGGGCTTTTTCTCATGACAATTCTGCAAAAGTGAACCAACTGACTATGGAAAACATCCCCTTGTTTGCCCAAGAGTGAGCACTGAGATGCACTTCCCTCAATGAACAGCAAAGCTCTGTGTCCAGGGGGGCTGAGTTCATTCCTTGCACTGGGATGTTCTTTATTGCCCCTACTAACAAGGGATTTTTAGCAATACAGTGACATCAAGAACGTTAAAACTATCACAAAAACCAAAAGGCTGTTGGCTGTCCTTAAAATAGGTCTTCTAATTGCTGTATTGTCTCTATGGGAATTTCTGGCAGATACCTGGAAGGCAAGCATACGAATCTTATCAGTAAGGATTAAAAACTGGATTATCCTATCTGGATTAATTTCTGAGATGCAGATAGGCAGCAATGCATGGTACAGATAACTATTGACAATGTTTGTAAAGGGATGTAGTTTTGCCACACATGAAGTAGAAGACAGAGGACTGGGAGCAGCCCTGGAAGATCCTTTCTAGACTTTTTTTTCCCCACCTAAATCTCAAGAGGAAACCCCAGGTTTTCCTTTTGCCTAATTAACTGCAGTTAAAAATAGATGATAATCTGGACTAAATAACTAGCACTGTTTGACAAGACTTGTTTGTTCCTTCATCAAGCAAAAGAAGTTTTGAATCTTGTGGGGCTCACAGCAGTTTTATATAACTGAAGATTTACTCTATTCCCCAGCTTGGGAAGAGTGAGAGATCTTGAGGCTGAGAAGTTGGGAAAAGTCCTACAGAGACCAGCAAAAGTCCCTCGTGATCCAACCAGAATGTCCTGTGCCCGCCTCTGTCTGCATTCCATTTTCTTCCCATGCACAATGTTCAGTCCAGCCTGGCACTCTCCAGCCCAGGAGGAAGCAAGCACTAAAACCAAAATGCATTTGTACTTCCCAGCAGTGTCTCTGCTTGTCAAGCCTTGGCAGTGGCAGAGAGCAGCCATCCTGTGGGGACTGGAACTCGCTGTTGGAGGGAAGCAATGTGTGGATCCTGCTTTACAAAACAATCCTGCTGCAGCCCTTGTCTTCCCAGGATTGTTCCTCAGCCCTTTGCTTCCTCTGCCTCCTCTTCCTCCATGCAATGACTAATGGGAGGCTGGTGAGGCACTGCGTGAAAAATGCGTGTTTAATGATTGGCTTTTTGCAAATATTAAAATGAATATTATATGTGTTGTGTTAGAAAGCAATGCTGTATTAATTCTCTTAAGTAGTGTGTTAAATATAGTTCTGGGTTATAAAAAAATGTTAAAATAGAAACGATGCTGTGTAGGTTAGTTACTTTTTTTAAGGAAAGGACTCGCAGCGAGATAGCAGCCACAGGACACCTGAATCTTTCAGAGAAAGAGAATTTATTGCTCTCTTATCAGAAGAAACAAACTTCTTCCCCCCTCGAAGGTGCTGTCAGGATTCAGACGAAGAAGTTGACGATGACCAGGCAGAATCCTGTATTTGAATGGAATTTATGCATCATGTATGAGGTGCATGAATATGCAACAGGCTGTTGCTTTTAAGGGTTAATCCTCTGTTAACGTGGGTCCTTTCTCGGGCTTTTGCGGCCCAGGAAAAGGTACCCGGACATCCGTAACTCTTTGTCTCTATTGTCTCATATTGTCCTGATTCAAATTGTCCAAATTATTATTACTCTAATTGCATTACTATTCTTATAACCATTTTATTACTATTAAACTTTAAAAACAAGCGATTGGCGTTTTTCACACACTGGAACACATTTCCTAGGGAAGCTGTGGATGCTCCATCAGGCCAGGCTGAATGGGATTCGGAGCAATCCGGACCAGGGGAAGGTGGCCCTGCCCATGGCAGGGGGCTGGAACTCGATGATCTTTGAGGTGCCTTCCAAGCCAAACCATTCTGTGATTCTATGAGACAAGACTCTCCAGGCTTTCACAACCCACGTGAAACACAAGGCTCTGTCATTAAATACGCTTCTCCTAAAATTCTCCTATTTATCACTTCCCTTTGAGCCACAGCTGCTCACTGACACAGTTGCAGCTACAGCAGGAGCTGGGACACTCTGCGGTAACTCCGGACAGGCTCTGGCCCCTCCCGTGCTGCCATGGCAGGGCTCCAGAAGGCGACAACGTGCCCGGTGTCACCGCAGCACGGACCTGGGCGTGCTCCACACCCGCAGCCCTCGCCGAGGCCCCGCGGCCTCGGGCCTGAGACACCGCCCGGGGCCGGCTGGACACTGCCGGAGACACAGGCGGAGACAGCGGGACAGGAGGAGCCGTTTCCGCGACATCACCCGTGACCCGCCCTTCCCTCCCTTCCATTCCCTCCCTCCCCTCCCTTCGCCCTCCCGTTCCTTTCCCTTCCCCTTCCCCTTCCCCTTCCCCTTCCCTTCCCTTCCCTTCCCTTCCCTTCCCTTCCCTTCCCTTCCCTTCCCTTCCCTTCCCTTCCCTTCCCTTCCCTTCCCTTCCCTTCCCTTCCCTTCCCTTCCCTTCCCTTCCCTTCCCTTCCCTTCCCTTCCCTTCCCTTCCCTTCCCTTCCTTTCCCGGCTCTTTTCCCGCCACTTCCCGGCCGGGCTACGGCGCCTGCGAAGGGACAAAACGCCTCCGGCGGAGGGAGCGGGAGGGCGGGCGGCGCCGGCCCCGCCCCCGCGCGCCCCTCCGCGGCGGGTGACGTCAGGTGCCTCACGCGCCGCTCCGCGCGTCACACGCCGCGCGCGCGCCGGGGCCCCCTCCCCCCTTCGCCGCTCCGCCAATCCGCGCGCGGCGGCGCCCGGCCGAGCGGCGCCGGCCAATCCCTTCCGCCGGCGGGGGCGGGACTTCCGCCGGGAGCCGGAAGCGGGTCTCTCATGCGAGCGGGTGGTTGAGTCTCGGCTCGGAGACGTTTCGGGCCCGGAGCCGCCGCCGCCCCCCCGCGCCCCCCCCCGCCCCGCCCGCCCCCGGCGCTGCCGCCGCCCGCGCCCCCTCGGCCCCGCCTCGCGCTCCGCTCTCCTCCTCACGGCATCCGGCGGCGAGGCCCCGGCGGCGGCGGCGGCGCGGCGAGAGGCCCCGGCGCCCGCGGGAACCCGACAGGAGCGAAAGGCCCCGCGCCGGCGGAGCCCCCCCCGTGCCCGCCCGCGTCCCCCGCGCCGAGCCCCGGCCCGAGGGCGGCGGCGGCTGTTGGTGACAGGTGAGTGCGAGGGGCCGCCCGGCCCGCGCCCTCCGGGCGGCGGCGCCCGCCGGGGCCGTTCCGCAGCCGCGTCTCCCGGTGCGGGGGGATGGCGGGGCCGAAGGGGGAGCGACACCCCCCGCTCCGTCGCCCCCTCGCACCGGGGAGGCGGCCGGAGCCGCCATCTTCCCACCCGAGGCGGTTCCCGGGGGAGAGACGGGAGGGAGGAGGAGGAGGAGGATCCCGGCTCGGGGCCGCGGTGCCGGCGGGGGTAGGGCGGGCGAGCCGCCGGGGCCGCTCCCGCACTGCGGCCTCGCCGCCCCGGGCACAGCGGGTGAGCTTTGCCCCCGCGCCGCCGGGGCCTTGCGAGAGAGCCGCGTGTGCCGCGGGCCGAGCGGGAGCGGGGCGAGCGCCGGGGGGCCCCGCCTGGAGCCGGGCCGGATGGGCGGCCGGGCCCCTCCGGAGCAGCGGGCGGTGCCGGGCCCTGGCCCGGGGCTCCGGGCACGGCGCTGACTCTCCACGGCAGCCGTGCCCCGAGCAGGTGAATTGCCGGCGGGAGCGCTCGGCCCCTGCGCTGCCCCCGGGATTTCGTTGTTGTTGGGCCTTCGGAGTTGTTTTCACTCTCGGTTTCGGTTTGTCCAGGTGCTCGAAATTACTACGTAGCTTTGTCCGCAGTTTAAACAGATGTGCACTTGGCAAACAGTGTTTGTTGTGTGAGATTCCTGTGTGGCAGATAAGTGTAATTATTTTTATTCTGCAGGTAAGCGAATTGAGGCAAAGTGGTTAAGACTTGCCTGTGGCCACACAGAGAGAGAGCTGGTTTCAAAACCACTGTTTAAACTTGAGTCACTCTTGGGGTAAAACCATGGGAATTCTGGCTTCCGATTCTGCCTCTTGTCTCTGGCCTAGTTTTGTTGGCCTCTGAATCCTTAGGAAAATTGGAGAAGGAATCTTTCTCTAGTACTGCCTCAAGGATTGCTGTTGGAAGGTCTGTCTTGTAGTTGAAGTTTCGTGTCAGACTTAGCTGTTTTTTACAGATTGGATAAATTCTCAAAGGTCAAAGCGTGTTGTATGTTTTTTTCAACTTGCTGGTATTTCACAACTCTTGGGTTTTGATTCTGGTCTGGTAACTTTTTATCAGTTGAACTTTCACTTCTCCCTGCTGATTTGTAAGCATTTCTTCAAGTCAGTTCTCAAGATATAAAGCTAATCAGCTTACTCACTCTAGCTATTAGAACAACATTGATATTTTTATATTTTTAATTTCTTTTGTGGGAAGTGAAAGGGAGGTCAAAACTAGGCTGAGGCCTGATAATACACATGCAAAAAGCAGTGTATATTTTTTGTATAATGTCTACAGAAAATTTTATGCTTCTAGCTGTGTTGTCATTCATGTGGGTATTCTCTATACAGAAGCCACAATTACGTCTGTGTTTAATTGGTCTCACATTTTGGGGGAAAATAATCTTTATTCGAATGGAGGTGAAAGTTTTCCTAAATGAATTACAAACATTGAATTTACAAGCAGAAAATTGAAAGCGTTTGATCTCTTGGATGTTCCTTAATAAACAATTGCATGCAATCAGGTCCTTAAGCGCACACAATGTTCTGGGTTACATTGAACTGTTTACCTTGTCATTTTTTCCAGGTGTTTTTTACCCATTTATACAGAAACACTGTGAAGGACTAAAGGTGTAAGCACACACAAGCATGTGCTGCCTTGGTTGCTTTTTATGGCTGGCTGTAGTGCCAATATACACAGAGAAAGTACAAATGGCTGATATGTATTTATTGTCTATAGTGCTTAGTTATGGGGCTGTATCTTAAATGTTTCATTACAGAGCAAAACAGAAGATCTGGAACTGGAGGCAGTTATGAGAGCTTGGGGGTTTTTGTTTCTTTGAGACCTACAGATACCATGTAGGCAGTTTCTGATGGTGGTGCTTTATTTCTATTAGAATGAAGTTAAATCCTTGGTTTATTTGCTGAAATGCAAAGTCAATAGAGGCAGGTTTGTCTCATCTACATGTTCTGTACCGATCTGTTGCTGCGTCCCTTATTAAGTCTCATATCTCGCAGCGGCTTTGGCTTTAAATCAGTTGAGAGCTTAATTGGCATGGTAATATAAACTCTTTGTTAAATATTTATTACATTACCTCACAGAATGCACATGCTAGACACGGAAAAGGCATGTTTGCGGCCATAGTGCATGACAAATCTAAAGTGACAGCTTAAAGGTAGCAAAAAAGGAGTTACAAAAAACAAAGTAATTAGCTGTAGATGTATTCCATTGGTTTGATTTTTTTCAAACTAGGTGGCTTTTAGGACCTTCAGCGCTATTAATGTTTAATTCCATGGTGTCTATATATATTCATCAGGCATCACATTCTCGTAAATTAACAGGTAAGGCACACAAATGAGAATGTAAAGCACTTGACTTGACTTTTCTCGTGCCTGTGCTGCAAGGAGCAGGTTTTGCAAAGGCCGCAGCCTTATCGATCCTGAAGAAGAACACTCTTGCCTTGGAGGTGCGAAGGTGGCTGTGGAGGGAGCTCACAAATGCAGTGTCAGGAGGGCTGTTGCTGGCAGAAAGAGATGAAGCAAGAAAAGAAATGTATTCTGGAGTCTGGAGATTAAGTTTTCAGAGTCTGATTTGTGTGTGTGTTCATGTACGCACATGTGTGCAAAACTTATGCGCCATAAGGCGTAATAAATGTGGTTTGCAAAGTTCTCTGTTCCTCTAAGCATTTACTAGCAAAATGACATTTTGGACAACAGGTCTGTCTAAGTCTTAGACAAAGCTGTAGAAAATAATCTCAGGCTGCATTTTTTTTCCTGCATGTAATCAGTGATACTCAGCCACCAGGTGTATTGGAAGTCTTGTGCGTTTGCATTTAGAATGGGCACACAGGTATGAGTAGGAAGGACAGGATGTTACAAAACAGGACGTTGTAAGGAAGAAAATTAACCCTCTCCCTGCAGTTATGAAATAGGCAATGAGCTATGTGTGGAGAGCTGTGTAGAAGATGACAATAAAAGCTACTCTTGTAGTAAAGGCCCTGGAGAGGTGTTTGAGCAATGTTGTTCTGAAAACAAGGCATGCACGTGCTGAAATTAGTACTCTGATTTTAGTCCATATGCAAGATCTAGACAGGTGGATTTCACCACAGAAGCCACTAATTGAATTAGAATGGGGAAAGTGATGTAAAACTTAAAACTAGCACTATTTCAAAGTTTGTAATCCCTTAAAAAAGAGAAGACACACACACAACCCCTTCCCCTGAGCTGATAATGTGCTTTGTCAAAGGCACCAGTTCTAACTGTATTTGCATTTTCAAGCTAATGCTTTGGGAAAGCTCTGTTTTCTTTTCCTGTGCATTAACTCCTCTGTGCTAAACTCAAGGCAAGCTAGTGTGTCATAATAGTTAAACACAAAAATAGCATTCTAAAGCAACTTCACTGAATATAAAACTGAGTGATATTTCACCTGGTCAAAAAACCTTTTTGTGCCATAAATACCAGATAATTGAAGAAGCCCCATTGCTATTTGAACAACCTGTTTCTTTTCTCTTTAAGCATATAATGACTTTGACTCTCTAATGATAAAAATGTGTCTACAACCAACAAGTTTGAGGCACTTGTTAGAAACAGACCAGAAGTCAATTTCTGTTCCACCCATTCATCTTCTTAAGTTCCATAAAAGTATTACAAGATAAAAACAGTTTCTGTTTATTGCTTCCCAGCTGGTGGTACTTAAATTTTGGTGATGTGATGGAGGCAAGGATTTATGAAATCACTGGTCTATGACATCTGTGTGTGTGTAGCTGTTCCATCCCCTTGCTAAGGGAGGGTGCCCCCCATTCAGAAGCAGGTGCTAGGAGCAGTACCCACAGACAACAAAGGCACTTTGGAGTGCTCAAATTAGGTGTGACTGTAATACAGCATAAATGTGTGCTTAGGATAGCCATGGCAGTGTTCATTCTGTGATGTGTGCTGCTGCAGGTATTTTGTGTCTGGGTATGTGTTTCAGGAACAGCAATTAACTCCAAAATTGGAAGTCTGACAGAGGTTACTAATATGTGGCTAGCTGCTTGGCCTAGAACATTGCTGGGAATTGGGGAAGCGCTGCTTTGACACCCTGATGAATCACCAATTTCTTTGAGTCTTAATCTTTTCCAACGCTCTCGTTTACCAGAGAGGGCTGGGCTATGCATGTTCTGGATCCTGTCAGTCCAGCTCCTTAATGGGTAGTTGAATGATGTAATACAAAAGGAATCAGTTGTTCATAAGCTGAATGGATTGCCACCTCTGCACTTCCAGCAGCTCTGTTGTTATTCTCATAAGGCTGTTGGCATGTAAGGAGCTGGTGTTCCAGAGAGCATATCCTACAGTAAAGGTTTATTCTGGATTGCCTCTGTGGCCCTGTAGAGTTCAGATATATCAAGTTCAGTGTAGGTGTCTCTAAGGTAGTGGCAGGTATACCCAGCTTTGAGTTCTGGACTGTTGCACATATAGATAGAAATATAGATGCCTATAGAAATGTACAGACATCTGTCTGCTGTGGTAGCCTGTGATGAATTGGACACAATTGCTTTATCTCTTAGGGATTCTTTTCTAAAATGCCAGTATCACTTTCATTATTGAAAACAGGAAACACTGGCAACACAGACTTTGGAAATTACACCTTCAGATGCTATCACAATTTCACATGGGATATGTTCAGGAATGCACTGAGTTTTCAGTGTGAAGGACATACAGTTATTTTATCTAAAGCTTATGCTGGGCTTTTTGGAAGGCTAAATACTGTATCACCTTATTTGGCTTTTAGATTTCTTGTGGTTTTTTGAGCAAGTATCTAAACAATATTTTCCTTTTGTATGGGTTAATTCTCTCTAAATTGGCCCTTCCCTCCCGACTTCTGGAAGTGAGCAACAATGGTGAATACTTTATTGGTACTATTCATAAGGCAGACTTCCATCTGTCTTGTTAGTGGAATTGCAAACTTGCTTAAAACACTATAGATTTCTGTTACTCTGTTAAAAGTGTTTATCAGTGTTTCTCAGCCCATCTAATGTTCTGCAGTCTGTTTTAAGTAAAGTATTTTATAGTCACAGGATGCCAGTGATCCAACAGGGAAACCCAAGAAACAAAATATTAGTTAAATAGTAACTATGTTGAGAAAAAAAATCATAAATCTCATTCAGCAGAAACTTAATGAAAGGTTTGAAAGCTTTACGGTGATGTCTCTTGGCAGCTTTATGGTTTTGTTTTCGGTCACTGTTGGTATCCATATGCGTATTTTCACAGGTTGTGATGCTGTCACAGGTTGCCCCACAACAGAGTCTGACTCTGACTGTTGTTCAAACAAGGAACTGATGAATCAACAGGCCAATGTCCAAAGTAGCTTGCTTTTCCATACCCCAGTGCTGAGGTTTATGCTCAAATGTTTGATGTATCCTCCTGGTTTCTGGTTTTTGTTCTAGGAATTAAAAGTAGAGCAGAAGTGAAGAATGTACTGGGGCATGGTTACTTTAAGTGCTGAGCTACCTGTGTGTGCAGAATTTGCAGTCTTATCTCAGAGTTTCATTCCCATTCAATGTTGTTGCTGCCCAACAGATAGGGACAGAAAATGGTCACCATGTTGCTGCTTAAAGCAGCAAGGCAAACAATTTGGTCAGAATATCATTGTCTACATTGGCATCTCTCCAGGATCTTGGCTTTGTGTCCCTGCTCAAATTTAAAGCTTCTTGTCCAGTTCTTCATAATAAATGTCAAAAACTTATGCTATCAAGAAGGGAAGGGACTCTTTTTAATGAAAATATGTTACAGCTTAGTTTATAGTCTATATTTTATGATTATAATTTTCTTAGTTGACACTGTGTATTCTAACTGGATTCAAGGAATAAGTGAAATTTTTAGAAGGGTCTGTGCCCAGTTATTTTGACTTGCAAGGAAAAATTATTGTCATTAAATCCAAGCTAAAATATTGGCAGTCCATCCTTTAACTGTGAGTCAAAACCTGAATTACCAGTAGTTTTGATTACAGTGATACTCTAGGAAAGTGGGGTACTCTAACTGTGAACAAATGTGCACCCAATAGTCTTTCATACTATTTAAAACAGTGATTTAAAACTAGCAAGAGCTGCTTCTGGTTTCGGTGAAGCTTGCAATGGAGGATGGTAGCCTTTTTTAAAAGAGGAAGTAATGCTAAAATGACTGGATTATTGGAGTTAAATTCTATTTTTGGTGAAGAGGTTAATGAAATAATCTTTGGCAAAAAGCGTTAGTTTCCTTTTCTTTTACACAGCCTTAAAATTCAATCATGCTTCTTCTGTAAGTAGTTAAATTTCAGTTTAGATTTGGACCTTAAGATGTTTCGAAACTTAAACTAACATTCTAGGTCAATGACTGCTTTTCAAGTCATCAGAAAAAAAAAACAAAACGAAACCCCAGAGATTGAGGGGAGTTAATCCCAGGCTGTTTATTGAAATAGTCTTTGCATTGTCAGTGATTGCTGTATGCATTGGTGTTGGGACAAAAATTGTCACTGTACCTTTTTGCTTATCACTGGCATTATCAACATCATATGTGGTTATATATACCTCTCACTTGGTCTTTCTGTAGGTATAGATCCTCTTCTCTCCTAGTTTTCTCAGGCCTGTTGTAAGGGAAGATATATTCCAGGAGGATTGTAAGGTTGTCCCTTTGGTTTGCATCAAATCTTTTCCAGAATTCTAGTTCTGTGTGCATTTGAATTTGAGATCTGTGGTGTTAGATTTCTGCTTCCCTGAGTTAGGAGTTTATTGTATGGTCCCAGAATGCCATGATAAAGAACTTGGCAAATTGGCTTTGAAGCTGTGTATGTGTCTTAAATAATAATTCAAAGTACTAAAAATATTAAGAGTCCTGGAAATTCCATATGCAGCTTTTGACCTCCTCTTGCTTAAGTGCAACACTGATTGCAGGCTTGAAACGTGGAATCCAAGTAATAGCAATATTCTAAGATAAGACTATTAAGGTCTGTTAAAGAAGGTCAGCCTTCTAACCTCACCCTTGGAACTGCACTGAATATTAACCCTGTAGCTTCAAGTGGTGTTTTTAGTCTTGTCTTTCATCATAAAATGCTGCATCTGCTTCTGCCAACTTTGGAATTTTTCTGAGGAAGATGTTGTTCATAAAATCCTGCCCAGCAAAGCTGGGTTAGTTGTTTCCTTCACCTGTGCCAAGTGTCCTGCCTGGAGTCACAGGCAGGCTGTGAGTGCTCCAGCCACTCTCTGGCCAGCAGCGTAGTGAAGAATGCGGAAAACTTAGAGCTGGTATTGGTAAATGGTGAGGAGGAACATTCAGTAATTGAAACAAGGAAGTTCGTTGTTCCCAGCATTGCCAAACTCACCCTCTTCATGCACAACATGTAACTTGTTCCCTCTAAGCAAGTGCTAAACCTCCTGGAAGCTCAGCATGTGTTACAGCATTTGAAGATTTAGTGTTTCTTTGAAGAACTGGGAAAAGACCATCAGTTGTTGCCTCTTAGCTTTAAAAACTTGAAGCAACTAGTAAAATACTTTAGAACTGGCAGTTGTTTTGTTAAACAAACAGAATTTATGAAATGACAGGTCCACTCACAGTGAGCCTGACGTGCTGAGGTGCTGGTGAGTATGTTATCCAACAAAGTTCAGAATCTTTTTAGTTTCAAAGTCAGGAGTCAGTTTGTCTTAGACTGAAACTGTTTCTCACAGTGAAAGTGCAACAGTCTCCTAAACTTGACTTCTCTGTGTGAGTTCTTAGCATGCTTAATTGTTGCTTCTTTCAGCACGGGAATAGGAAAATTATTCTTACACTTCCCTTCAATAGCTACTTTAGAGAAAAGCAAACATCAAAAAAACACCCTCACCTCATTGGTTAAGGGAGAGCAAGCCAGTTATGTGGAGAAGGAAGGAAAACAAAGAAAATACATTATTATGCAAGATATTATCTTTGCATAATAATTCCTCATATGTGCATGAATTCAGAGAAGGTATGGTAGGATGAGACAGACTTGGTGTCCAGAGTGCCAGAGTAAACTCACCTGCTGGAGATAAGATATCTGTCAAATTAGAGAATAGTTTGAATGAAATAGATTGTAGATCTATTTTCTGATAGCCTTGTTAATCTCCTCATGAAGTCTTGGTTGGCTATGGGAAGGAGCAATACAGGCCTATTTTAAGAGTTCAAAAGTTTAAGCTACCATGTAGTGTTCTGTAAATGACTATTTAAAAATAGTACAGGAATGAGCAAGTTTTTGGGAAACCCAGTCATTAGTGCTAACAGGTATTTGCTCCTGCTCTGTCTACTCCAGGGCAAGCTTGAATTTTCTCACCAATTCAATTTATTTTTTCTAATCAATTGCTCTTCTGCTTTCTGTATGTATAGAAGTGTTGTGCAGTTTTTGACTCGTGTCATATTAGTGAAAGCAAGCAACATGGATGGTGGTTGCTTTAGGTGAGGTTTTGTATTTGATGGTGCTAAAATTTAGAAACATACTTTTGTGATGCTTTCAGTCACTTTTTTCCCCCATAATTTAACATTTGCCTGAAATGACAATTTCTGGATCAGTGAGCAGTATTTGATATTAAATATTGGTATTACATTAAAAGCCTGGAACAGTCTCCCAGCTAATTGGTTGGCATAAAGACCTCAAGTTATTGAAAAGCTTTGGCTTTCAGAGAAAATCCAATTAGCCTATCAAAGACCACCCTAAAAGATCTAGAATTAATATTTCTGTAGAAAGTAAACCTTTTTAGCAGTTAAATTTATGCATATTAGTAAAAATACCAAGACTTTTCTTTGTATTGCTTCAGCTGTTATGTTTGCAGATGTGAATCCTACTGGACTGGACACAGCAAGCATAGGTGTTGCCTTGTAGGTGGATGGGAATGTTACAAAAAGTCAATGTGAATAGTGCATTAGTGTAATATATGATGCCTATGCTCTGATGAGATTATTAAAATATATTAATTAAAGAAAAAAAGTCCTGCTGAAGGAAGGAGCTTCCATCACATCCTGCAGTTTCTCTTAACCCATGTTAGGCATAAATATAAGGGGGTTTATTTACTTAGTCATTATTTAGGCTGGCTGGGTTTAGAAGATTATATGAAGAATTAGTTTGCCTCTATGGTTAGACTTTTATTCCAAATGTAGCCTGGAAGCAGAGGCAGATAGGAAGTGCTGTGCAGAGTGTGGGGTCCCACTCTAAGCTTGTCATTCAGTAGCTCCTTTAAAGCATTGCTTGCCCTGTATTTAGGCTTAATGAGTTTTCTGATTATTTCAGTGCAGGAGAGGCAGTGACTTGCACTGGCCTGTCCTTTCACTCTTTAATTCGGTACAGACAATGTTCAACTGCTGGGGTTTCTGTTGTGAAGGTCCTGCAGATATGTTACTGTAGCCTTTACTTTCCTTTTTTGGTTTTGGGTTGTTTTGGGGTTTTTTTTTTTATTGGTGATGCTTTGTAACAGCAGCAGCAGAGTGATGTGGATCTCAGCTGTTGAGTTCCACTGAGAACTGGAGTTCTGCTCTCTGCTCCTCTGGTTTCCTGGAGCAGGACAGAAGGGTTGATGCCACCAGGCATTCAGCTTGAGTCCTCTGTGCTCTGCTGCTGCTTTGGTGGCCACAGAAGTGAAGTGTGTGTGCAGGCACCTACTGTGTAGTTCTGTTTAACTATAGAAGGGGGTGTTCAGATTTATTCAAATTCTGGTGATATTTTCTGCCCTGGAAAAGTAAAAGGTTGCACCAAAGCTGGGAGTCAGGCAGGAAGTCAAATGCTTACAAATGTAAGGGAGGGCAAGTGATGGAGCATTTTAGTGAAAAATCATTATACTTCAAGGTACTTACCTAATCTGCTTGAGTAACAAATTCCTGATCTTTTCCTGAGAAAGTTAAAAGACATTTTTATTCAATGTGAGATGTTTTCTGCTCTTTGTAGGCCTTGGTAATGAATGCAGAATGTGTAATTCTACATTCAGCTTATCAAGAGAGAACAGGTTGTGGAGAACTATGATCATAATTAATTTATATTAAGTTAGCATTCCACTTTTCTGAATTCTTATGATTTGGTTGACCTGCTAACAATTTAACTTTGCCATTTGAGGGGTTGCTTAGAAAATGCACAAATCTGAGAGTTGAGAGATGAATTTTAATTAAGTGTGGTACTTTTGAAATCATAATCTGATAAATATCTTATCTGGCACGATAGTTATAATAGAAATTAAATATATATCTTTATGAATAACCTGCAGGGTGTGTGCTGTTAGTCCACTTACAGTGAGGAAAACAAGCTTGTGGCTTTGTGATGGATGTGCAACGTGAAGCAACTCCTGCTAATTAATGAGTTGAGTTTCTTAATGTAATGTGCTTCAGCCTGCAGTCAGGAGAGTGCTGCTTCAGACTTGAAAACTGAGAACAAGCCATAAGCAAACTGAAAACTGCCCATGACACAATCACTCTTGTCTTCAAGGCACATGACATTCTTATAAGGCATAAAAATTTCTTCCTAGTGGCTTATTCCTGCTTGGTAGGCACTACTAGTGTTCTTAAATGGTAAGATTTTTGTTAGGTTATATACCATTAAACATCTGGTTTATTGCATTACTGAGGAGGATGTGAGCCACAGGCTTCTTGGTCCATCTCTGGAGTGATGTTTGAGTGCACATCAGATAATAACTGCATGTGTAGTTTCTTGGTGTGCAGGAGGGCTGCAGAAATTCTGTGAGAGACCATTGAGTGTAGTGAAATTATTTCATTTTCATTACACACATGTATTTTAAATGCAGTACATAACAGGATGACCTCCACCAATAAAAAATTATAATTTTTGTGTATATTTTTTGTATCTAGCCTTTTATCTTCTGTGCACCGTTGACATCATCTTGTTTGAGGTGCTGAGTAAGACTGTAACTTTACCCTCTTCCCATTTTTCTTGCTCTTCACTGAAAGAGTTTTTCGTATGGCTCTGTACAGAGTCCTCATCATTCACCAGTATCAGGTTTCTTTGGTATTTTATCACCTTTGTTTAGTAACTTGCTGCTTGGCATCTTTTGGACAGCTAATTACTGTAATGATCTGGATTTCCAGACTTGCAGAGTAATCAGTTCTGATGTCTCTTCATAGCCCAGGTTTCTGTGTGAGTGGGAATGTTCAGTAAATGATGAGAGTTGTGAATTGCTTGGGAAGCCTCACACAGAAATAGATCTTTAAATTAAAAAATGCAGCGTTCCTTTTAAACAGCAAGATTTACTATTGCAGCCTTTTTAAAATGAGAGACTACATTTTAAGGGATAATTAATAGAATTGCAGAATAATTTTGGAGGCTGTCAGCCTTATAAACAACAGAAGGGATTTAAAAAAAACAAAGTTGTGAAGTAGGTGCAGCAGCAGCTCTAAATGATTTGTGTTTTCTGTTGAATGATGTTAAAAAGGTACAGCATTAAGGTTTAATTGTTCTTCTGACACTGCAGTTCTTGCTGTTGCCTTGTGCATTTTGAAGTGCCTTGAGTTTTCCAAGTGTTCTGTTGCAGGTTTGCCCCCAGTGCTTAGGTCCATGTTCCTTTTCAGGAACCCAGAAGTTGCATTATTCTGGAGAGTGCTGGGGCATAAGTAATTTCTTGGCAGGAAGGAAAACTGAAACAAATCCAATGGTACTTTTCTTGGGTTTTTTGAAATCTAACTTTGTATGTGCCAGCATGGTGGCTGCACTGGGTGCTTGTATGTTTTGAAACCTTCATCTGACAGACTTGCATAGATCACTGGCTCTAAACACTAAGCTCCAGAGGTGAATTTTCAACTTTTTCCCCAACTGTTGAGCTAATCAGCAGTTAAACAAATTGAGGACCTTGTGATGATTTTTAGTAGTAGTGTATTCAAGACTTCTGTAGACACATGCTGTGACTAAATATTTGTCGTGTCAGCTTTTTAATTGCTGTTGTGTAATAGAGATTTTACAACTGATGTAGGCACAGTGATGATTGCAGAGATGGCCACAAACAGATACGCTTTTGGTGCTGTTAGATTTCTTATTCACAGCTATATTATCTGCTGTGGTGATGGAACTTCTTCACAGTATATTTTATTTTAAATAATGCCATCCTTTGAAAGCTGGATTGCTTGTCACATCTGTTCTGTAAAGAAACTGATTTCCTGCTTTGAAGGGAAAGATGGAAACCCCTGAGTTGTCACAAGTTTCTCTGTGGACATGACGCAGCCTGGATGATGTTACTCATCTACAGAATGGCAGCATGTGCCCCATGCAGCAGCATGATGGGTCAGCTCTCACAGCTGAGATGTTTTTTTGAAAGTATCCTCAAACAACCACCTGATGAAAATTGCAAGTTTGTATCAGTGCTTATGACACTAAGAGGGAAACTCTCAGCCCTTCAGGATTAGGGTTTTTCCAGTTTTTCTTGGTGATGCTGTATAAGCTTAACCAAATATCCTGTATCTGAGTTGGCACTGGGACTGAGAACATGATTAACTCTTGATATATTACATATGCTTTGGCTATTCACAAAGCTGGTGAAACTAATAAAGAAAAGTTAAACTTCATTTAAAGAGGAGCTAATGTATTAAAATTGTAGCATATTTTTGGGAAAGGCATCTACTATTTCTCATATAAATGTCTATGTGATGTGTTCAGCAGGTGCTAAGACTTTTCAGAGCTGAGGTCAGTGGTAGCTCTGATTACCTCTGCTGTGGTGTCGTGATCCTCATGGGTACAAAAGTGTGTGGTACATGGTGAGAAAGAATGTTCTCTCTCACTGCAGAAAGAGGATTTCTGGCTTGCAGCTGGAAGTTTGTTATGAGGCTCAAGTTAAGCAATGCACCTCTGTTTGGAAAACATTTTAAGCTTTCTCATGTTACTGAAGTGTATTTCTGTATTAGCCTTGTGAAAACTTAATCTGTGTTTAAAGTTTCTAAAATGTTTGCTAGGAAGAATTCTGCACAAAGCTAAACTCAAATCTATTTTTGTTTGTACTTGCTGGAAGAGCAGTGAAAAGTTCTTTTATTCTAGTGAGCTTTTTTTGCTTTATGCTGTTGCTGTTTGCAGGGTGAAAGTTAGTTGTCAGCACTTGCATTTGTAAATCTCTTTTTAAGGGCTGATTACCCTGGGCTGAAAGTTGGCAGGCAAGATCTCGGCCCTAGAGCATTGTTTGGGGTTTTGCATGTTTTTAAATAACAGATCTATGTGACTGATTTGATTGAGGGAACACATGCTGCTACACAGACTACAGTAACTCTAGACAGTGAAACAGAGTGCAGAAAAGCACACTTTGAATATGAATGAGAAAATTAGAGATGTCTACAGTGAAAGCAGGAGGATTGGGGGCTACACTCCAGGGAGGTCAGCAAGGGCAGTAGGGGTTTTGTTTGCTGTGTAACAATCAGGGAGAGAGATGTCTTTTCCAAACTATTTGCAAGGTTGTGGTGCATGTGGAAGCAGAGTGTTTATAAATACCTTCAGACAGTTGCACATTAACTCTGCTCACACTGAGATACCCAAACCTGCACTAAAGGCAGAGTAAAGGTTGGCTGGGTGTTGGCACCACACTGACACACACGTGTGGCTTCTGGATGAGAGCAGTCCCAGCTCTGCTTGGCTTGGCACCCAGGCAAGAGTCATCATGTGGTTGTGTGCACTTATCTGTGCAGTCATTCTGTGGGCCATTGCTGGTTTGTATCTTCTGAAATTATGGAATTCTTATAACTAGATGGCTTTGAAAATACTTGACAGAGAAGAACCATAGTGTCAGCTTTAAAAAAAACCAAAATGCTACAAGTGCCCAAAAAACCTCACAAAAACCTCAGACAAAAAAAAAAAAAATTAAAAATCAAGCTCTCCTCCCCAAACAAAAACCCCTTATCTTTCTATTTGTGAAGGTGGTTGTGGATGTTGCAGAGTGAAACCAGGAGGCTGAAATACCCATGTTGCTTGACCAGATGGTCTCAATCCCTCCTGAAAATATTCTTTTAACTCCTCAAGTTAACCACTCACCAGATGTCCCCAGGGGCAGATCTGAACAAGTGAAGGGTAACTAATGAGAAAAGGACTAATAAAGCACTCTTGCCCTTGCTGTTGCAATTACTAGTTTTGCAGATGGAGCAGTGTATTACAGTTTTGGGGAAAGCAAACATGGTTGAATATTGTGCTGTTTCTAAAGAAAAATGTTTTTCCTGTATTTTAAACTTCACTGTCTTGGCTATTTACAAACCAAATTTGGACTACTTTTGATAAGTCTCAATGCAATCTAGGCAGATTCTCTTGGGACAGATAGTTGTAGACATAAGTACTTAAATGTCTGTAGTAGAGTCAAGAACAGAGTTATTCTCAAGTTGCTGAACTTGACTTATTACTCCACGATGGCCAGTGTCAAGCCAGAAGGATATAATGGTTTACTATATGCATTTGCAGAAATTGAAATTAATGGGTGCTTCTAAATCAGTGAAACACTGGCCTAGCTTGCCCAGAGAGGTGGTGGATGCACCATGCCTGGAAGCATTCAAGGTCAGGTTGGACAGGACTCTGAGCAATCTGATCGAGTTGAACATGTCCCTGCTTCTTGCAGAGGAGTTGGACTAAATGACCTTCAAAAGGCCCCTTTCAACTAAAAAACTGCTCTGTGATTCTGTGATGAAAAAATTGTCATTTGATTGTGATAGCTCAGTGTTCTGCTGTAGGTACTGCTATCTCTGTTCCAAAAGGGTTTCCAACTTGCATTTTTCTCTTGAATGTCTCCTGCTTATTGCTGCAACACTTATTTATGCAAAGATACATTGAACTGCTGACTGGTAAACCCTATCTTTTAAAGTCATGGACAAGGTAACTCTTCAGCTGGATGATAATTTTTATTGCTGCATTAAAATGCTCCATTTAACTTGTCACTAATCCAGCTGATAAACTATTTCAAACAGTGAATATGTACCTGTGGTTTCTAGAATTGCCAGTTATTGATTGTGGTTTGTATAAATAAGCTTTTATATGAAGAGATATATCAATACTAATGAAAAACATGCTAAAACATATCATATGGAGAGCTTTTAACATTCCATGGTTTTTATTGGTTTTCTCTTTCCTGAAGTATCACTGCCTTTTTCTACAGCCCTTGTATTCTCTGCCATGATAGTCATGGGAGTCTGCTGCCATGTGGGTTTTGTTCTCTAGGAGTCCAAAAGTGGCAGCTCTGCAGTAGGAAAGGTGGCATTAACTTTCCAGAACAGCCCTGCATGTGGAGTCATTTTGAAGTATCTCACAACCACTGGGATTTTGCAGCTGAGCACTTGACATCCTGCAGACTTGTAGCAGTGGGATGTATTAAGTGAAGAAAAATTGCAACAGAAGCTCCCTCCTTCTGTGTTTGGGAGCTTTCTGTACGGCTTGCTCATTTGCAGAAAGGCAAAGGATGATCATTGTTAAAATCACAGGATTTGGAAAGCAGGTTTTATCCTCTTCAAACAAATTAATTTATTGCTGTTGTTTGAAGTGCCATTTTGATACTTAGAGATGAAAATTCAACTTAAATATATGGGTTTGACATTGTAATTACTAAAAAGAATTTGTTTACAAGGTGAGTGGTATTAGGATGGTGTGTATCACAACAAATCCATGTGTCTAATGAGAATATGATTATTAGTCTGAGTAAGCAAAGTTACCTGTTGCTTCAATCTAGACTTGGCCTGGGATAAGCATCTTGCATAATCTCATCTAAGGGATTTCTGTAAAGCAGGAGGGTGATATGCTGTTCTAATTGCTGGTGGCTTACCCAAGGAATTTGGAGTTGCAGCGTGCACACTGCAGTGGTGTGATGTCAGGTTAGCTGACAACCTGTCTATCCTCAGCTGCAATTAATGATTTAGCTGGGTATTTTGTGCTTGATGGCCAGTCAGCAAATGCTTTAAAGGACATATATGTAGTGGAACTTTACTTTTTGTTTGACAGATTCATATAACTGCAGCTGTTTCCCTTCCCTTCCTTTATCCATAAACTTAGAAAGTTCTGGTGTTAACATATGTACCAGAGGATGGAAGAGACTGCAGCATGGCTCTGGACAGGCTGGTCCTAGAAGGGAGTGGGAATATATGAGATAAATAGGTGACAGAAGGATGTAAAGAGCTACCTTAACATGGATATTGGGATCAAACTGCTGAGTAGATACCACCATTGCTGAGTAGTTACCACCATTGCTGAGTGAAACATGCTTGTCTTTCTCTAAAGTAGCCTTTAGCTTATGACTGGACTAAAGCCATGCCCGAGGGTAGTATGATCAACAGCGGAGGTTACATACAGTGAATGTGAAATGACTAAGGAGTCTTGGGTTCTTTTTAGAAAGAAAAATTAATCCAAAATTTGGGAAGGCTAAACACAATTTCTTTAAAAAATATGAACAGAAACAGAAGTGTTGTCCAAGAGGCTTGGACACTTCATGCAGTGCTAAAGTGTCTGCTTCTTCCCATGCATGGCTTTGAGCAACACAGAGTCTGGCTATTTAATACTGCTTTTGAAAAGTTTGCTTTCATCCTGAGGATGGTTTTTGGTTATTTTATAAAATATGAACATCCTGAATGAATTCCAGGCTTTGTTACATAACCTGTGAGTATATTTGTGTGTAACACTGTCAGGGATAGTGTAATTTTTTAGTTCCATTTTAATGTGATTTTTTGTCTGTGCCAGTTCTTCCTTAAGTAGTTTCTATTCCAGGGTGAGAGACATAGTGTTAAGAAAAGAAACTTCTGAGAATAAAACAGTGACTTGTGTTTCTTTTGAAAACATACTTTTTGTGCTAACTTCACATCAGTAGCATGAGGTAATAAGCAACTGTTCATGTAAGCTGAAATGTTCATCTTCTTGGGGATGTCAGTGTATTTTGTATCCTCAGCTACATGTACAAAATACCTTTGCATAATCCTGTAATACAGGTGCTCAAATCAGTTTATAGCTGAACATAGTAATTTTCTTTGAAAATGTTGGAATATATTCAGTCAGTTGCATTTGATATTTGCTTTTGTCCATTTCAAAATACAGTGTGAAGGAGACTCATGGAAAGCCATAATGCTCTAGACTGAAGGTCTTCTTAAATCTAGCCTTGGAGTCAAGGTAGCCTAAAATGGGCTTATGTTCCTAAAGAATGGAACATAACTTAGATGTGCTACAAATCTTTACATTTTCATTTTAGGGAGATTGCATGTTTGGTGTCACCAGCTTGAAGACAATAAACCTTTCTCATGCATTGTTACAGATCCAGTACTGGAATTTCCTGTGAATAAAAAACTAAAAAAACATTTTACATTATTACAGCGACCTGAGTGGGTCGCTGGTGGTGAGAGAGATGGGAATTTTGTTTCTTGATTAGAAGGTTGGATTTATTGATACATCATATATAATACATTATGACTATACTAAATAGAATAAAGAGAGAAGTTTGCAGAGCTGCTAGGTTAAGCTAAGAATAGAAAAAAAGAATTTATAACAAAGTTGTGTCTAAGGACTCAGTCCCTAGCTTGCACTCGTGATTGGCCTCCAGTTATAAACATGGGAACATGAGCTAATCAAGGTGCTCTTGTTGCATTCTACAGCATCTGATAATAATTCTTTATGTTCTCTTCTGAGGCCTCTGCCCTCCAGAAGACGCAGAAATCTGAAAGAAAGGATTTCTGTGAAAAAATGTTTGTGACATTACATCTTTTTAGAAAAGAAAAAAAATATAAAGCCTGTCTTTCACACCTCAATATTTACTTTGAGACTTCATGCTTTGAATTAGTTTTTATTGTTTGTTTGGCAACTTTTAAAAATAACAGCATTAAATAATAGCGTCAAATTTCAAAGCAATGTCACTGTCAGACTTTCAACTCTACTGAGTTTTTAACTTGTTTAATCAAATAAAATAAGATTTTGGGGTGATAGAGCAGAAGAACTGGTTGAGCATTACTAGTCTAGCAGAACTGTTGTAACATGCTTCTTAAATCTTGCAAAGATAAAATGACCATAAAAGTAGTTATGGAAGAAGGGTTGGTTTGTGACTAAATGCTTCTTAGTGAGTGGAGTCTGCAGGTGGTATGAAGAAGTCATGGTTTGAAATGCAGCCTGAATAAGTCAGGTGAGAATCAAGAGAAACTTTCCCAGTGGAATTTCCCTGCCCAATGCTGTGGCAAGTGTTGATCTGTAATCCCAAAGCAGCTAGTGACTGGGAGCTGAGTGTGTCTGCAAGGTGGCTTTATCCTCATTTTATGTTTTCTCTGGGTGCATAATCCCAGCTGAATTGTGTGGAAGTTCTTTGGGCCTTTGCTCTGAGTCAGGGTGGCGTGTCTGGAGTGGCTGTGGTTCTCAAGAATTTCAACAACCACTTACAGAATCTTTTGTCTTCTTATTTCTGCAGCTTACAAAGGTGACCACTAAAGTTCTCTCTGAGCAGCCAAAAAGCAGACAGCTCATGACTTCTGATCAGGACACTAAAGTTGTGGCTGAACCGCAGGTGCAGCAAGTACAAGAAGTTAAGGACGGTTCTCATCTAGTAAGTATTATAATTGCATGTTCCCCTGGTGTGCTGTAGGAAACATTGTGTTTTCATCATGTCTTAATCAAAATTGTAGGTCAGAACATTTTAGAAGACAGTTGGCTGACAGAAAGCATTGAAACATTAAACAGCCAGAACAGAGCTGTTGGAGGTGGTTAATTCTCCATACTGACCAGAAACTCAACTTAGCTTGGCTTCAGCCCTTTGGGGGGAAATTTACATAAACTGCAAGATAGGACAGTTAGCAGTCATTTAGGGTACAGGGGTTTTTAGGCTATGCAGCAATTGTATCACTAATCTTGAATTAAGTTCTTGGTCACACTTTGCCATGTGAGGACAATGCAGGGAATGCACTTTGTGTGTACTTGTAATTGAAAAAAGCACAAAGCCACACAAGCAGGAGTTGGCAGCCTGTAACAGGAATTTTGCTCAGTCAGTTGTGCCAAGTGGCACGTGCTGCTGTTGCTGTGCTGCTGTGCAGGATCCAGTCAGTGGCTGTATGGGATGCTTGTGCATATATGTTGTAGTAAATGCTGCATATGTCTTCAAGAAGATTGAAGACTTGATTTTTATTCAGATACGTTCAAATTTTTTACTTTGTACTTTGTTAACTGTATATTGGGAGGAATGTTTCCTCTTGGGACATCTTAAAGGGTTTGGTTTCATTGTATGTTCTGCCAGGAGTTTCACTTGTGCCATGCTAAGGAGCAGATACTTCCTGCTTCCAGCTTAGCTTGGAACAAGCACTAGGGAGTGTTCTGAAAAACTCATGCTTTGCTTTTCTGAGAAAGCTGGTGCACTTTTTGTTTGTTCCTCTTCCCCCTTTTCTTTCCTGAGTTCTCTGTTTTACATTTCTTAGATGTGAATTTTTACTTGTTTGACAGTAGAGGAAAAAAATTCAACCTGGTTTTCTGCCATACTTCCGGAAGTTGAACTTTTGAGATGTGCTGGGGGTTTTTTGGTTTTTTTTTGTGTGTGTTTGTTTGTTTTTCTGTACCCAGAGTATTAGTGCAAATAAACTTGAGTAAGAGTGGCTTGAAGATTTTCTTGAAGAGCTAGAAGCTGTTGGTGCATTAGCATTAAAGGCAATTTATTGTCTTCATATGGGTGCTGGTTCTTTGACATACTAGAGTTTTTATTTAAAACAAATGTATTTAAATTTTAATTCCTGTTCTTCCCTACTTATTTGGAGAAAAAGAGCATAACCATTTATTTATATTTCAGGAGACTTTACTGTTCCTTTCATGAGAAGAGAAAGCTGATGTCAGTTTAGGTGTCTTGGAATGTACCCATAATGCTATAATGGTACATTTCAGATAACTTGTTCTATTGTGATTAAAGCTTTTCTTTGGCTGAATATTTTATCTGAAAAAGATGAGACCTGTAGCTTATTGGGTTTTAAGTTATACTAATATGATACTCTTATGTGTACAACATCAGAAGGTCATTCTGGTATGAGCATAATTACCAATATATTTTGTTAACAGTGGTGCTTTCAAAATGGTCCCTTCTGTAATGCCATGCTTACATGAGTTGATTTTTGTCAGCGCTTCAGGACTTCACTTGCAAGTTCTGTGAACAAGATTATAATTGGGGAAAAACTTCACAGAGCACAGGAAAGAGTTAGCAAGCTAAGATCATTAAAACACTTCCATCTTTCCATAAATGTGATAGGAAGGAGAAAAAACTAAAAAACTTCTGGAGTCCTGGCTCTGTTGCCTTTAGCAAGTGCATACTTCGGGTCAGGTGAAAAGACCTGCTGTTTCTTGTGTTTTAATTATTTTGAAATCAGAGTGCTAGACTGCACAAAGATGTAGGTGCATGTTTGTGCTGATCATTATTTCAGTGTGCATTTGATATGGGGCCATACTGCCCTGGCACCTAGTGAGCTTTCTGGGAGTCTGTTTTTAATAGACTTGTAAGAGATGTGCTGAATTGTGTTCCCAGCTGTTTTGGCTGTGCTGTTCCAATGGGATATCTAGATAGACCTTGTCCAAATGCTTTTGTTCAGGAAGAAAGTTAATTCAATGGGAAATCTTGATACACTTCTGTAGATCCTGTAAAAATAGGTATTAGGCTAGTTCTTCATCAGAAGTGGTTATATAACAAGTACTTTTTGTTTTCTCTTTGAACAATAACTAAATTTTTCTAATTATGAGCTTGGTCATTCTGTTATTTGGCAGGAACAGAATTGAAGACATTCTACTGTGAGTACTGTTGAATAGGTAATCAATAGTGACTAAATTAAAATGAAGATTTTGATATTTTGAAGGAATCCTTCAGAAGTCACTTTTCAGGGTTGCTGGTTAAAGATACACAGGTCACTTTTTCACTAACATGTATCAAAGTCTTAACCTCAGAGTGAGTGAGACAATCTTTTCTTCTGCATTGAAGTAGCTATGAAACGATGCTATTTAAAGCAATATCTAGGTCAATCACAATGTTGTATGGTTCTAGTCTAGTTGGTTCATTTCCAACACAACCAATCAGTTTGGCTGATTCTAGTGATATTTAACAGCAGAATTTTGTGCACAAGTTGTTGGAAGGAAATTGGCATTTTGAGGATCTTCATGGATTTCTTGTCAATAGTACCTTAGACTTACACACTGGAGGTCCACAGCTTAGAGGATACTAGCAGATTCTTAACTTTGATGGTTTTCTTAGCTTTGGTAGTTAAATGTGCTGTTTTTTCAACTTCTTTAACCTAGAGGTGGGCTTTGTCACTTCAGGTGACATCTGCCAATAGACTGTTTGTATCCTGATTTGGCAATTACTCTTTCTGAGAGAGCCCTTGTTAGGCTGGACCCAGGAGAGTCAGCTTTTTAGAGGCAGCTCACTCCATTTTAACTCACTTCTGTGCTTCCTTTTCAATAGTAACTCTTTGCTGCTAGAAATTAGGTTACTCTGAGGGAAGAGGCCAAGGTGCAAATCCCATGGTGGAGGTAGTTTGTATGTCCTGTCTCTGCCCAATTAAGATTTAACTGACTTTTAGTGCTAAAAACATGCACAAGTCTTTTTCCTTACTTATTGAGCCTAAACTCTTCCTCTGCCATTCTAACATTTGAATGTGTGGCCTCTCAGAGCACTTTCCAAGGTCCAAAGAATTTTCTTTCCTTGATTAGTCAAATTGAAGACCTGATCTGGAAATTTGAAAATATCTTTAAAAGGGATTCCTGTAACCAAGTTCTGCAAATATGTGTTCCAGTGCAGGATATTACAGTGGGGCCATTTAAACTTGCCATCTGATTGCAATATTAGCATCACCCATTCTTTCCCTAGCTGAATAATTACCAGGTGCTGCCGTGGGTTTCTGTTAATGGCAGTTCAAATCTGTGTGGTACACTGATTTTTGTCAGTCCTTATAGGTGCTGTAACAAAAGTTCAATCCTACTGTTGTTCAAAGTGGGGGGGAAATATCTAGAGCTTCCTGAAAAGATGGCACTTAATTGTAATTGTAAGTATGTTAAGAAATGTTTTTCTTAGGAAGGATATGAGAGAATGTCTCAGGCTTATTGCTGCTGGATTATGTTGTTCAAAAATCCTTTTGCAGCCCATTCAAGAATAAGCCTCAAAATGTAAAGGAACTGGGGAAATCAAGTTTAGTAATTTAATACTGGACCATGTGCTCAGTGAAAATTCAGTATACCAGATAATCCTCAGATCATTGGACAAAACACAGTTTTACATGCAATATGTGCCAATTTAATGTTAAGCAGCAGTTTGTATAATGAGTAGGTGGTACTCAAGAGATCATGACCAGCTTTAAACAAGAAATGGGAGAATTAGACTTTAAACTGGACGTGTACAGTATCAGCATCATGAAGAACCAATACTGGTTGGTGTTTGCTCTTTCTGTCATGGTATTCTAGATTTAGGCCATAAGAAAAGTGAATAAGACCATAAGAATAGTGCCATACATGCAGATGACATCTAATGCTCATGTTTGATTATTTCAGAGTGTAGAATGTGTACTTAAACTCTTATCAGTCCATTAACCATGATCTGTTGGAGGCAAGTCAGGCAGTTTGATCAGCTGTTTCAGAGGCCTGCAGTGGTGTCACTGCAACGTCTGCTGTGAGGCTGCTCCTCTGTGTTCCCTTCACTGGTCATGGGCATGGCATCAGGTGTGGCCTGGGAGTGCAGCATAATCACTGTTTCTTCAGAACTTGTTACAGTTGCATGACTTTGTTATAGAGAAAGACTAAAGGAAGTTAGATTTTGGTAGGTTGTAAGGACTGTTTTGGCTTGTGTTATTGTAACTTTGAATATAGATTGTTCTTAAATGTAGGCTTATAAGGCTATATCTGGGATAAACCCTTACTACTTGTCAAAGAAAAAGTATGTTGAGAAATGAAAGAGGGTAAGTATACTCTAGTTAATAAGCATGTTGACTTCTTGCCTTCTGTGTAGGTGTGTACAGGACATAGGACAAAATACCTATTAAAAAAAGTAATTGTTCAGGTTATGAGAGTGCTGCTTCAGAGCACTTTTGTTTCATGCAGTCAGAAAACCTCTTTAGGCTTTGAGTACATGAGCAATATACCAGAGCTAAAATATGCATGAATAAAGGGAAAAAAACCAAAACAAAATAACAAAATTTACTCCCCAGAGGAGCTGGGCTCTGAAGTAGCAGAGCATGAACTCTGTTAAGTGCTTTTCAAGTTGGTGGCAGTGTTAAGCTTAGCCAGAAGGTGCCTCGAGTGATGTAGCGTAACAGGAGTGGCATTTTCTGCTTAAATTCATGTTGCCTTTTTTCTTTAAAGTTGTAATCCCACACTAAATAGTATTGAGAAATTTGACTTAATGAATGTGCACTGTAGCTGCTTTAAAATAGAAATTATCCCTGGAACCCTAAGATAAAAACAAAGGAACAAGTACAAAATGTGCTCTTACACATGAGAAGGGTATGGGAAAACTGGAATAAGTTTCTGCTTGCCTGAACTGCTTCACCCCTTTTCTTCCATTAGTTGATAGGAGAAGTGGTTGTTAAGGCACTGGAAAAGTGGACTTTTCCCTGCTCTGTCTCTTAAAGACACTTAGCTCCTCTCTAGAAAGCACGAGTTAGTAGTGGCTAAATCACAAAGGGAAAAATCTTTCTATTTGTTTATCTGATAAGGGAGTTTTCTGAATAGTTGTGAAGTTTTTAAGTATTACTGTGACTTTAAGCTGACATTAAAAACAGTTAAATTGTTTGCTCATGGCATTTCTTCAAAAAAACTATTATAAGTAACTCCCTCCCCCTTTGCCTGTTCTTGGTTCCAGGGAATGCTAAAGAGAGGAGTGACTTGGCATAGTTTTCAGTCTGGATCCAGGCATGTTGAATAACTTTGTCCCAGGGGAGAATTGAAAAAAATGCAGCAGATGGCAGCAATGATGCATCAGACTTCCTATCCTTAGGAACAGTGTAGCTGCAGGCACTTGGAGTCTTCCTGGGTCGGATAGGGGGTGGGGGGAGGGTAGTTTTCCTCTGATCTTACTTTGCAATTTCAAAGCAGACTTGCTGAAGAGGGGATGTAATTTTTTATCAGTTCAGCAATCTTTTATGGTGAGAGTTAGTGGAATATTAGTTACCATAAGGTGCACAAGCAATGGAAAAATAGCACTTACTTAAGTGTTCTTCTGAAGGAACACTTGAAATAGAGTTTAAGGGTCTGTCTTGTCTTACTCTCTTACTGATTTTCAGTATCTTTTAAGTAACAGAGTAGGGTGGTGCTGTAGTTGTGCACTCTGTAAGCTCTCTGAAGTATGGAGTCCAAATCTGAAAAAATAGCAATGCATTTGAGAGAAGGTCTAAGTGATGTGAGGTAATGGAAAAGCAAAGAAGAACAAATCTGTTTGGGGCAGAAAAAGATTGCTGAGTATTTTCAGCTTTTTTATTGGGCTTTTATATGTGAAGAAACAGAACCACTTTTTATTAGCAACTACAAGATCTTACAGTAGTAGAAGTATTTCAATATGTAAATACATGTGTATAAAAAAGGTTTAGTTGTAATGAGGTCAGGAGGAGTCTGTATATGTACAACAATGAAAACTATTGAGGACAGACTTTTGGAAGGAATAGCATTCAGACAAATTACTTTTAAAATATTTCTGAGTTTTTAGTAAAAGGGTACACAGTTTTTTTCTGAGCTTAAGTATAATTAATCCTGTCACAGTACCATGAGGTGGGTAAATGATCTTGAGGCCCCCTTCAGTGCTGTAAGTCAGTGAGGAATTATGTATTCTTTTTTTTTCATGCAGATAACAAATTAAAAAAAAAAGGCTTGGAACAGAATTAGCTTCTGATAACATACAATGACTGCTCAATGGAATACATGAGGTCTTATCTATCTTTAGCCTGTTTTTCCTAAAGAAGTAATTGTGGTGTAGGTTCAGCTCTGGGGGAAGGGAGAAGAAGGAGAAAATGTCCAAGAAGTGTTTGATCTACATGTCAGATTTAAATATGTCAAGCCGGAATGCATTTTTCCTTGTATAGAAGGTGGGAGTTGTAGTAAATATGAAAACAAGTAGTTTCTGGCACATATGGGCATTGTGAAAGATGTCCTTTAAATATTTTAACTATTTGGATGAACAAAACTTTTTAGGAAACAATAGAAGTTCATAAGACTCAGTAATACTCCTAAACAGACTGTAATCTCATTAGAAGGAGTATTTGGCTTGAATATTACAGTTTATATGATGAAATACTGAAACATTGCTCAGCAACTGGGATTTGGACTTTGAGTGGCAATGACATATGAACCCCTGCATGGTTTTCAAGTGTGCTATTTTTGGCAGTTGGGTGTTGGCTTGTCTCCTCAGTAGCCATAGAAAGTTAGTGTAAAGAGGAAGGTGATTTGCAATGAGAAGACCCTCTGACACTACTTATTAAACATGGGCTGCTGCTTCAGTAAAGAATTGAGTAACAGCACGAGTGAGGAGAAAACCAGCTTGTTACAAAAATCTGTGGAAGAGGAAGCACCAAAGTCAAGGATAAGTAAAACTTTATCTTCAATTTTTGGAACTGTGGAAGGCCAGGATCTGCATACAGTGGGAAGGACAGTTAACGGGGCAGCTGTGACAGTCAGCACTGAACGTGTTTGTGGTGATGATTGCTCAGTGTCAGATTCTAAATCTGGTTTTTGGGGTAGAAAAGGAAAATATTCATCATATAACAGCATGGGGAATACTCCCCATGCCAGCCCTAGGAGGACGTATGGCAGACCTTTTAGCTTCTTTAATTCCTTTAGTCACCTCTTGAAAGTCTCTGGTACATATGGAAATCTGCAGAGAAGTGAAGAAAAGAAAGATAAGATTATTAAAAAAAGAGCACCTAAAAAACTTAATAGTAATGGTCAGTATGTGAACAATATAGAAGATAATAATAGCAATATTACTAATGAAAATGTACCTTCACGAGAGCATTGCTTGTTTGATCATATTCTTAATTCACATGTAGCAGATATTGTAGACAAAGGCTTACAGAGTGAAATTTCCTTAAATAGAAATTCTCTGGAGGATTATGCAGTTACATGTGACCATTCAAGGCAAAATGAAACAAGAGTAAATGTTGAAGACAGCAAGAGTGACAGCTTACAGAAAGTTTTGAGCTCATATAGAGAGATGTCTCCAACATTTTCCTGTCTTGATGTAGACAACAGTCAAAATGTGAAAGACAAGGAGTTTTACAGCATTTGTATTGTAGATGCAGAAGATCTGAAAGGGGATGAAGAGGTGCCAGCTACTGTGCATGGAGAGACTGCAGCAGCCATAGATAACTCAGCTGTTACTGATGAAGGAATGTGCACCATGGCACAGCCTCTAGACAGAGGGAAGGAATTTCCAGTGCAACAATTGGCACAAGTGGAAGCTAAGTTTAATTCACAGAAAGAACTGTTTGAGTATAAAAAAGAGGATAGATCAAACATGGAGAAAAAGGATACAAAGGAATATTGTAGCCTAGATATCCAGTGTTCTTTTGATCACTTACTGACTGACAGGTGTCAGGTGCAGAGGTTAAATGCTGATAGTACAGTAACAGATGTCTTAAAAGCAAAAGTGCCTGGTGAAATCATCCCTGAGAATCAGCAAGAGGAGGTATATACCATGGGTAGTGCTGCCAGTTGGAATGAATCACTGCATACTGCTTGTGATTCTGTGAAGCCTGTGGATGCTGCTGGAGAGGACCAATACAGCCCTAACTCAGAAAAGGTGAAAAACAGTGATCATATTTCCAATGTATTATTAAACACTGGAGTATCTAATTCAGGAAAAACTGAGGGAAGTAATCATTCTGATGTTGTGCCACTTGTTGTGCCACTAACTAGGCATCCCTCAAGTGTTGTAGAGCAAATAAATACTGAACAGGTGGTAGACAACATAGGGGGTAATTTTAAATTATCATTAGAGTTACATGAAATGGACAATGTAGAAAAACTTGATGAAGAGGTCTGCTTTCTAGAGCCAGAAAGTGAAATAAACTCAAATGTGGAAAAGAAAACACTTGAAAGAACATATGGTAATAGCCAAACATTTTCACCAGACTCTAGTGAACATCACAGCACTTTTGAAGAATCCTTAAAAGAGGGAGAGACTTGCACTGGTACAGTTTTGCATAGCTGTGAAGCCTTGAACATGACTGAAACACAGCTAAACTTGGAGGAAGGTTCTGATTTTCAAACTCACAGTAAGGGTTGCACTGAAATCAGGGCATCATCTGAAGCTGCAATCCACAGTGGCATGGAGGAGGAGATCTGTGTGAGTGCCACTGAACTAAAAGGTGACTTTCTTGAGGAAGCTGGTAACTTGAGCAGAACTAGATCAGGGATAAGTGATGGCACTGTGACATCTCATGCACATAATCCAAGCACAGATGAAATGTTCCTAAAGGAAAACAGCCTAGAGTGTCAGGTTTCACAAGAATTAGTAGAGAATAAAGTATGCAAATATTCAAATTCAGATTACAAAACCAGTGTCTCTTCTGTGTCTGTGGAATGTGAGCATACGAATAAAATAGATATGAACAGCAGACAAGATGAACAACAGGATGTGTGTTCCTTCCACACAGTGAAAAATCAATGGAGTGCAGAGACTGAGTCAGCCAAAACAGCTGGGCATGTAGTAGAATCTGTAAAACAGATGAAATTTGAAGGTCAGCTAAATGAGTCCATTGATAACAAGGTAGAAAATGTAAAACAGAGTCTGGATGCTAACATTGCTGATTGTGATAAAGACATCTTCAGTTGCAGTGAAGGCTTGGCTGACAGTCAGAATGCTCCCTCTGACTCCTCTGCACCTGCACTCACGGACAGCTGTATGGACAGGAGTGTAAAATTAAAAGATGCCACAAAAAATCTGGGAGATGGCAGTAAACTCTTAAATAAAGACCATAACTTTTTACCTGTATTGTGTCAAAATGCATGTTCTCATGAGGATGACAAACCAGCAGAAGAGCCTGAGTTGTGTCACTGTGCCCGTCCAGAGCCAGAAGTTTGGAACACTCAAGTTTCTATTGTGCCTTTTACAGAGGATGGATCAGAAACTTGTGAAAAAAGTAGATGTGATGTAAATGAATGTCATTTCCAGGATGGTGGAGTAAACCAATATGTCAGCATCCACGCAAAGGAGAACCTCACTGGTTTTGGTTTATCAGCTGAGAATCTAGAACCTTTTACCAGGGGGAATTTGAAGCAGTTGCAAGCCAAGACTACTGAACTGAAAAACACCAGTTACATATTAAATACTCAGATGAATGACTTGACCACAAGCTGGGAACAGATGCAGCCAGATCACAAGATTTTCTCAAACAAAGAGCTTGGAGTTTGTGTTGACCCAAAGCAGGTAGACAAATATGCTGCTACTCCTTCCTATGAAATAGCCAGTGCAGCAGGATTTCAGCAAAGCAGAGAGCAGTGTGTGTTAGGTCTGATGGAAGATGGATCAAGTGACCAGAAGCAGTCCTGTGACCTGGACAGACAAAATCCCCACGTTGAAATGTGGCCACATTTCATCAATCTTCAGACTGGCAATGCTGATTGGACAAATCAGCTGCTTTCTGACACGGTTCCTTCTGGTAATGGTGAATATCTAGTGGGCTTTTTATGGAATAATGCAGCTTCTAATGATACCATGAAGAATGACAGACTGTGTATAGTTAATGAAAACTTCCAGAATGAACCTGGAAATTTACCGAGTGCTTCATATGCAGTGGAAACATACCCATACCAGCTGCTAGCACCAGAATGTGCTGGTACGTGGGGATGGCACAGTAAAGATGAACTTGTAAGTATTCTGCAGAAGTGGTTTGCTCTTAAAGCTTAAAGCTGAAGCTAGAAGTTTGACTAAGCCAAGTCAGACTGTGGTTTCATTAGTTAAATAGATGTTGTTTTGTCCTGAACCTGATGAATCCCTTTCCTTTGAAAAGCTGAATGCCTTTCTGTACAGAATGCAGAAGTAAAAAATTTTGCTGAATATTGATTTTATTTTTTTTTTGTTTACTTTGTGTGAAAATTCAGTCATTGGCAAAGTAACTTGATTGCAGGTTCTCAGTTTCAACTGAACTTAAGATAAACAGTGTGCAGAAAGGAAGCTTGCTACAAACCATTCTTAATGCTCTTTAGTTTTGTATAGGAAGAAGTGTGTTGTGGATTTCCTGAAGTTCTTGTTTGGTAGCAATTAGGAAATCTTTTCCTCACTCCTGAAGGTGAGTAGTGCTGTAGAGAGGAGTGGCTGCAGGAGAAGTAAGAGGAAAGAGCTAGGCTGGATCTTGGCTAGCTGGGCTAAGAAACAAACAAAGCTGTCTGGGCACAATCCTGAGCTGCTCTGTGGGCCCTGCTCAGGCAGGGAGGTTGGGCTGGATGACCTCCACTGGTCCCCTCCAGCCTTACCCACTCTGCAGAGTCAACCTGGAGCAGCTGCTGCTCCTTTGCCTTCCCTGCTGAGCTTCCCTGAAGTTGTTCCCCTCGCTGGCTCTGTTGGAACAGCTGCTCTGACCTTGCCCAGCACTTGCAGTGTGGGCAGTGGATTGTGCTCAAGGCTGTTTGCTCTCTCCTGGGGGAACTTCTTATATTAAAAATGGAAACTGATGGATCTTGCTGTCATCTTTGAATCTTACTATGCAAATAGTTATGTCAAATACTTCCACTTCTTGTAAGTTTTCTCTGTCATTCAGGAGATGTATTTAAGGAAAATTTTTAAAGTTATTTTCTGGATATATTCTCTATGCACTGTGATAATAAGTATTTGAATGTGTGTGTTTAAGAAGATTTAAAGCTTTGTGGGGTTTTGGAGTGCCTGCCTTGAAACACTGTAATGTTCCTAGCATCTGTAAATTTAGAAAGCAAATTTTTAATAAGCTTTTTTAGTGTGTCTTATCATGAGCAATATTCTTTCCCAGTGTAATTACATTAAAACACTCAACATATATTTTGTGTGGAATAATTCAATGCGTTTTGCTCAAACATAAGCAAAACAAGTCTCATGTTACTCTAAAGTATTGTAGTAGATGTTTGCACTGCAGAGAGCCATCTCTCTTAAGCACAAATGTGACCATTTATATGATGGTTGTATATAACCATATGTAATCATTAAATGTGTCCATTTCCAATCCAGGTTAAAAGAGATTATCTTGACATGATTTAATTGGATATGGTTGTTTATTCTTTTTGTCCTAATGCTCTGTTCCTCCTCTAAATGTACTAAGAGAGGTTGTCACGCACATCTTATTGCTTTCAATTTTCCATGTTTCATTAAAACTGTTACATGTTTATATAATTTCAGAGAAATCCCTGTACTTTTGTATTTTCTTGATATATTTTTAAGTATTATTTTGCAGATACAATAGATACAGATCTAACATCTGTTAGACTGATCTGCAGATAAAAGCGTAACATATGATTAGCAATATAATCAACATCAAGAAGACATGTATATTAGAGAACTGTCTGAAGTCTAGGTCAAGTACAGGCTGAGTTAGTCTGTCAAAGGCAAAGAATGAAATGTTTGTTGTCATTTGCTCTGCTTGGATAACCTTTTTTGGTGGTTTTAATCAGGGAAATGAATACTATGCACCACAGTTCAGTTGTGTACCTGAAATGATTATGGGAACTCAGTTAATATATTCAGGTGTGAAAAAACATGAGTAAAATATTGAGTTGTTTGTCTGATACTGTTGTTTGAAACTGAATGTATCTGTGCACCAGATGCCTGCTGTGCATCCCTGAAATGCATAATCCATTTCTTTTTGCAGGAGTCAACCAAGGTTTCTGAGTTAAACCCCAATGCCAAGGTGTGGGGAAATCATATGTTACACTTGGAAGCAAGTGGTGCCACTGATGGTAGCGTGAGCAAAACGTGGGAAGAAATACCTGACCAGCCTCCAGATTCCTGTAAAGAAGGTATGAACAAGAGCTTCTGGCTGTTGCTCAAGCAGAAGTTAAAATTCGGTGCAGAACTGTCTCAATTCTAATTTTCTGGTAAAAAACGTAAAGCATGTATGTAAACACTTTTATTTCAGATGTAGTTTTAACTGTTGTTTAAATGCCATAGTTACTGGCATTAGTGTGATTGGAAGGAGCACTCCTGAGTGTGTTGGTGGTGTGTGCTGCAGGACTGGATGCCAATGGCGATGGTGACAAGCAGCATCAGAGCGCGGTGCTGACGGAGCTGCCGGAGCCGAGCGCGGCCGTGCCAGGCTCGGAGCAGGCGGACATGAACCCTTTGGCTCTCGATCATTCCGAGTATGAGTCTATGCACGAAACCACCCAGACAGGTGAGAGAAACCTGGGGTGTGCTTGGACCTAGCTTAAAAACAAACTGAACTTGTGTTTTGAGTTAAACAGTGAGCATCTGAAAAACAAAAAAAGTCCCACGAGCTATACCGGTTTTCTCGTTCAATGTATGCATTCTTTAAACAGACCCTAGGAATTCCTGTCTGTTATACAGTCAAACTTGGACATGTTTAGAGACCAGTCTCCTCCCGGTTTAAATCTTTAAAAGTTCTGCCCAGAATCAAACAAATGCATGTCTAGTTGGGTCAGGTCCTGAGGTGAGGTTGACATACGGTTTGTGTCTCAAGTAGTAATGTTAAAGTGAGGAAAGACCCGTTTTGTACTTGAAATAGAAGCAACATTTTAGTATTAACTTCTTCACATTCTTGATTAATCAATTTCCAGAATTTCTCTTCGGTGCAACTGTTAAGAAGCTGTAGTCTATACCAGATGGTATGTTTTAAGAAGTTTCTGGAAACTAGCATAGAGATTCACCATGCTTATATTTCATTGAATGGGACAGAAGGTCTGCAGGATGCATGTAGGATTACTACTTGAACTGAGATGAGGGATGGGAAGTAGAGGAAAATGTGCTGGGTGTTTCTTGAGATTCACAACAGGTCTGTTCATTATGCTTAGCTGATTTAGTATTTAAAATTCCCAGTACAGCAGTCATAATAGCTGCAAATCAAGGCAACTGAAATCAGAAAATCAGACATCATTGTGGTATCATCTTTGCTTATATTTGAAAACTGAAAGTTCTCATTGACTCTTGTACTTAAGGGTAATATTTGGGAATATTAAATAGTAACTAGCTGGCAGATAGAAAATTGTATTAATGGTGCCTCACACTCTAGAAGGGAACGGCATCCTTCAGATTATTGCTGGAACTTGTCAGTGTGTCCTTTATGTGCCCAAAAGAGTTAACTTTTAACACGAGTTTGATGGTGTTGTAAAGAGCTGAGCAGCAGGTTGGGTCTGTTCCATTTGATGAATAGTGACACATGGTCCCAAGTCTGAAATTTGATCTTTCATTTTTTAGTCATTATTTTTAAAAATGCATATAAAAAGAAATACGGTTAGAACGTGATACATGTATTTCTCAAGTGTTGGTGTTCTCTTCATCAGAGTAGAACATGGGAGGACAGCATGGTGGGAGAAGATTAGAAGTTGCTTTAGGAAGAAGAAAGGCTAAGGAGAGCTGAATAAAAGGATGAAAGTTAGTGAAGGGAAGGGTATAGAGGATAGTAGGGAAATGCTTCTAAAAAGCCAATTTCCATTTGCACACATACATATTAACATGAATAATGTCCTACTAAATGTTCTACAAATCTCTAAAAGCCACACAAAACTTCTGCTCTTGAAACATTTCTCCCACTGACTCAATGAGTACTCTCTACTGACATTGGTGTATTGTGTCTAAACTTAAGGAACATGAAGTTCATGTTTTCCATGTGATAATTTTTAAACTTACATATATAAAAAAGAAATTAATTTTGCCTTCTTAACCAAAAGATTGTAAATTGATTGCATATTTGTTGTTAGTAGATTGGATATCTGCTGATATTCCATAACTATATTTTTGAAAACCTTCTCTGAATTAAAGTGTTGGTAATTTAGAGTGAGACCAGAAGTATGGAATGCCTCCATTGCATTGTTCCTTGCATTGCGTTAGTCAGGGTTTCATCAGCTGGAAATTTCATCAGCTAGAAATTGACATTGTTTACTTTGAGATATGCTTGTAGCTGTTCTAAAAGTGCTTCAGATTTTTATGTCTTTGGAGAACAGAGGTTAACAAGTAAAGTCAGACATGGTTTCTCTTTTCTCTCTTAAATAAAAAGTTGCCATGCAATTTCAGGAGTTGGTAACTAATACGTAATGAACATCTATTGAATTTGAAAAATCATTACTAGCTAGGTAGTCAGTAATAGACATGATGGCTTGTTTAAAATAGATATTGTGTAATATAGCAGAGCTACTTTTTAATTTGAAGTATTTTAATTATTAGGTGGAAACGAACAGTTGCAGCCAGAAGGTCAGGAAGATTTACGAGAATTACTGAAAAAGACACTGGAATTCTGTTTATCTAGGTAGGTATTTACCTAAATGGACCAAACTGGAGGATGACTAACAGCTTGGGATGTATGTTAATACATTTCTTAGTTGTTACTTAAAACTGAGTGGAAAGGATGAGAATTTGGAAAAAGTAACACACAAATTTCAGAGTGTTGTGTTGATGTACCTCTTAAAGCTTACCTGAAAGCTCTGTGCCTAATGCATAAACTGGCAAATATATGGGTTTGAAATGAGAGTAGTTACAAGCAATTACAGATCAGGTGAATTTTTGTGATCTTTACTGGTCATAATTAAAACTGAGTAATTTAAGCTATTTAGCAAGCTTTAAGCCAGTGATTTTCATTAATTAGCAAAAATGCTGAAGGAATCTGTCTTCTACTATGTGATGAATTTTTGTCTTGCGTTTATTGGACAAAGTTAATCTATGACATTTCTCTTTTTTTTTTCCTCCCAACAGAGAAAATCTTGCCAGTGACATGTACCTTATATCACAGATGGACAGTGATCAGTATGTGCCAATAATGACAGTAGCAAATCTTGATCATGTCAAGAAACTCAGTACTGATATGGATTTGATTGTTGAAGTGCTGAGATGTAAGTAAAAGTTCCTCAGTGCTAGAAAGCATTTTAGTTATTGGTGTAGAACTATTAATCTGAATTTTTCATCTCTCTTACTGTATTGCAGTAAAATGCCATTATTTTTCTGTACAGCATTAAGTAGCCCAAGCAGCTTAGATCATCAGTTATAGGACTGTAGTTTTATTAAAGCTACTCTGTATTCCAGCTATTGAATAATGATCTATGCACATAAGAATTTATGAGTTTAAATTGTGGGATGTGGTAGGATAACTCACATGATTGGGGGATCATGATGGATATCTTTAGATTGTTCTGTAAAGACAGGCAGGGAAAAAGGGATGGAGGAGTCTCACTCTCTTAAGGAGAACCTTGAATGGATAGAAATCAGCTGCATCAGTCATGGAAGCTCTGTGGAGTACCTGTGGGCCAAGACCCTGGGGGGTGTTTCCAAGGGAAATCTTACAGCTGGCATCTGCTGCTGACCTGAACCAGGACAATAAGGGCAACAGAGCAATATTTGTGTCACTCAAGTGAGCTTTGGGTCAGCCAAACCTGGTTCTTGCAGTCAGTTTCAGTGGCTTAAATATTTGTGGGAAGAGCAATAAAGCAGCTCCTGCCATCCATCAAGTTTCTGGAACAGGCAGAGGACTGTGTCCCCATACAGGTGTTAGATGTGCCAGCCAGCAATGAGGCTCTGCTGGATTCACTGCTCAGAAACTGAGAAAACCTGCTCTGTATGTCTCAGTCAGGGGGAGCCTTGGCTGCACCAGTCATAGAACTGTGGTGTTTGGGGTCGTGCTGAGCACACTGAGCATTTCTAAGGTTTTGTATTTTGCAAGAGCAAACTTCAGCTTGCTCAGAGCACAGCTGGGAAGAATTCTGTGGGAAGCTTCCATGGAAGATAAAGGGAGTAACTATACTAGTGCTGGGAGTTCTTTCCTGGAAGCACAAAAACATTTCATCCCCTGTAAAGGTAAGGGAAGTAGGTGGATCAAGAGACCCCCTTGGCTTAACTCTGTGCTTCTGAGTCTGCTCAAAACAAGAGAGAGGCATACCAGAGATGGAAAAGTGAATGAATGCCTGGTGAGAGCTACAAGGGTGTTGCCAGGGTGTGCAGAGATGCAGTTATAAATGGAAAATCTCAGCTCAGAGTGTACTTGGCCAGAGCTACAAGTTTTGTAAAAAACTAGAAAGGATTCTTCAGGCATGTAAATGATGAACAGAAACATTGTCTGCTTGTTTCTTAATTCGAAAATATTGGAGGCTCTGCATTGTATGTCTATGTTCACAGCATCTTTTGGAGTGCAAAGCTCCTAGCTTTTTTGACAGCTGAAATGCATTCTTGTCTTTTCTCTCTTAGCGTTGCCTTTAGTTCAAGTGGATGAAAAGGGGGAAAAAGTTCGGCCAAATCAGAATCGCTGTATTGTGATTTTACGTGAAGTACCTGAATCTACTCCCATTGAAGTAAGTGTTCCCTTGTTCAGTAAAGAACACTTTTCCCTTAGGACTTGGAAGTTCAATGCACATCACATTTTTTTCTACTACACTGTTAGTTTCTAACAGCACTTCTTAAACTTACTGTTTTTGTTTGGATAAATATTTTTGGTAGATGCATGTTGCTTATAGCAAGGCTGTGGTAGAACCTGTAGTTCTGCAGAGGACTGAGAGACTGATAGTGCTGTCTTTGGTGGAGATACATCTATTTCTTGGGCTTTGTCCTACTTATATGCACTTGGTGCTGAGATCCTTGGATAAATAGACAAAGATGAAAGAAGATAAGTCTTAGACTAGAAAATGCCACTGTTGCTCCTTGAAGCTTGCTCAAGTAAAGTAGTTAAAGCTTTGTAAACATTTCTATAATGTTGAGGTGAGAGGTGTCAATAAGTCACTAAGGATCTCCCCTGGCTTGTGGAATGACAGGAGAACTTCATTATTTGAAAGATACTTAATGCCACTCCAGTGAATCAGGGACTATGACTGATGGAAATATTAGGAAAAAAAATATGGTGTTGTAATTAAACCATCTTGAGTTTTCAAAAAGGAGAAGGTGCAGGTTCTTGATGATGGTATATATTTTAATTTCTCTTCTATTTAATTTTATAAGGAAGACTAAAGATTCTGAAAGAGTTGCTCCTCTTAATAACCATCATACAAAAATCAGAAGTACTGCAGTGTAGAAACTGGTAACAAAAAGCTAAGTGGCCTTAGTAAACAGGAACACGAAACAAAATGCTAAAAGGAATTGAAGGGAAGAAGTTGGAAATGCGCTATGTACACAGCTTTAAAATAATGGCTACTTCTAGCTTTCCAAATTAAATGTAGCCTTACAAAGACTGCCTAAGTTTTAGTATTGTAGATTTTTTTTTTCTGTCATGAGTTCATCAGGTTGGATATATTAGCACTGGATGTTCACTCTTAAATATTTGACAACAATGTTCTGAGGAGTCTTTATTTTCAGAAGTATTGGTCTCCAGTGAAATGCTTTATACATTTTGTTTAAATTTGTTGTGCTGGAAAAATCTGGACTTAACTAACCAGATTTAATAGCCTATGTTTTCTAGCACAGCAGAGTCAGGCTTTATTAAAGCAGCAAAGGCTGTAAGGCCTCCCAAGTTGTGTTGCCTTTTGATGCTGCTCACCTCAGATCTGTGACAAAACATACTTTAAAAAGTATGCAAATGAATTAAAACAAATAAAAAATCCAGGGTCTGTTTTTTCTGTAGAAACTAGCCAGTCATGTTTGAGGTAACATCAGCCCTGTTTCAAATACATCGATCTGTAAACATTTGAGTTAAAGCTTACTTGCAGGTTTCTGCTGAAAAGACAGGATTTTCCTGTCCCATGCCATATGCACAGGTTTTCATGTGGCTCCATGGTTTTGGGGACAGGGGAGAAATAGACATCTTTCTGCACTTGATACCAAGTTTAAGTCTGGCCTAAATAGCTCCCAGCTAAACCTCTTGCAGTATGGCCTTAGACAGTGCTAGTTTTAATTCCTTCCAGGGGGAGACTGGAGAGAGCTGACACTGCTGCAGGTGTTCTGAACTACTCTGTTATGTTTTGTAAGCCCAGCAGTGCTTTCTGTCCTTCTTTCTCAGTGTGTCAGAGTTTTGCATTTTACATTGATGTCTTTTCTTCTCTCCATCCATCCCCCCTCACCTCACCACCTCCTTATCAAACCACTTTCCCCAGGAGGTTGAAGCACTTTTCAAAGGAGACAATTTGCCGAAGTTCATCAACTGTGAATTTGCCTATAATGACAATTGGTTCATCACATTTGAATCAGAAGCTGATGCACAGCAGGTAATGCTGTTTTTTGAAGCTTATTAGAATGCAAAAGTAAATAAGGATGACAGGAGGATGAATTGACAGGTTGGAAACTGTATTACAAATCTGTAACAACGTAAAGAAAAACATACCCCACGCTGTAAAAACAGTAATGCTTCCCCTTAGGTTGTGTCCAATTTTCAGTAACTATTAAACATAACACTTAAGAGGTTTTTTTATCTTATTCACATATCTTGACTTCCTGGCTAAAGCTATGATATTTTTTGTACTGTGTTGACTTTTTTGGGTGACGCATTGAAATCCTATAATCATAACCATTAGAATCTTGTTTTAATGCTACTGAAGCACTTAATGATAAGTTAAATGTTGCTAAGTGCAGGTGATGTATGAGATTTTGCTATACTGTAACATTAGCAGACACTCCAAGAATTATTGTTAGGCCTAGCCTGTCAAAACTTAAGTTTCCTTTATTTAAATTACATTTGACAAATCTAACAATTTCTTGTTTATAAAGGCTTACAGATACCTTAGAGAAGAAGTGAAGACTTTCCAAGGAAAACCAATTAAGGTAAATAGAGGTTTATGATGTTAGGGGTGGGGTGTGTGTGTATGTCCTGGGTTTTGTGGTGCTCACTGTGATTTCTAATGTAAAGTTAAGTAGTCCAATCTCAGCAGCCATTTCATCTGGAGGTGGGTCTAGAAATGTAGCACATACGACTTCAGCTCTCCTCTTCCTCATTTGTGGCAGTGGTATATCCAGCCCAGCATCAGGCAGCAGGGGAGCATTCCTGCTGTCCCTGCAGTTCCTGATAAGTGTCCAGTAAAAGTTTGAGAGCTGCTAATTTGAACCATCCTGATATAATTTGAAAGACTGCTGTAATAAATAATCTAATCTCCTTTGCAGGCAAGGATAAAAGCAAAGGCAATAGCTATAAACACATTTTTGCCAAAGAATGGATATAGACCTCTGGATATGAACCTCTACACGCAGCAGCGCTACACAACATCCTTTTACATCCCTCCAGTATACAGTCCCCAGCAGCACTTCCCACTGTACAGCTTGATTGGCCCACAGACCTGGTCAGCCACACACAGCTACCTTGACCCTTCATTGGTAAGTCTCTTGATTCTGGAATAGTTGTGTTCTTTTCAAAGCTGATACTATTTTCTTATTGAAGTGTAGGAAACATACTTATCCTGAAGAGGGGAGTTTAAGATTCTGGTTCTTCTTGAAAAACAGTCCTTCAGAATCCTTGCCATGGTGTACAAGATGGATTAATAATTTGAAAATTGTGTCTGATCTCAGACTGGAGTGTGATTCTCTTCTTAAACCTTTTAGATTTTGAGGCAGTTCCTTAGTAAAGACTTGTCAAGATACCAAGTTCTTCTTACAGGAAATTAGATTGTAGGTTAACATGCTGAATTGCCCTGTTTGGCGTGTTCTTAAAGCAGAATATTTTCTGTGCAATGGTAACATCTCTTTTGGCAATGAAAAGTGAAATTGCTTTTGCTAATTACAAAAATCACTTTTAAATTGCTTTTTAAATTATTTTCTTAAAGGGCTGTTGGTAAGGCTTGAAGCTAGGATGGTAGCAATAAATCCTTAAATACTCTAATGAGATATCTACTGTATCCTGCAATGCTGCTTCTGTCTTCTGCTTTGTGACACTCATCAGAATTACCTTGGCCCCTTTTAGTTCGCCTTTGTTACCCTACAAACACGTGGAGTTTCCTGTAATGACTGGGAGGCTCAGGTTTCCTATCTGGAGCCTCTTTCTCCCCTCTGGAGATGCCTCCTTTACTTGTGGCTCAAAGAAATGAGGGGAACAATGCTCAAAATTAGAAGTTCTTTAGATGTTTTTTTTGGCAGAGGATTAAAGTGTCCTTGAATAAACTTGAGCAAACATCCTCTGAACTGAACCACAGCTAATTAAAAAGTTGGTGTGCTAAACACTTCACACACAGGGAAGGGAACCAGAGGCCTTGCAGGGGGAGGTGTTCTGGGGGGGATGAAGAATGTGGAGGAGACAAGGTAACACAGTGAGCACTGTTCCAGGAAAAAGCTGTCTTGTTAAGCAGCAATGAATTTGAATCTGCCTGTAGATAAACTAAGGCTGTTGCACAGTCTTGCTCTGGGATACTGAATGAGCTGGATGGGAATAACACAGAAGACAAAGATTAATAAACCACAGGTTCAAGCACATCATACTGTGTATCTACTTATGTTATCCTGTAACCTTCTGTATCCAAGAAAGTTAGTCCTATCTTTTGGGGAAGACTTGATGAGTTTGCTAGCATTAAAGATCTCCAACTTTTCTTAGTCAAAACAGGAAATCAACTGTCTGTGCTTTGCTTTTCACTGTTCTGCAGTGTATTGTCATTGGTTAGCTGCATTTTATGTACATGACTGTAACGTGATGTTTCTTGATTCTTTTGTAGGAAGAGCTATATTTGAATAGGAATCACTTGAGGAGAACAGGGACCCTGAGGAACCATGACACAGCAATAATTTTCATGAGACAGGGTTGCAGTTTGCATGTAGAGACTTGTGTGAAAATACAGCAAAGTTTCTCTATTCTGCTTCAACATAAACTCTTTTCTCTCTCATCTCTAATTTGAGATTGAATACCCCAGTCATGTGGGCAATACCATTTTAGTTCTGAAACTTGAAGATGCCAACACATGTCCTCAGGATTCTAAAACTACCTCATTCTTCATCATGTGTTTAAATCATATTTGAGAAAAGATCTAGTTTTTCCTGTTTGGGAATTAAAAAAAAAAAGAAACTGAAAAGCAAGTGTATTTGAACCAGTTGACTTCTGTGAATGCTTTTGGTATAATTGGAAAATGGGGAAAAATTTTTTTTCATCCAAAAGGATCACACATCATTATAAAGAAAGAAGAGTTGAATATTGCTAGGGTCCCTGATAATAAGTTCAGTGTCTTCTCATTTTTTCAGGTTCAGTGGTTGCTTACTAGCTTTGATGGAATTTTTCAGGACTCATGTTGTAACTCTTAAACCAGAAACACTTCAAAGCATATTTTGATGAAACTTTGTTCCTCAAGGAGCTTTGTTACAGGCCTTCTTTAATGGCCTTTTTGTGAAGCCTGAGGGAGCATTTGCTGTCATGCATGCTAGGTTAGGCTAGCAGTAGTTTGATATGACAGCTTTGGTGTTAAATTTTGTTTTCTATTGATTAATGATTTAACTTGCACAAGAAACTGTTTTCAAGTTTAAATGTACCTTTATAGCAAATGGTCTTAATCATAGCTGTTTCTCAAAGCTTAATAGAATGTAGAAAGAGTCTTTTTGTTCTGCATTGTAGTTTTTTTCAGGGGAAAAATACAAGCAAGCATTTGATGGTGCTAACAGTAATGTTCCTTAAATTAAACTCCCACGTTTAAATAAAAAATATAAAAGTGTGCTAGTGAGGTTGGGGAAATGACTGTGAACATGCTTCAGGTTTTGAGGCATGTACAAGGCGTTAGTATGCACCCACCCCAGAAAATCTTGTTTCTTCAGACAAGAAGACGGTGTTTCACATGTAGAATAAGGTGGTAAGATCTGAAAAGCATCAGAATTCTACTTAACATCCACTTATTCTCTAGGTTTTATTTAGATGTCACATGGAAGTAGAATGAGGAACTAAAAGGAAGTTATTGGGGTTTTTTAAGGGAGGAATTCATGTACAATTGTAAGAGAAACAGTTACAGGCCATGTAGATTAGAGACTCTGACAAAGGAGTATCTTGGTACTCCAAAGCCATGTGTAGTATGGTGTGAAATAGGAGGAGAGCTGTTTAACTTACAACCAAGAATTTTGGCTTGATGTTTTTCAGTTCTCTTGAACTGTCATAAGTTGAATATGTGTAGTGGCTGACTTCTCAAAAAACAGAAGCTTGGAGTTTTTCCAGAAATTTTGTAAGTGAGCTACAAGGCACTAGACAGATGCTCTATTGCTGTTTGAGACAATCTTTTGAGTACTGTCCTGCACAGAATCACATAAAATATGGGGTTAAGAAAAGTAATACTCCGTTTGTTTATAATGATGAGCATGCAATACCTTTTTTTAGGTAACACCATTTCCAAATACTGGATTTATCAATGGGTTCACATCTCCAACCTTCAAGCCTGCTGCTTCTCCACTGACAACACTCAGACAGTATCCTCCCAGGAACAGGCAAGTTCATCTATCTTTTAACAATACTGTTGTATTATCTGGCACATGGGGTTTTCATCTGCTTATTTTAGTAACACCAGCTCACTTGAGAATACTTGTGAAACTGAACCTGGTGCCAGAGGTGAGGCCAAAGGGCAGATGGTGCTTCTGATGTTAATGGATGCAGTGTTTGGAAATGTAAATGGACAGTCTGAAAGCTGAGAAATTATCTGTTCTGTGATTTAGGGTATTCAGCTGAAATATTCTGGGTGATGACATGTCATCAACAGGATTATTCATACAGTAAAGCTCTAGTTGAAAGCAGACAGGGAAAAGGTTAATTTTGATAATTCACATGACCTGTTACAATGAATGTTGATCATTCTTATAAGTAAGTGATAAAGGAGTGAAGATCTTGCTTCTGAATTCTGTGAACAGGCTTAGGCCTCAGAAGGTCTCTGCTAGTGCGCGTATGTTGAAATGACTTTTGAATTTATAGGAATCCTAGCAAGTCACATATACGCCATACAATACCCAGTGCAGAAAGGGGACCTGGGCTTCTAGACAGTCCTACAATATTCAACTTTTCTGCTGATCGTTTAATCAATGGCGTCAGGAGTCCACAGACGCGGCAGCCGGGCCAAAGCAGGACACGGGTGCAGAGTGCCACCACCAGCTACACCAAGAGGGAAGTGGGGACTGGGAGGATGGAACAGACCAGCCTTGACTCGTCCCCTGGATTAGGGAGGGGGAGGTGAGTGTGCTTCATGGTTGTCCTCTGAACAGCCAGGTGCTGCTGCTTCTGAACTGCTCTGTTTAGTGCAGATGTGGTATTGTTACTGCTCTCGATGCTGCTTTAAACTCAGACTCTCCTCAAACCTAAAATCTTGCAAAGTACTTCACAGAACAAAGGCAAAGCAGACTTGCATGCTTTCCTACCAGATGAAAATCATTATTAGCAACTGATGAACTGTTTAGATCTATAAGATCTTCTATCGTTTCTTCATCTGGTGCAAGAAAGTTTTCTTATATTATTTGTTTGACATTATTCAAGGAGTTCTGCCCAATTCCATTGTTCAGCATTGCATATTGTACACCTGAATGTGTGTTAGCAGTGCTCATTCTTCACTTTTTCAGTTGAAGGATCAGAATTTTGACCAAACTGGGCATACACAACAGCAAAGATGATGGATTGGTATGGAGGGAGGAAAAACTGCTACAGGCAACTAAGGAAACTATTGTTATGTTTTAAAAGCAACCTAATAAAACCCAGAACCAACTACCTGGGGAGCTGAAAACTGGCATATTTATAAATACAGTTCTAATAAGTGCTTCATAAAAGTATTCTGCAGCTTTGATAATGGCTGTATTTATGATTCCAAGTAAATCACATTTTGAGTGACTTACTGAATTGGAAGATAAGTGTTTTGCAGATGATCCTATTTCAGACTTGTATCATTGCAAAATTAAATGGGTATTTTGTGCAAGGGTTGTAATACTTTTCTAAATCTAATTTACCAAATTGTGTTATAACTAATGGATGAAAGCATGATTAAGAACTCGGGAAACAAGATTGCTCTAACTATAGACTAAAAATGTGCAGGAACAGTCAGTACTTAAAATGATATTATTTTGATGTTTCAGTATTGAATACCTTTAGAATAATGAAAGTCAAATTAACTTAGAAAATATATTGAAACTGAATTAGAATGCACTGCAAATTTTACTGTACTGCTTGGAGAGGCTTTACCTGAAGCAGGGCTGGGGGCGAAGTGCTAAAAATGTTTTGAAGGAGCCTTACCTGGATTGGAAACAGTTAGCTGTATTTCAGAAGTTACATTGGTATACAAAAATTTTTGACCCCCTTATTTATATACTGTAACATTTTGTCTAATCCTTATATGTATCTCTACTGAGATGTTTTTAACACAGCAATTAATTGTAACCAGTTTATTCTTACCTTGATTCGCATAAGATGTATCCCTTTATTTTAAGGAGAGCTTGCTAGGAATTTTTCCCTAAAACATTTCTTAATAATGTAAGCTGTGCAGAATGAAGATGGATGAAATAGCAATTTGAATTAATTTTTCCTGTTTTCATTAACTGCTTTCCAACCATTTATAGGTAAGGTTCTCATATCTGCATTCTTTCCCTTAGGAAAAACTCATATGGCTACCGAAAGAAAAGGGAGGACAAGTTTACAGTGAGTGTTCATGATCTTATTTGTCTCTAATAAAAGCAGGGTAACAAGGCAAGAGTGTGGATATTTCATGGGCTAGCAGGGGACATAAGTTACTGCAGAAGCAGTTGTATATTACAGTTGATTAAAGACAACAGCTCATTAGTCACATGAGTTTACTGCATTTGGGTATCAGAGCTGATTTTCCATTAATGCAGAAGTCAGGAAAAAGTTAAAATTACTTTTAGAGTAGCAAAAAATTTCCATCTCAGTTTTTGTCAACATGCCAGTGTTCACATTCAGGAATGGCTAAACAGCTGAAGTTGAAAACACTTGATAGTTCATTATCAATCAGTGACAGTGAAAAACATTATATAGATCCTTGTGGCATAATGTGTAGCAAAAATATTTGTTATGAAGTGATCAGTTCATTTTCTTAAATGCCTCTTCAGGTGCCACCAGGTAAGGGTATGCTAATACTATTAAAATACTGGGGTTTTGGGAAACTTAAATTCAAGGTTAATACTAAAGTAGACTTGATACATGAAAAGGCTGCACTAAGTGTAGAAGAGAAAAAAACATGTTTTTATAGGATTTAAGGTTTGGTGTGATAAAACCAGTCGTTTCTTTGCGATTTATTTTTGCCACATGTGGCATATTCATGAAGTTGAACCAGGTTATTTCCTTATTCATGTACAGTTGTAAAGTAACACTACTGCATCAGCCATAACACTTCCCTAAAGGTCTGGAATCACTGCATGTGTGTGTTTGTGGCTCCTGCTGTTGATTGGCCTGAGTGAACTAGGACAAAGGAGCAGGAAAGTTTAGCAAGTGATTCCTCCCTTTTGAGTGCTTTTAGTTCTCATCAAACTTCCCAGAGGCAGTGAGACCAGATTGCCTGTAGGATTCCCAGTACTTCTTCCTTTTGCCCTTTCAAAGCTGCTTGAATTTTTAGAGTGAAGTTTTCCTATTAACTTTTTTCTATATTTAAAAGAACAAGGAAGTGGTACGGGTTAGGTGTGAGTGACTGAAGTGAAAGGATTACCAACTGGTAGATGTGAGTTCTTTGGAGACCCACAGTTCCCTTCTGTCAGCACCAGGCTCTAATTGTAGTCTGTGCAGCCAGGTTCCTTCCAGTCTGTTCTGGGCCAAGAAACTTTATTCTGTAGTGTCCAGTGCTGCACCATGAGCAGAGGTGAGAGCTGCTGCACACCCAGGACTGTAAGGAAGTGTACTTGGAACCAAGAAATGAAAATTTTGCCTTTAGACTGTGGAAATAATTGAATCCAGTATCCTATTTCTTGTGTAATGCTGTAGCAATTAGATAGTGTGCACAGGACACCACTAAAACCAGTATATTTGAATGGAGTAATGAATTCTTTAGAAGATTTTTCTTTATAAAGGAAAAAGTATAGAGTTGTATGCACATTTGCATGAAAAAGAGCATGAAACTTTTTGATCAGATTTTTTATGAGGCTGTAGACATAAGCCAAGTACTGAATCTACAGGAGGTTAGCTTGAGAAATTTTATGCAGTTAGCTTAAAACTTGTTGAAGTCCTCCCTTATCCTGCTAATTTTAGATGTTAATGCCACTCTTAATATTTTGAGGGTTTTAGGATTCAACTTTGTAACTTAAAATGTAACATAAAAGCATTTGCTATTACAGAACTTCAGTCCCCTTTAAGAAGAGTGTGTGATTTGAAGAATGACTTCTAAAAATTTGAATTGTTCCTCTTGCAGTTTGAGCTGTATTAGTGTAGTCTCTCTCCCTGACCTTTGACAGGTCATCTGACTTCAGTTTTGGACATTTGCAGTCTCCATTGCTGTAGCATTCTTCCAAGGAATAATGCTGGGTCAGGAGCAGTGATTGGAGTTGCAATTGTTCTTGCTTCTGTATTTTTTCTTTCCCTACTTCCCTCTTGACACACAGTTCTTTGGACATTACATATAGTTTGTGAAAAGACCTCAAATGTAGTCTTATATCTGTTGTTCTTTTTGTTCAGAAGCCTTGTTCTCACATTCACACCATCTTGACTATATACTTGTGTTTTCCTTTTCAAACTGTTTTAAAGTTTGGTTTGCATTTGATATTTTGCAGCAAAGATCATCTTAGCACAGGCCACAGCACAGTCAAGAAACAGTTCTTTGAAGAAAAACTTCTTTGTTTACATGATGTAGGTGAAGTTAATTTGTAACTTCAGTTACAGCATATTACAAAGGAGTTTTATTTTTACTGTGTAAATATAAAATAACTTGCAAATCCTTACCAGCATTTCTCACAAGTGATCTTAAACCATGGTACTTTTAACTCCTGAACTGCTCTCTATAGTGCAAAAAAGTTGCATTTAACACACAGGTGGCTATTTTGCTTGAGACATTGGTTTTCTTCTTAGAATTAGTTATAAGTGTCTGTTTCAGAAATAGTTTTGACTCTTACAATTCTATTTTTACACAGTGACAATACAGATTAATACTAATTAGATGTAAATTGTTATTGTCTGTACTACATACAAGGCATGCTGTCTTACCCTTCCTTCATATATCTGAAAATAAGATTCTTGTTGACTACTGTCTTTTTATTTAGGATGTTAGTAACTGTACATAAATGGGCATTATATTTTCACCATATCATGGTACATAAACCAGTCTGTTTTCCTTTCTGTGTCACTGTGTCTGTCCTCAATGAAGAGTCAGTGAGAAAACTTCTTATTTTGTCAGTGTCCCTAAAGCTGATGCATATACCATGATATTTAAATAATAATTAAATATTTTAAGGGCAACAGTGGAAAATGAAAGCATCCATTCCTCGGTACTCTATGGGTTTTTTGAGGGATGAGATGGGGGGACCTTCTCCAGGGGTTTGCTGATACAAATCAAGTGAAAATACAGTTTAGAGCTGCATATCTTTTCTGTCATCTAGTGCAGTAACCCCAACCTGGTATTTCTATTCCAGAGAGGCCAAACACAGTCTCCACCACCCCCAAAACCTCCATCTCCCAGCTTTGAATTGGGTCTGTCTAGCTTTCCTCCATTACCTGGGGCTGCTGGCAATTTAAAGACTGAAGACCTGTTTGAAAACAGACTGTCCAGTGTGGTAATAGGAACGTCAAAAGAAAGAGTGAGTAGTGGATGTTCATTTTGGTTGGGAAAACATACCTCTTGCATACCTCTTGTTTTCTGATTTGGTGATCTATGCATGGAAAAACTTGTGGGTTTACATGGGTTGTAAGAAATGTTCTTTAAAAAGAGCTGTCAATTGATGTGCTGCTGCCTTCTTCAGTTATATCTTAGAATTTGTTGGGTATTCTCTTTGAAATGGTGTGGGATATGGGTACCAGCTTAATAAGTAGATGTTAATAGCAGAGATTAGAAAATATGCTCTTTGCTGTACATAACTGCCTCAGGCTTTTTGATAGACTCAGGTGAAAAATATGTGATAGATTTTCCCTCCTGCTTGAAAGTAAGACTTCTGAGTTTTATATAAAACACTTTAAAGTGACAAACTTCTAAGCACCAAAATAAAGAAGCTGCCTACATAATCTCAGTACACTAGGCATCATAGCTGGAACAAGAACTGCTACCAAAACCAGCTGGATCCCAGTGTTGTCTTGTCAAATTGCTCAGAAAGACAAAAAAACACCAGAATAACTTGGCAACCACTGCTGTATAGATGTAGTAGAGATGCAGTTGAAAATTAATGTTCAGTAGTTTTTCATAGATTTCATTCTTAGAACTGTCTCTACCATGCCATCTGTGAGTGACAGTATGTTCTTCTCCAGGAAAACTCAAATAACCCTCTGCAGTGTGGAATTCTCTGGGCTATGAAAGTCTGTATTGGCTTTTTTTGATAGCTGAAATGTAACTTGTGTTTTTCTAGCTGTACCACAGCTGAAGAAGTGAAGCCCTGGATTAGCAGTGCAAAGCTACGTGGTGAAGTGGTGAACAACCACAGTCTCTGGTGTCTTCTCCTGCAATAAGCTGGGTTTAGAATGTTTTCTTTGGTGCCCATGTGTCAGGGGTTGGTGAAGAAAGGGGGAGGCAGCAGGACAGTCTGCACCCAAGGCAGTGACTGTACAGAGAGCCCATCTACTCTGTCTCCTGCAAGTGGTAGGAGGGGCTGCTGTGTTCCAGGATTGCATTTAGTAGGAATGTGCAGTTCAGAGCCATGGTAAAAACAGTGTTTAACTTACTGTCAGCCAGTACTACAGATGGTAGGCTTTTCTTGGCTAAGATCTATTAGTTATGAAGTGTTTTACCTCTGTTACTTATGAAGTGGTTTTTGACTATTGTACTTTAGATTTTAAATAGAATTCCAGGACAAGTTTTTATTGCTGCAGCTGAAAACCCTTTGTTCCCCCATTACAGATCTAGTACTTGCTTTGTGCTTATGGTAAAGAACTTAGACTTCTCTCCTGTAGAGGCAGTCTTCATATCAGTTTGGCACTTAGGCTTTATGATACTTGCAGTGAACTATCACATTAAAAAGCATCCTTCAATTTACCAGTTTCATTTTCCAGCATACAGGAGTTATTCTGTACCATTGTGTGGGAAAAAAGGGATTATGCTGCCTTTCCTTGTTGGCATTTAAGTAAAGATTAAGATAACAGCAGCTGGCTCCAAAGAGCAATTGTGTTCTGCTACAGAGCTATTTGAGCTAACATCAGTCTTGCCAATGTATACAGACTGCTTTTCACCTTGATCTCAGTGTTTTTTCATGTCACTTGATGTGGTGTTACAAAGCACTGAAGGAGAGTTACACAGTGCTTCCCTTGTTTCTTATAGAAGGGTGAGTCCAGTGTATGGGAGCTGAGGGGGACTGGAGGTCTGTTGTTTCTAAACATTCACCTTTTGCAGTCTTACATTGAATCAAACTAGGCTTAGATCTACTGCAGTAATCTATGCTGCCTGATTTTAAAACAGTGCCATCAAATCCCATTTTCTTTTATAACAGCAACCATAGGAGTCTTAGGGTTATGCCCTTTTGAGTGGTGACTTGACTGAGGGAAAAGGAGAGGGTTATTTTATTCCTTCTGAGCTTGTGTTCTCCCATTGCTTCCCCTTCTGCATGCGAGAATCTCTTTGAGGTTTGGAATTTTTGAGACAGGTCAGAAGCAATACAAAGAGCATAGCACCCTTTAAAACAAACAAAATTATTATAAATGTGAGATATATGTTTTTCAGAATACAAAGTAGTCTTTTCTTATTTTGTGACCATTTAAATTAATGTATGCATCTTGAACCTATTTGACATTTATCTGGAAGTACAGTATCACTTGGCACTGGCAGAATCTTTTGAGGGCTATGGAAAAAGCCTTTGCTTGGTAGCAAATCATTATATTGGGATGATACAGAATTAGAGCTTTGAAGAATACAGTTCTTAGTGCTCAGCACTAGGAGACTTTTGTCTTCATAGGCTGCCTGTGGTTATGTCTACAGGTGCAAAGCCTGCTTTGTCACCAGCAGGTGCAGAATTTACAGGTGGAAAGAAGTCCAGTCAGTAGTGGCGTTCCCCAGGGCTTGGTGTTGGGACCAGTTTGATTTAATAACCTCATCAGTCATTTGGACAGGGGGATTGAGGGCACCCTCAGTAAGTTCACAGACAGCACTAAGTTGGGCAGGAGTGCTGATGTGCTGGAGGCAGGAGGGGAAGGGTCTGCAAGAGGTCTGGACAGGCTGGATTGATGTGCTGAGGCTAATTGTGTGAGGTTCAACAAGGCCAAGTCCTGGGTCCTGCATTGGGGTCACAACAACCCCAGGCAGTGCTACAGGCTGGGGACAGAGTGGCTGGAAAATGGCCCTGGAGAAAGGACCTGGGGGTGCTGGTTGACAGCAGCTGAACATGAGCCAGGTGTGCCCAGGAAGGCCAGTGACATCCTGGCTTGGGTCAGCAATAGTGTGGCCAGCAGGACCAGGGCACTGATTGTCCCCCTGTCCTGGGCACTGGTGAGGCTGCACCTGGAATCCTGTGTTCAGTTTTGGGCCCCCCCAATACAAGAAGGACATTGAGGTGCTGGAGTGTGTCCAGAGAAGAGCAGCAAAGCTGGTGAAGGGTCTGGAGCACAAGTTATGAGGAACAGCTGAGGGAACTGGGGTTATGTAACCTGAAGGAAAGGAGCTCAGGAGAGACCTTATCACTCCTTACAGCTGCCTGCACAGAGGCTGTAGCCAGGTGGGGGTTGGTCTCTTCTCCCAGGCAACCAGTGACAGGACAAGAGGAAATGGCCTCAAGCTGTGCCAGGGGAGATGTAGGTTGAAAGTCAGGAAAATTTTTTTTTTACTGTAAGGCAAGTTAAGTGTTGGAAAATGCTGCCCAGAGAAGTGATGGAGTCACCACCCTAGGAAGTGTTCAAGAAATGACCAGATGTGGCACTTAGTGCCGTGGTCTAGTTGACAAGGTGATGATTGATTAATGATTCAAAGTGATTTTGTCATTCAGATATGTCCCAAATGGACTTAAGCTTCTAACTTCTTTGGAAATAGCCCCAGTGTGTTATCTGTGTTTCTAAATAAATGTAAAGGAAAAAATAACAGGTTCGTTACAATATCTGTGTTGTATCCTTCTGTACCTTCCTATAGTCAATTTACCAGTATAAATCAAACTGGGAAGTGTTCCCTGGTTGTGCTAATTTTCAGGCAGACCATATTAATTGGATATTTTGATTGTCTTTCTGTGCCTTTTTTCCTCCTTCAGAACATTAATGTGGATGCAAGTACAAACACTATTCCATCAGGAATTCCTCGAGAGCCGTTACCAGTTTCTTCTACATTGCCCAGGACCTTTGAAAGGTCTCCTTCACCTCCCCAGCCTACTGAGTAAGCACTTAATTACATGGGTATAATTAGTCTGCTCTGCATCACATTTGCATTTTCTTTCATCAGGCAGAACAATGTAAATAGCTATTAAAATTTTAATCAATGAAAGAAGTAATATTTTGTTGTACTTGTAGTAAAGGCAATAAAGCTTAATTTCTGAACAATATCATAATAGTGATTCAATCATAATAGTAATTTAGCAGAAGAAAATTTAGTGTTGTGGTTTAGTTTCTGTGAGTGGAAGTTTAATGAATACCTTGCTGTCTTGTATTTAGATACCTTTGAAACACAGAGAGTAAACCCATGGCCCTGTGGGCAGTACTGATGTCCATACCATAAAAAAAGTTTTTGGTAACACTTTATTTGGAACTTGCAAATCAAATAGCTGAGTAACTAAATGCTATTAGAACATGACAAATTAGAGGTAGTGTCACATTGCACAGGAATATATTTTTTCTATTTTTGATGGCATTTTTAATGTAATTCTAGTCATCATGTGCTAGGCAAATTATAGCTGTAACTACTTGCAGTCATACTCAAACTTTTTAGAGCTATTATTAAACTATTCATCTATCCTGAAGTTTTCATTTTTCATGAGCCTTGCTTCCTGCTGGATGATTACAGGGACTCCAAAGTTGTGGATAAACAGCAGAGAGAGACACAGAGTACAGAAAGACTTTCTTCTTCCACTCTGAGTACTGCATGTAAATCGGTACAAGTCAATGGGGCTGCCATAGTAAGTGACCTTATTATTCACTTTTTCTTAATGATCCAGTTTGCATTTAACAGAATATTTATTGCTACCCAGTGTTGCCTAATCATGTGAGCCCAGCATCCTAGAATTAGTCCAGCAGCTTTAAATTTGCTTGTTTGGCTTCATGATTACTTGCATGATAGAATGATGCAATTAGCAGTGCAAAAGAGACCCCCTTATCTGAATCTTTTTCTTGGTAGTATCTTTGAGGTAGAAGTATTAAAACATAGGTTGATATTGAAACCAAAGTATTCATTGTGTTTCAGCTGGTTTAGAGTTTGAAGGGGAAGTATTTTGCCCTGTGCCAGTACCCCATTTTTCTGGCATGCTGTTTTACATTTTACCTTTTCTTCAGCTTTATTGTCTATGCAATTTTTGTAAACTACATACTCAAACCCTCGTCTACATATTTAAGTGCATCAGTCTTTTGGGACAGGACTTCACCCTTTTTTGTTCATAAAAGATTTTTTTTCCCCTTAGGATGCTTTGTTTAACTCTGTCCTGTTTGTTTCTGATTTCCCAGGAACTGCGAAAACCTAGTTATGCGGAAATCTGCCAGAGAACAACTAAGGATCCTCCTACATTGCAACCCCAGAAAGAACAGAAGCCAAACACTGTAGCATGTGGGAAAGAAGAAAAAAAGCCCACAGAAACAATAGAGAAAAACAGAGAACCTCCTCCTGCAAAGTCACATCCTGGACAACCCAAAGACCAGAGAAGACAGTCAGGACGCAGATCGTCCCCTCCAGCCGTTGGCAAACGCTTAAATAAAGAACAGAGTACCCCTCCAAAATCTCCTCAGTGAAAATAACACCTGGGAGGGATTTGAGAAGAGGTCTGTTTCCCACAAATTAAACCCATGTTCCCACTAAGATACCTGAGAATGAGTTGCTGGTTAGGAGCTTGCAGTGATACAAGGCATGTAACAATGCCTGCAAGATCTTTTTTTGTGAAATACTTTTTCCCCCTCTTGAACAAGCATTCTATTTTTCTGGGTATTTCTGGATAGTTGTTCTAAACCTTACATTTAGATTGGTGCTTAATTGGAGGTGAAGCTTAGTGTGATTTTCTTTTTTTCTTTTTCCAAGGTGTAAAATATTTGTCTTAAAAAAAAAATCAACTTTTTATTAAGCCTCTCTGTGGCTGTGTGAGTGCAAGCTCTGTATAGTGAGTTTTTTCTAAACTGTTAAGCAGAAACATGCTGCTGCAATATTTTTAATAAACTGGTCTGCAAGTACATATCTAAATTAGTGTCCAAAAGACTGATAACGGCAGCTAGTGTGTAGAGTGCAAGAAAGTAGATATATTTTACAAATTAGTATGTGACCTTGAAGATTTTTTTTTATTGGGCTGCTGTACTAAGTGTCAGCAAACAAACTTGCACTTTTAGGTTAAATGAGTAGCTGTTTCTAGCATTTTTAAAAACTTAATCTTTTTTTGATGTTTTGCACACATAAAATGAATTCTACAGGGCACCATATAGCAGTCTTTCTGAAATATTTCCTTTTTTGACTTACTGCAAGCAAGTAACCATCTTCTCACTCCAGAATAAAACTGATGTTATAATTTGCAAATACAAAGCACATTGTGAATAGAAAGAATCAAGTCTGTGAGCTTCTATGGTGGTGAAGCCTGTTAGTGGATGTTATCAGGAGAAAGCAGAGTAGCCTTCTTGTGATAACCTTAGCTTCCCTGTGCTTGTAAGGGAGTTAACTGAGTCAGCGCTGTATATTCTGGTTACCCCTGTGCTCTGTGTAGACTTTTTTTTAAAACTCTGCCCCAAGTGCTCTTTGAAAGAGTTCATATCTTAGTCAGCCTTGTGTTGACATCTTCCTGTAACTACGAGCATTGGCATACAGATTTCAATTTTTCAAGCCGTGAGATAATGGTGTTTGTTTTGTGTGGTGGAGGAAGAGATCCCTGATATTTACCTCTGGGATGAGGTTTCTCACACTTATTTACTTTAGAAGTGATGCGCTTTCTGAAGGACAAGGATGCACTAAATTAGCAAGTTTCTAATAAAGTTGAATATAAATTATTTTTGTTTTAAAATGCCTAAAGCTTTTCTTTAAGTGTTTAAACTGCAGGAAGTTCAGACAAAACTCATTCCTGCTGACTATGACAGTACAGTTTATTCCACAAAAATGTTTATTTAAACAACTGATTTTTTTAAAGAATTATTTCCATCCAATATTTAAAGACTTGAATTTTATTTAAACTTGAAAATGACTTTGCCTTAACTTTTGTACAAGACAGTTTAGAGTTAATGAGGTCTGACCCCGTGGAGGGTTAGCATGAATGGCATACAGAATTACTCAGTTACAGTATGTATCTATTGTCACTGGTCTTACTGGGTAAACATACTGTAGTACAGGAACTAGCCGCAGTTTTTGTAATATACCTTAAAGATCTTAAACAGTTGATCTTTTTCAGATTGTTGAAAAACCTGTAAATGCAAATAGTCAATACTGTATTAAATATGTGCACTTGGAAGTGTGTGCTTTGCTTGTACAGTTGTAAATAATCAGAACATATAAAAAGGTACCCTAAAGAAAAAAATCTGATAAAAATTATTGATATTATAAATGTTGCTGTTGAGCTGGATGTAGATAAACTAAATGTTGTGGTTTGAATATTACTTTAATTTGTTGTTTTTTCTTTTTCTTATTTTATTCTGGTGTGTTGAACTGACTCTGCCTCTTCACTGCAAAAGGGAAATGGAACAAAAGTCTTATTTGAAAGCCCTCAAATATTTTCCTAAAGTCCCTTTAAAACCAAACAATTTAACCAATTCAAAAGTGTTCTGCAATGTAAATAATGAATTTCAGCAGTCAAACTGTAATTTTTAAGTCATTAATAAAAAATCAAGTCTAATTGGGGAAAAACTTGACTGCTGCAAAAATATACACTGAAGCGTACTTGTCTGCTTTCAAGAGTATCAATGCATGGTTCATAGAACTGTAAAGTAACTATAGAAGTTGACTCCTGATAAATTTCCTATTACAAGCATCAATTGGTAACTAGTTGGCATTGTAAATCCAGCCTGTTGTATGCTGCAGAATTGGTCAAAATAGGGCACGTGGAGTCTGTTGATTTTTCCCGTTTCAAAAGCGCACTTTGTGAATGCTGAGGGAGGAGATAGGACCCCGACACCATCACCAAAACTGCTCAGCTCCTTCTGTCATTGGATTTTTAGCCCCTTCTCCTTTCCCCAGCGGCAGTGAAAGCGGTGGCTAGATTTGTGTATGGTTTAGGCCAGCTGTGTGACTCATTCTGTTTGTCTGCTGCATTGAAAGGCTTTACCAGCTGCAGACAGTGGCGAGTGGTCCCTTCCAGCGGCTGCGAGCGGCTCGTGCTGGTGCTCAGCCGGTGCCCCAGGTGATCTGTTGAGACCACTGGGATGTGTTGTGCTGTTCTAATGTATTCTGCTGCCATTTGTGATAGGTCAATACACTGTAATTACTGCTTACCCAGCAACAGTCTGTTGCATCTAAAGTTAAAACCTTCCTCTGATGCGGTTTTATAGCTTTTTAAAAAAAAAAAAAAAAAGTGACACGCCAAATCGCTGTGTAATATACAATACAACTTCTCCTTACTGTATTTTGCTTTGAGATTTATTTCCCCCCACCCCCACTCAGTGACAAAATGGAGTTTTTGGAGTAGAGTTGTGAAGTTGCATGCAGACTGTTGCTATGATACAGAGAGGGATTAAAACATAGCTTTTAAAATTAAAAATCTCCCAAAAGCAGTAGCTGAGCTCAAGGTTCAGGGATCCAGTAATTAAAATTGGCATTTTACCCTGTTAGAGCTGCGTGGTGATGCTTTTCATTTTGAAAACAAGTCAAAATGGGATCTGAGGTTTTTCCAGGAATTTTTAAAAAAAGGTTGTTTTCAAAACTGAATGTCATTTCAGATCAGTCCCACCCCGTGACACTGTCACTTAGAAACCTGTGAGCAGTGGCAGATTTTTTATGTTGCTGCCTTGTCCTTCAAAGCCTTGAGCCCTTGGCTTGGCAAGGCCCTTGGAGCAGGGGCAGTGTATCAGGAGCAACAGCTGACTGTAATGGTGCACACCTATCTCTCTATCTCCTTCAGCTCCAGGTAGGGGTTTGTGCTTCGGAACCTATTACACTAATAGCAGCAGACAATCCAAGATTTCTGAGGACACCTAACAGCTGCCAATTCACGAAATAGAAGTGTAATATGGGAGCCTTTTTGAGGGTTTTTGTTTTTGTTCTTCTTCCATTAAGACTGGAATCAAGCTTACATGTAAACTATCAGTAATTTAAGTTTCCTTTTGTGTCATAAAAATGTAAAACTGTCTAATTTGAAAAAAAATATGTAGGTTATGAAAAATAAAGATTTAGGCACTGTTGAATTCCTGATTTTTTTAATTAAACATTTCTTCAGCAGTATTTTTCATTACCTTTTGTCTTTTGCTCCCATTTTTGGAAATTGTATATTTCTAATTTTGGGGAAAAAAAAAAAAACAACCTTTTGCTTTCCTGTTCAGCACAGCTCCTGTAACCATCACCTAAGGCTCTGTATCAGCAGCAAGAACCTCTGTGAGTTATCTGAAGGCTGCAGTGTCTTTCTCTGTTAGGTAACTATGACTGGTTAACTTTTTTAATGCAAACACAAAAGCTGATGTGTTGTTTACTGAAGGTTCTATTCATTGGTTTCATCAATTTGTTAGATAAGGTATTGGCTTGGTCCTAAGTATGGATTTTAATATTTGGATTGGTGCTTTGGTTGCATGGCATTTGAATCTGGAGATGTCTTGGGATTGTTTTTGGCTTTAGCTGGTCTTAGAAGTTCTTCTCAAAGAAGATCTTGCTTCTAGGAAAGAAGAGCTTCTGGGATATCTTCTACATAAAAGAATATTTTGGAAATAATTCAAACACCACCCCACCACCCTCTTTTTTTGTTTTGTTGAGGCTTTTCTCTTATGCAGGTATATCTGACCAATTATAACAATGGATGTAAGCATGGAAATATTAACAATTGCTGTGGTTTATATACATCTTGGGAAGTATTGCAGTATTATTCCTCATGCTGATGGTTCTGTAAGCTCCTGGACAGGTTAGACTGTTACTGCTTCTATTTCCTCAGCACTTCTGTGCTCAGCAAAGTAAGCCAACACAGGAATACCAGCCTGCACTGGGCACTGTGAGCATCTCCAGGCTGGAAAAATCACTTAAACCATTGGGCTTTGGTGATGACCTGGGCTACAAGTAGTTGAAGGCAACCAGTTTTCACTTGAACAGGGAGTATCCTGTTAAGTTTTCTACCACTTAATGTGTAAAAAAAATGCATGGAAATTTGTTAGCAATGTTGCCATGATTCTAAAGTGGCTGTGGAGGACCACCCCAGCTCTGACAGAAATTGGGGGTCTATTTGTTTGCACAACAAGACTGGGCAGTGTCCCCTTTGTGCTGATTTTCCTCAATAAAAGTGGTGTTCATGGTGGCTGCAGCAATGTTCATGCTAAACACATGATTTTGTGTCCTCTTGGGCATAATGAGAAAGAGTGAATGTGGAAAATTATGTGCAATTTGAGCATCCAGAGCTTACTTACTGTCACAGAAACTAATTCATTATGCTTTCATCCTAAGGCTTCTTTAGAAAATAAGATTTCATGAAGTTTGAAGTTTTCTAATATGCTTTTACTTCACAAACCTTTACATTGAAACCTCTTGTTCTGGTATAGCTGAGTTTTTATGACTGCAACCATTTAAGTCAGGAAAGTGATTGCATTTCAGATTTTGCTGGTGTATAGGTGAAAGCAACATTATGCACTTCTCTGCTTTTGAGAGAATAAGCTCTGCAACAGTCTGGTGCCATCTGGTTATGATAGCTGGGTTACTGCAGCCTCCACTCATCGTGGGTAAACTTCTTGGGATATATTTCAATGCTTAACATGAATTGATCAGGTAGAAATTTAGTTCCGATGGAAGTGGCACATGTAATACAGTTCCTGAGCTGTTGTGCCAAATAAGCACAGAAATGCTGCAAAGAGGCTGGCTGGCCTCAGCTGTGCCAGTCTTCCTTCCTGTGTGCTCCCTCTCATCTGCACACTGGCTGCTCTGAAAAGTGCCCAGGAAAGAGGAGGGCTTGGAATAGGTCAGCAGCTTTTGTTGTACCAGCAGTTCAGTGGAGGGAGGAACAGGAGAAGAGTGATGATGGTCCTGGCAGGAGCACTGTACTACAATCAGCCAAAGTAAACTGAGTGTTGGTACAATTGGCTTATGACAAGTGGAAGGCAAAAATCTTGGCTTAAATGTTGTCTTGCTCCCTCTACAATATATATGGCTCCAGTCATCAAGCTTGGTGATTTTTGAGCCTTTTTCTCACAATGGAGAGGAGAAAGGGTCCAATTTCTGCTCTAGTGTTTTTGGTTATTATGTCCAAGCTGTAAATGTGCTAAATCTGTATTCTCTCTTATGATAGACTATTAAAGGTCATTGTGCATCGTGTCGCAACTGGTTGGGGAGCAGTTCACTGTTTTGCAAAATGGAGGGCAGAAGGGTGGCTGTATGCTGGGGAAGAGAGTCAGAAGATAAAATCACTCCCTAATTTCTCTGAATTCCCACCAGTTTGAGGAGCAAATTGCTCTGTGTGCTTGTGTTTCACATGTGGGTTGTGGAAGCCATCCTGCAGCCTGATGGCTTCACATCCCCTTTGCTGCAGGCAGACTGGAGGCATCTGCAGAGCAGTAAATCTACCATGGCTAAGGGTGCTCTGAGGAAGGAGGGGTAAATGGAAGAATTTACAGTTGTAAAACATGCCAAAGCTGGACAGATCTAAGAAATCTCCGTGGGTGGAATTGCTGATGCACAATGAAATGTGTCTGATGTCTTCCAAAACAAAGCCACGCTCTCCATGCAGCTTGAGATGTCAGACCAGGTAGAAGAGTGAGTGAGATTCAGCAGGTCCAGCCTATCCCCTCCAAGGCTGGGGTGTTTTCCAGGAATCTACAGTTCATAGCTTGTGGCTCACACAAGACATGTCTCTTTTGCTGTTTTGTCTCCAGCTCCAGTGTACTTAGCTCAGGTTTAGGGTGTCAGCACCAAATGGAGCTGGCTCTGCATGACAGTGGCTCACAGCCCCACAAGCCAGCCCTGTTTGGGTGGGAGGCAGCTGGTGCCTCTCCTGCAGGATGCACTCTGTGATGGGAACAAAGGTGTGCAGGTAAATATGCTCTGTGGGGGAGAAGGCCTTTTTCCTAAATGGCACTTCTTGGGATCTGTGGTGTCTGTGCTGTCCTGACCTACACAGTCTCTTACTCAAGGATCTTGTTCTCCTTTAGAAATGTGATGTGCAAAATTCAGTCATTTTCCCTCTCTTGTTAATATTCTCCTTTTCATCTCTAGTGAGTCAATGTTTTCTATTCTTGGGAGCTGCATTGCTTGTGGTAGATGACAGCTCCCTGCTCCTAAGAATTGCACCTGTTTTCAGCAATACAATAGACTCAGCATTTTGAAGCATATCAGTTTGCTGGAGTTTTATATTTTGTCCTACTCAGTAAAGCAAATTTGGTACTCAGAGGAGGATTATCTAGGTATGTGTTCAAAACTTTATATATACAATAAATTCAAAAAAGTATGCTCTATTTTCTAATATTTACAGTTGTTGCTGGGTTTATGGTGTTTGTTATTTTCTTCATTTCTGTGTTTACTGGAGTCTGTGTCCTTCCTGCATACTGGCAGTGTGTCCATCTCCTCTGGGATGGCTCGTGCTGGTGCTGAGGGAGGATTTCTGCCTTGAAGCTGTGGCAAATAAGTGTTGGAGAGACTTGTTGATTCAGACAGTGGACACTGAAGTGACAGATTTGCTAGAGTGATTTTCTCAGTAGATTTTTCTGCTTGAACTGCCAGACAAATGCCTCCTTGGTAGCAAAGTCTGTTTCAGATAAACCTTTGTATTTTACTTTTCATTTGAACTAGTGATTCCCATGGAGACAGAAGCTCAGCTATGCTGGCTGCCATCCTGAGTGCTGATCTATGCTTTCATCCCAGCCTAGGAAATCCAAAGGCAGCCACACTGGGCTGGGCATGTGGAAGTTGTGTGCTGGGTTTAATGTACATTGAGCTTGAAAATTTAAAAAAAAAAAAAGGCAAGATATGCTCTGTGGAACTCTTTTTTTAGTTCTGACACAGAAGAGGGAATACAGGTACCACAGGTGGCTCTGGAATGGGAAGGTAAGGCAGTACAGCAGAGCTGGACTGAGCAACACACCTTGTGTGGGCAGCACACCTCATGTTTCACTGTTCAGCCTTAGCAGGGGCTGCTGTCCCAGTGGTTCTGGCAGCCCAGGATGCAGCAAACATTAGCATTGGTTTGTGTGGAAAGTCACTACTTTGCTTCTACTCCAAATTATGTAGAATTGCCTGAAATCAGGAATCCCCCTTCAAGTTATTTCTTTGAGGGTTGCCCTTTAACTGTAAGGGGATGAATTGCTGATTGTCTACTGTATTTCTGGCCATGGTTTATCAAAGATTGGTTTTGTTGGATGTTGTAGAGTTGGTGACCTCCACAAGGCTGGAGAAATGGGCACCAACAGAAATCTTACAAAGTCCAGCAAAGGGAAATGCCGAATCCTGCACCTCCTGCTGCAGGAACAACCCCATGCCCCAGCTGGGGTGTGGAAAACAGCTGGAAAAACAGCTATGTAGGAAAGGACCTGGGGGCACTGGGTGGGCAACGAGTTGACCATGAGACAGCAATGTGTGTGTAGAGTACAGAAGGGCAGTGGCATCCTGGGCAGCCCTCAGAGCATTGCAGCAGGTCAGGGGACAATGATCCTGCTCTGCTCAGCACTGCTGAGGCCACACCTGGGCTGCTGGGTCAAACATTGGGACTTTGTCCAAAAAAAAGTTATGGGCACATTGGAGTGAGTGCAGTGAAGGTCTGTGAAGCTGATTAAGGGATTTGGAGCATCTGTTAAACAAGGAGAGTGTGAGAGCTGGGACTGTTCTTCCTGGAGAAGGGACAGCTCAGGGACATCTTGTCTGTGTGTACAAATACCTGAGGGGGAAAGAAAATATGTTGGAGACATATCCTTCTCAGTGGTGTTCAGGGATAGCACAAGAGACAGTGTGCATGAACTGGAACAGGGAATTCTCTTCAGGCAAAAGAAATCCCTTTGGTTTTTCTAAGGATTATTCAACACTGATATTTGATAACAATTGATAATTCAATTCAATTGTTGAATTATCAGCAATTGCCTAGAGCGGTTGTCCCCATTTGTGGAGATACTTACTGTCACCAGAGTCAGCCTCCCCTGACCCACAGCCACCTTCAGGTGTTTGACAGCATTTCCAGGGACATTTAAATGTTCTCTGACTTAATTCTATTTCTCTGAGAATTGGTGATTTAAAAATTCCCGTGGAAGAGAAGAGCAGGCTGAGCCAGATGATTCTGGGGATTTCTCATCCTCCATGGAGGCTTGGGCCATGACTGCAAGACACTTCATTAAGAAATGTAAAATGTTGGTCCCCTCTCCTTCTTACAGTTGTCTTCCCATCCCTTGCCCACAGCTGCCAAGATCTGAGCTCAGCATGGTAAAAATTCCCAAGCAAATGACACTGGGTTTTACTTGTAAGCACTTAAATGGGGTCTGTATGTGGCTGTTGTCTCCTAATACAACATAAGAGAGCAAGGGATGTGTATATAATACACAGAAATTAAGTTACAGACCACTAGGCAGTGGCTGGGACTCAGCTTACAGATGTACATAAATTGAATTGTCTGCTTGGTCCATGGAGATTGGATCAATAGCCAGGGGAGCCTGGAGAGCTGTTCATCTGCATCTTCATCAGCTGAATCTTGATCTGCTTGAGTAGTTCTTCAGCTCTGTTGAAATACGAAGGCACACATTTATACAGCTTGTATAGACACCTGTAGCTCAAAGGTTTGTTCTGTGGACTTGATTTCACTTGTGCAAATGGCCAAGTGATGCAATTCTATATTAATAAAAACATGCCTAGCATGTTTTTTATTACAGTCTTTGTTAAGATGCAGCTGCAACTCATAGAATGGTTTTCTATTTGCTATTAAATGTTTTCCCATTCAGCACAAACTATAGAAACAGAGGAGTTCTGGCCTGAAGGGGTCTCATGAGGTCCGTGGTCCTAAAAATGCCAAAGAAGTGGGTTCAGTCCCCCCATGGGCCTTTCACCGAGGGTTGGACTTGATGATCCTTGTGGGTCCCTTCCAACTCAGAATATTCTGTGATTCTGAGATCTTTGGTTCAACATCTTGCTCAAAGGAGGATCAGAGCTGGTTTCTTTGGGCATTATCCATTAGGGCTTTGAAAGCCTCCAAGGATGGAGGCTCTACAACCTCTCTGGGCAATCTGCCCTGATGTTTGACTGCCTTTTTGGGGAAGGACTTCCTCCTTAAATCCTTGTGCCTCTTCCCTCTTGCTCTCCCTCTGCCCTGCTATACAGATCCCTGTTCTGTTTCCTAGATGGCTCCCCATAGGTATGGAGGGGGCTGCAGGTAAGTTTCCCCAAAATAATCCCCCCTCAGTGCTGACCAGTGCCAGCTCCCTCAGCCTCCTGCCAGGGTGACAGCTCCAGCCCCTCACCTTGGTGAACTCCTCTAGACTGGCTCCAATTTGCTGGTTTTATTGGCCTAAAACCTGATCCCATCCTTGAGCTGCAGGCTGCCTTCCAGAACTTTTCCACAAAAAGGAGAATTATTCCAGTTGTCTTTCACCTTTGCATAACTAGAGACTTGAAAAATTTCAGAAGTCTGCTTCTCCTAAGAGGTTGTGTAATACTTGACAAAGTCTGGAGTGAGACAGAGAGGCTGCTTATAACCCTGATCACTGCTCCTCTGGGTTGATGAGTTCTTGTTGTTTGGGCTTTTTTCTAGTACCCAGTGGCTGCTATTATGAGACAGTAAATTTTTGAATGTATGGATTGCTCAGTATAATGGGGAATAAGGTTCTAGAAAGGCCTTCAGAAAATGAATCTGTTGCCTTCCTTTTGTTCCCTTAATGCCAGACAGATAATTTGTTGCATTTATTTTATTTCCACAATGGAACCTTCCCAAACACTCCAGTCCAGTGTTGTCCTGACGTTATTACCCTTTTCCCAGCCTCTTCCTTTGTCCAACTTCAGCCAACCATCCTGGCTCTTGCCCCTGCCCCTCTGGGGCATGGGGAAGGAGTCTGAACTGGAATGAGCAGGGGCAGAGGAAAGGACAGTCAGGGAAAAGCTGAATGAAGCCACAATTCCTCGGAGTGAGGAGGGTTTGGGGCTCTCTCCAGCCCTGTGTGAAGCAGGGCCATGGCCAGCCATGCAGGGAGGCTGCACAGCCTGGCTGGTTGCCCTGGCCCCACCAGCCCAGCCCTGCTGGCACCAACATGGTGCATTTGTTTGAAATGTCTCTCCCAGACAGTGCTGGCTCAAGTGTAATGCTTTGCTGGCTTTCAAGGAAGAAGATCATTCCCTGTTGGAATTTTGTAACCCACTTTATAAAAAAACCCAGCATTGTAGTTCTGGTTTGCATTGCAGCTGCTGTTTAATCTGGTCAAAGAGAAGAAGCAGAGAACTTGTACAATGTGATTTATGATGTTGTCAGTGTTTTGGCACTTATTTCAGCTGTATGAGTTATAAAACCAAAGACCATGTCTGCAACCTGAAGAGTGACTCTTGGCCAAAGCTGTATCATAGTAAGCTAAAGCTCTGAATGCCTTTTGACTGCATCCAATAATACTTTGCTAGATGGAGCCGTTGCTTTCCCAAAATGTTCTTTTTCAAGGACTGGAAAATTATCCCTGTCTTATAAATACACTTCTAGTGCATTAAACCATTGATAAATTCAGGGTGGCCATTTGCTGTGGTTTAGCCCCAGTGACCAACCCAGCCCCTCACAGCCACTCACTGACTCTCAGGGCTTGTGAAGCTGCTCCTGCCTGTCTGGAGAGGGTCCCATCTGCTTGGTGTTCCTGCTGGAGCAACCTGTAGCAAACTCCCCTGTAAATAAGGTCACCTGTCCCTTCCTTGAACCCTGACCATGAGCTCTCCTCCATCCCCAGGCAAGCTCCAGGCACTCCAACACTGGCACAGAGGGCAAACACCCCCTCCTCATCTCCCCTGCCTCTCCTTCCTAAAGTGCCTTTGTCCTTCCACTCTCCATGGACAGGAGCCATCCCTGCAGGTCTCCATGGTGCTGCCAACACCAGCCCTGCTGCCCTGTGCCCCTCTCTAACTTGTGATAAGCTCGTGTTTGACAGAGATAAAGAGCACACATGCAGTTGATTACTGCACTGTTGGTTACTCTTTCCTTCTGGTGACTGTGAATCTCAGCCCAGAGAAAGGGGGAGAGAAAGCTGCATCCTTTTACAGGAGTGTCTTTCAAAAGAATTAGTTGCCAGTGCTGCTAAATCAACTGAGTCTCTCACTCGCTCTGCTTTCCATCATTGGAAAAAGGGATTTGCCATAGATAGCAGATTGCTGTGCTATTTAAAGTACATTGGTTCTTAAAATGACTAAAATGTGGCATTAAATACTGAATTATCAGTGTCAATTCTCTTTGACCATGAGTAATGTGGTTTTCACTAAGCAAGAAATCTGCACATAAAGATTTGTAGGATCCTCTTTATATTTTATAGTATTTAAGAGATTGCCCAATTTCACAGATATTCTTGGGCAGAAATTTCCCAGCAGCCTGGCACAGCCTTCTCCCACCAGTTTCCAGTGGGGAGCTCTTCCTGTTGCTTCTTGGTGTTCCTGTCCCTGGGAGGCCCAAGGGAACCACCCACATGATGCTGGTCCCACACAGGGAGATGCTGGAGCTCTTTGTGAAACACTCCTCAAAATGACCTTTGGTCTCACAGAGGTGCCTGCAGTCTGTTCCTGTGTGCGATACCTGAATGAACAAACACCAAGTATCACACTGTCTTTTGCTAAAGACAGCCTGTGCTGGGGAAGCTTTAGGGATGTTTTTTAAAAAAGCACAAATTCCTTGATTGTTTTAACAAAAACCAAATAAATATTTCCATGCACATTTTTGGTGAGTTTGCATCCATTAGCTTCTCTTGCCCTTTATTCAAGGAGATAACAGGCAGATTAAATCAGCCCCCTCAAACCCCACCTCAGGCTCTGGAGCCAAGGTTAGACCTGTGCTGCTGGGCTGCAGCTTTGCATATTTTCTTACACCAAGGAGGGAATTCCCAGAACCCTCCAGGCTAATGTTATTGTTGGTGATCAGGGCTAAATTAGGTTTTTGAGGAGACTTGCTGGAGGACCTGTTTTGACCCAGTCAGATCCAGCCTATTGACAGAGCCAAGTAAGAGTCTACTGGTCTTCTGTGGGAAGAGGAGGCTGCAGCCCTCCTGCATCTGGCAGTGTCCCTGGAAAGTGGAATTAAAATGGAGGCTTGTAGGACACCACACAGATGCAGGACAGGGCAAACACCCCTCTGTAGTTGTGCATGCCTTGGCTGAGAATGGAACACAGCAGGTTTCCATCCTGGTTAAGGCTTTTTATGTTCTTCAGCCACTTGAGGCTGAGGAGTGATGGCAATGTCTGCAGGTCAGGTGAAATGACAGATTTTGGTGGCAGGGAGAAATCTGGATGTGTGCTTATGGATCTGTGCTTTTGGATCTGTGCTTGTGGAGCTCCCCAGGACAGAGTGTTTTTGGGGTGACCTGGGGCAGCGTGGCCAGGTGGGATCTGTTCCTGCTGCCTTGGAACTGCTGTGGCTTCTCCCAGCAGTGTTTGGGCTGGCACCAGTGGGAAGTGCCCATCTCACAGCTTTGGGTTTATGACTTCAGCACAGCTCCTGGGTATTTCAGTGCTCCCCGAGGAGACAGGTGTCAATATTCACTGAAACAAAATGTTTAGGGATGTCAACGTGTTTTATGGGATGGAATTATTTTCTAATTAAACTGTGCAAGCTTAAAATGCTGTTTGTGTGCCTGAATAACTGCTGCTCTCACAGGACTGCAGTCTTCCCAAATCTGGTCATTAAGATTTCCAAACCTTAGCTGCCCTTTCTCTGTGTAGTTATATATTTTCATAGTACAAAAAATACTTTAATTAGTGTCACTAAAAAAAAAAAAAAAAAAGGCAGGAAGGCTGGGACTGCCCTGGTTGGGGATAGAGCACAGAGTGATGGACGACTTGTGCTGGAAATGCTGCCTGGTTGTCTATAGCATTGATTATGATCTGTATCTATTATATGGATCACCTTGGCTCTTTCTGGCCTTCAGTCTACAAATCTCTGCAGAAACCTCTCTGCCCCAGGCTCTCCCAGGCAGATGAGGAGCAGAGAGGCCCCACTCCAGCAGGTGCCTTGTTGGTGCCACAGATTTTAAAAAGCAAGCTGGAGGAAGGAAAATGCAACAGCATGGGCTGAAACTTCCCAGTGAAGAGCTCTGTGCTGGAAGGACACACAGAGTGGTGGCTGGGGAGGAGTGGGGTCTGGGATTGATGAACTGACTGTAGCTGGAGGAAAAAGAGGAAAGGAGGGAAAAGAGTGACCCTGAGGTGCAAAGGGCTGGGATGGTTCTTTCCAACTTGAGCACATTGTTCATCTCTCACTCGTGTGGGGAGTGGGGAGTTTGCTTCCCTGTGTTAGATGAGGATAACAACATCCCTTGAGGATCCCTGTGAACACTGTGGCACAAAGGACACAAACATCTCAGACAAGTGCGAATTTCAACGTGTCAGGTGAGAAAATAAGAATGGCAGAGAAGGCATCTGGGAAGAGGGGTGGTATCTGGGATCCCAGTGATTTTAGCAATGTCTGGCTGAGGAGAAAGGATACAGACAGGCCAGGGAAGAATCAAGGGTTATCAGCTGAGACAGAGGAGAGCCCTCTGAAGTGCTGTAGGTCTGGTTTCCCCATCAACTCGTGGTGCTGGTGCCTTTCAGCTGCTCCTGAGCTCTGCACGGCAGGAGAGGGAATGCCCTGCCCTTCAGCACTGCAAACCCAAGTGCATTAACAAACACAACACTCTACATATTCTGCTGTTTGTTGGGGGAGGAGAGAGGTGACCTTTGTGTGTTCTTTCCCTCTCCCTGGGAGCCCGATGGGCTGTGATAACCCACCGAGAGCTGCGTGGGCAGCGGGGATGGCGTCACAGTGACGAGAGGGACGCGGCTCATTCCCTACCCTCAGTGCCACTAAAAATAACCAGGTCTGTCACACGGGGAGAGCCTGGCTGTGCCTGGGCTGCTGCTGCTCCCCCTGTGGTGTGTGCTGCTCTGCTGCAGCTGCTGCACTGCTGCTCTGCAGCATCTAATGCACTCCACTGCCTCTGCAGCACCTAGGGCACCAGGTGTGGGATGGCTCTGCACAGAGCAGCCATGGAGCCCTCATCAGGCCCCACTGTCTTGGCATCTTTTGGTCACTGAGACCCTGAGAAATGTTAGAAAGTCTCTTTTCCCTGCCTGGTGCTCAAAGGAGGAGTCAGAGCTCTTCAGTTCTCAGTCTCAAGGTTGTTTATTGTTCCTTATCTATAAAATATTTTCTCCTGCCCTGCCGAGGTCCATTCAGCAGGACAATTCCAGGCACTCTGCCTGCCCCCTGGGCAGTGTTATGTCTTTATACTAAAAACTACATGTTCAATGTTTACAGTCACTTTCCAATACCTATCACCTGGGTTAGACAGTGAGCTGCTACTCTAAACCAATCTGTGAGTGCCAACATCACAGCAGAAGATGGAGGCCAAGAAGAAGAAGGAGAAAGGCTGGACATGCCATGATCCCTCCATCTTGCCCCTTGAACTCCCATTCTAAAAACCCCAAAATCTACTTTTTCACTCCGTGATAACTTCACTATTATCCTACCTAAACTGTTGTGGCTTGCAGATCTTCATCTAAGGCTGGTAACTTGCTCCATGGGTCATAATTAAAACCACGTGTTTTGGGCTCCATGCCAGGGCCTCTGAGCCTCTGGCAGGGGTCTTGGCTGCTCAGGACAGCCAGAGGGATGTGCTGGGTTCCCACACCACTGCTGGAATTTCAGTGCAGCCACAGCAAACAGCTCCTCTGGGTGCCAGGCTGTGAGCAGGGGTTTGACCTCGCCCCAAATCCACACCAGCAGCAATGGGAAGGGCAGGGTGGGTTCAGAGCAGTGGGTTCAGTGCAGCACAGCCAGCAGAGCAGGGCAGGATGCAGGGAGCACCAGGTGCTGCAGAGCAGGGCGGGCAGCTGAGCTGGCTCAGGCAGGAGGAGGACAGAGGCAGGGCCTGCCCAAGGTGGTGGAAGCAGTGGGAGAGTTTGATCTGTGTCCATGGGTGGCACCAGGAGCCTGCAGCCCTCAGCACTCAGCTGTGGGCAAACACAGGCTGTGGCAGCCCTGTCCTGTGGGGCAGCTGGGGCTGGCAGTGCCCTCAAACTCCTCACCCTGAGCTGCAGCAGCAGAGGGCAGAACCTGGGGCCTGGGCACATTGGCACACCCAGCTTGGGACAGCAAGGCTTGTCTGGAGGAGCAGCACTTTAACATTTACACATGGCAGCTGTGGGATGGTTACTGCAAGCACAAACATGAGAATTGAAAGAGAATAAAAGACAAAATAAAACCCTGGAGGACCCTGTTGCTGTAAGAAAAATACAAGTGCCATTGCTGCCCATCCACCATCATTTCCCTTCCTTTCCTTGTGTTTCAAACATGGGCTCAGTGCCTCACCCACCCAGCACACCCCAGAGCCACGAGCACCCACTGGAGCAGGCTGGGCTGGGCTGTGTTTGGGCTGTGTTTGAGCTGTGTTTGGGCCACCAGTGCCACCAGCAGCTGCTTGTGAGCCTGCTCTCAATGAGATCCTCACCCCCCTGCCCCAGGAGCCGTCACTGGCTCTTCATCCATCACCCACTTTGTTCCTGATGCATCTTTTCTCCAGTTCTGAGCTGGGGTTCTCCAGCCTGGAGAAGAGAAACTGCAGAGGGATCTGCTCTGTGTGTGAAATACATGCTGAGGGGAGTAAGGAGAGAGGACAGAGCCAGGATCTCCTCAGGGTATCCAGAGAATGGATGAAAGGACACGAACCAAGCCCTAGGAAGGTACATTGAAGCACAAGAAAAGGCTGGTTTATGGTGAGGAAAGTCAAGCACAGGTTCCCCAGAGGTCGTGGAGGCTCCATTTTTGGACATGCTCAGACCTGACAATCCACAACAAGGAGAAACTGACTGACCCTGTTGAACAGGGGGTTGGACTGGATGTTCTCAAGAGGTCCCAGATATTCCCAGCCAATGTGTGGTTGTGTGGTGCTGCTCCTTCACCCCTGCCCCAGCCCCTGCTGGCCCTGTGACCTGAGGCACAGCCATGCCCTGTTTCTAACAAGCTGTTTCTGGTGCTGTTTCTGGTGCCATCTTCCTCCCCACCCAGTCCCTGGGTCCTTCCCTTTCTGAGCAGTGTCAGGAGAGGTGGGTGCCTCAGCTTCCCTAAATCACAATAAATTATCTCTGGGCTGAGGGAGACTGAGTGGTGGGCGAGGGAGAAGGGAGCTTCTCTGCTCTGCTTTAATTGCTGTGTGACATGAAGGCAAAGCTTGTGGCTTCCATCACTGCTCTCCTGAGCTGCTCCAGGACATTAACCAGAAGAGGCTTGGACTGTTTCATAAATGAAATAAAAAAGGCTTTAACTGGTTGCAGGTCAGAGATCCCAGCATCATTTCAGGCTGAGAATGTAGAATATAGCAGCTTGGTGAGGAGAAGGGCATCAGTCTCTGTGAGCTCCTCTGGCCAGGCAGGTAATGATGGATGGGAACTGGCAGAGCAGGATGGGGACAGCGTGGGCACTGTCCTGCCTGTGGGCCCAGCACAGCACTGGTGGAGCTGGAACTCCATCCCATGGGGAGGGAACAGAGCACTGACTCATCCTCTAGTGCTCTGGTAAGTGTTCCTCTGGAAAGCAGAGCCTGAACCACTTGTGGAATGTTCTTGTGCAGGTGTGAGAGTAAGGAGCCCACATGCGTGTGTGTGTGTGTGTGTGTGTGTGTGTGTGTGTGTGTGTGTGTGTGTGCGCACACCTGAATTGCTCTTTATGGGACCCAGGAGCTGTCCAGCCATACTGAGAACTGTTTCTGTAAAGAGGAAAAAGTTATGTTGGAAAGCTCATTTACTTTCTGTGATCCTCCTCTGCTTATTGACATAGGAGAAGTATATATAGTGTTACTGCATTGCAGGAGTGACTGAAGTGAAGCTAAGTTTCAACTCTGATAGGCAAAAATGAACACCAGAAGTGCCCTCCCTCAGCTTTTCCATCCCAGCTTTCCTGTGCAACATGTCTTTTCTGTGTCCTCTGCAAGTTTTTTAACCCCTGTGTTTAACCTTCAGAGAACACCCCCTGGACCTTATTTGTGCTGTGCTTTCTAGTAAATTCAGGTCTTGGCATTTGCTGCGGAATTGTGATGATTTTCACAACCTGAGACTGCAAAAGAAGGCTGGGGCTTCCATCCACGATCTGGAAATGGGAGCAGTGAGGATGCATTGTGCTCACAGCATGATTTGTGGGGGCTGTGGCTTCCCTGAAATGCCCTCCTCTATCAGCCTGCAGCAGCAGCTGCCATAAGGAGTTTCCATTTTCCATGGTTTATTCCTACAGAGCCTATGTCAGATTTTAAGTCCCTGAGAAATTAGGGAGCAGAAGAAAAAAGACAGAAAATTGATGTCCTCCTTAAGCCCTGATTTTGATTTTGAAGGAAAGACCACAGCAGACCCTGATTAAGGTGTGGGTTTGTCCTGTTATCTTTTCTCCATTAACAACATCATATCCCACTCTCTGCATCTCATCTGAAGCTGCACTGCTGCCCTCCCCTGCACCCCCTCAGCTGCAGATCCCCCTGGATCCCATTTTTTGGCAGGGTACCCTAAAATGGCAGTGGCTTTCCTGGAGAAGTTTCCTGGCACATTGTACTGCTTGTGCCCTGTATGAGCAGGAATCCTGTTTGTAGACAGATCCAAGGAACTAACAAAACAGATAAACACATTGAGAGAGACAGAAATTCAAACCAGTTTTCCTTTGTGTGTGACACTGAGCAGCTCATCACCTTGCAGTGCTTAGAGTTCAGAGGGTGACACACTGAAAAATTCATGTCTAAGTTTTGAAACATCCTGATTTGGAGGCACGAGAGAAATAGATCAGAAACAAGAACAAGCATTTTGAAATTGAAATTGAGTAGTTGGGCAAAATGTACATAATCACAACTTGCTTTCTCAAAGGGAGGATGTGGCTTAAAACTTTTTGTTGTGTCAGGCACCAAAACAAGAGGGAAGACTTATTTCTGATTACTTTTCTTAATTGCTTCCTCTGTGACTGTACAGAGGAGGAAAAGGGAGGGGAGGGGAAAACTGTGGGTAACACAGCATTTTCAGGATGTTGTTGGTGCCCATGGCAACTCCAAGGGAGCCCAAGGCAATGTGTTTTGGAGGGATGAGCAGTTGGTCAGGAACCTGTGATGGTGTTCACAGGGGTCTGAGGATGAGGGATCTGACTCCATGTTTCAGAAGGCTTGATTTATTATTTTATGATATATATTATACTAAAACTATACTAAAAGAATAGAAGAAAGGATTTCATCAGAAGGCTAGCTAAGAATAGAAAAAGAAAGAATGGATAACAAAGGCTTTGGTCTTGGACAGAGAATCCAAGCCAGCTGACTGTGATTGGCCATTCATTAGAAACAACCACATGAGACCAATCACAGATGCACCTGTTGCATTCCACAGCAGAGATAATCAATGTTTACATTTTGTTCCTGAGGCCTCCCAGCTTCTCAGGAGGGAAACTCCTAAGGAAAGGATTTTTCAGAAAATATGATGGCTACAGGAACCCCTATCCCGCGTGTTGCTTCAAGGGGGAAGGACATGAAACCTCCTGAAGTGCAGTGTGATGGGAGCTGAGGCCAGTGTGACACTGTGTGATGGGAGCTGAGGCCGAGGCCTGTGTGACACTGTGTGAAGGGAGCTGAGCCCAGTGTGACCCTGCTCCATGGCTCAGAGAGCTCTGCCTGCCCTCCTGGGGCCTCTGCCCCATTTGGTGGCCACGTTGCCCAGCCCTGTTAATCCTCCTTGGGCTGGCTTGGCACTGCTCACCTCAGAGTGGCTGATTCCCATCCCTACACTCTGTTTTACTGGGATCTCAGCATCCCCCTGGGGCTGCCCCAGTCAGCCCTGTTGAGACTGGATGAGTCCTTATCTCCCTTTCACATCATCTCCCATTCCTGCTTGTGCCTGGGATGTCCTGGAGCTCTCCCCTGCTGTTGGCAGCTAAAAAGCAGGTGACAGCTCCCCTGCTTTACAGAAGCTGCTGAAATTATGGCAGTGAGGCTTTTCCCTTAGACTTTGGTGAGCAGAATGCTGTCAAAAAATACACACAAAAGTGAACGCAGGCACCGGGAGCGCTCCCCAGCCCAGCCGCCTTTCCCATCACGTTTTGGGAGAGCTGTCAGGGCAGCAGCTCTGACTCAGCCTCATGAGGTGCTGCTCAGAGGCTGAGATTAAGAGAAAGTGTGAATTAAATGAGGTTTGAAGTGTTCAACAGCACTTCCCCAGTGTAAACATTTTCCTCAAAGGTTTGTCAGGTTTTAGTCTGAGGGAAGCAGCGGGGCTGGAGCAGACGGGTCTTTGGTGAGAAACCCCTGTCCCATCCTGGAGCTCCTGCCTCACTCTTGGGTTGCTGTTGATAATTGATGCCCCAAGATGTGCAGGATGTCTCTGCTTCTGCCCACACAACCGAAGAACGAGTCTGGACTCTTCACTTTTCAATCTTGAGGTTGTTTATTAATTCTTATCTATAAAATTTTCTTTCTGCCCAGCTGAGATCTGCCCAGCAGGGCAGCCACAGGCACTCTGACTGCCCCTGAGGTGGTGTTGTCTTTTTATACTACAAACTACGTATAACATATTTACACTTAATTCCCAATACCCATCACCTATGTCAGACTTCTACTCTAAACTTCTACTCTAAACCAATCCCAAAGTGCCAACATCACAGCAGAAAATGGAGAACAACAAGAAGAAGAAAGGCTAGACATGCCCAAGTTCCTCCATCTTGTCTCCATAGCCCCTATACCAAAAATTCTAAAATCTACATTTTCACCCATTGATCATTTTGTTATTACACCATTCAAACCTGTGTGACTTTCATGTCCTCCTACAAAGATGGTAACTTGCTCCAAGGGTCAAAATCAAATCCCCAGGTGTTCTGGGCAGCATGGCAGGGTCTCAGAGCCCCCCGATGGGGTCCCCGGCAACTCTGGACACCTGGAGGGATGTACTGAGTTCTGACACCTCCCCTGGGACTCTCCACTGCTTTGGCACACCTGGGCCCAGTCCAACAGCAGAAGCAATGCCACCATGTCCTGTCCCCAGCCACGCTCTGCAGTGTCACATCTGGCTCCTCAAAACCCGGTATCAAAGCAAACAGTCACAAATAATGTTTTCTCTCTTCTCTTCTTTTTATCCTGTGCATTTCAAGAACAAATCCCAGGCTCCTTCCCTTACATTTCATTTTTCTCTCCGGCACTAGAGGGCAGAAGGAAGGAAGGTGGAGCCGTGCGACCCTGCCCCGTCTCAGCCGCTATCCGAGGGTGCACAAATAAATCCGCCTTGAAAGGCTTTTCCCTTTGCCCATTACGAGCGCTCACCGAGAGTTTCATGCCCCAGCCTCTTTAGTGCTATTAAAGTTTAATACCTGGATATTGCATTTCAGAGGTAACTCAGCACTAACCCTGCGCGCTCTGGGCATAGAGCGGGCAGCTGCGGCTCCTGCAATTTGGGAATGACTTGGTGTGATGGAGAACTCGCCTCTCCCCTCGTGGCAAGGCTGCCTGCCCGCCCTCAGCATCCCTTTCCTCTGGAAGCCTTGGTCCTCCTCCCAGTGCCGTGGGAGGCTGTTCCCGGCTCCCAGCAGGGCAGCGGGATGCGCAGGGTGTGATTTGCCTTGGTGGGGGTGATGGAGCCGCATTCCAGAACAGCAGCTCTGAACAGGCTCGGAGGATTTCTCATTTAACCCACCCAAGGCAGGGACGCGCAGACCGATGGCTCATCCCAGGATTTTCTCTCTGCCAGGGAAGCAGCGCCTGGGAGGCACCGGGGCCGCGTCACCGAGGATCACACCCGCCGGGAAACCCCGGCTCCAGCCTGACCCTGCCGGGAGGAGAACAGAGATGGAGAGCGGCTGGGAGCGCGCCGGGAGCCCCGCGGGATGCGGGACTCGGGATGCGGGATGTGGAACTTGGGATGCGGGATGGGGGATAGGGGATGTGAGATGTGGGATGCGGGATGTGGGATGCAGGATGGGGATGCGGGATGTGGGATGCGGGACTCGGGATGCGGGATGTGGAACTTGGGATGTGGGATGAGGGATGCGGGGTGTGAGATGTGGGATGCAGGATGCTGATGCAGGATGAGGGATGAGGGATGGGGGATAGGGGATGCGGGATAGGAGATGGGGATGCGGGAATGCAGGATGAGGGATGAGGGATGCGGGATGTGGGATGTGGGATGCAGATGCGGGACGCGGGATGCTGATGCGGGATGCTGTCCCTGGGTGAGCAGGAATCCCCTGGGTTTAACGCCAGGTTTTCTCTGGGAAGAGGAAAAGCAGAAACCAATGGGAGCAGCTCCTCCTCCTGCAGCTCCTCCTGCAGCCCCAGCTGCTGCCATTGGATGGCTGGAGGGCGAGGGGGGGCAGATGCAGCCGACAGCATCTCCTGTTGGATTCATTTTATTCTTCACCGGATTTTTGCAACGTCTGTAATTAGCAAGCATGATATAAGTAGTTATTTAATCGACAAATAATAATATTATTATTAATAATAAATATAAAAATATTCTTCCTTTTTATTTTTCATTCAGTTCATATCCTCAGCACATCCCTTACTAGAATTAAATTATCTGACATTTGTGGGTAATGGAGAGAAACGAAATTTCTTGTATTCCAATGAAACTGCACTGGAAAGGGTTTTCACAGCCTGGCACACTTTTTGAGATTAAGAATTTTATTTTGTTTTCTACCCAGGAGAAGGAATCTCTTATATGCTGGCAGTAAAAAGGACACCAGAAGAGCTTGTGGCTACTCCACTGTCAGGACACTTAATTTGCACAAGAGCTGACTCTGGGTTTATTATCTTCTCATTTTCATCTCTTCTCCACAGTTTTTCAAGTATTTTTTTTCCAAGCAAAATTTTGGTTCAACAAGTCAGCATTTCCTGAGCAGAGAGAACGAGTGTCAAACCTCCTGACCACATCCTGCCACAGGAGCTGGGAATGCTGAGGGAAGCTGGGACCAAGCCCAGCACCTCGTGCTCAGCAGCACCTGGGAAGGAGTGATGTGCTGGGTGCCAGCTCTGGGCACACCCACCACAGCTCTGGTTGTTTCCTGCACTGTATGGCAACGTCAGGATGCTCATATTGGCATCCTGGAGGTAATTTAGCAGCTCAGTTTTGTTCATGGTCTAATGCAAAGTTCTTCATTCCTGGCCTGTACAGGCCCATGCTCTGAGTGTCAGGAGCCAGTGGAAAATCCAGCTCCTTCTCCTGGCGCTGGGGGAGGGAATGGAAAGACAGCACCAAGGAAGAGATGTTGGACCCAAACTCTTCTTTCTGTTTGGACAGCTGACACTTCTGCAGTGAGGCCTGGGGCTGAATTAGGCTTTGGTTAACTCAAAGACTATTGTCTTTCTGAAAACAAACCTCAAAAAGTGGTTCACAAATGATACACACTCATACACAGATTTTTGGGTGAACAAGTAATCCCTGGCTGAAATGGGTTTGTAAAGGTTGTTCAGCAGGTAACACACACCTTGATGGCAGGTTTATTTCCCAAATAAAATGGAAACACAAAAGTGTTTGTCATAAACTGTAAATAAAGAGCAGTTGAACAAACCAGAGCAAAATGTGTGCAAGGAGCATCCAAGCTGCTCTTTCTGTATAATGTCAGCAAACTCTCAGGAGCCTGAGCACACCACTGAGTGTTTTACTCAGGATTGTAGGGGGACAGAATATAAGAAAATAAAGATAGTGTAGAAAGCAATCTTACCCCTAAGGAGTTGCAGCTGGGCCAATTAGCAAAGATTAGGAACAGGCCTGACTTTATCAGGCCACAGCTGTAGCCAGTGAGAAGAAGATGCTAGAAAAGATAGGGGTGACTGGGTGAGAAGGCAACTGGAGTCAGTTGGGTGCTTTGTGAAGAAGAGCCAGTGCTCTGAGGAGATTCCCATGAGAAACCCCAAGAAGGTACAGAACTTTTGTGATAAGGAGACAACAGTGTGGAGCCCCTGCAATGAGATGACAACAATGATAACATTTGGAAGATGTCAGGAATGTATGTCCGTAAACACCAAGCTGTGGGACAGGCACAGAAAATGATCCCTACTCAGAGGGAATGAGACTTGGCCCTTCTGCAGTGGAAACAACCAGTTTCAGGCAAAAGGTGTTTGTGTTCAGTGCTGTTGGCCTTAAACAGCTGCTGAGAACTCTGCTCTGTTCCTTAAAGAATGTGTTTGAGGCTTTCATGGGTAGAAAACTCCTGTTTCACCTCTGATGCTGTTTCTGTATGGAATAAAAAGTAGCAACTACTTCAAAATCCCTGCAGGGGAACACCTAACAGCATGAGATCACTCTGTGGGAGAGGTGCCCATCCTTACTAAAATTTCTGGAGTCCAAGCACCAACAGATCCTCTTACTGCCTGTCAGAATAAACCAAGGCTTGGCTGGTCATAAAGTGCTCCACAAAATATTTTAACATTTGCACATTTCTGTTCCATCCTTTTCCTTCAGTTGGAAGCTCTTTAGAGCAGAGACTTAATTCCTTCATCCTCACCTGAGGGGACTCCTAATGAGGTAGAAACAGGAAGGAGGATGGCACAGGATGCTCTGGTTTGTAGTGCCCATGGAACTGGTAACTCCCCAAATTGTTTTGTAGTACAGTACAAGGGTTTTTCAGGCACCAAGGGATGAACAGAGTCCTGGATAAGCAAGGCTTTCTCCAGCCCTGTATGTTAGCCCAGGGCTCTGTCCTAACCCAGCTGTGGCACCTCAGGCACACAAAAGACATCGCTGTGGTTTGCAGTAAAGATGTGCACTCAAGGCAGCTAGAGAAATGCAACCTGGATAAATAGTGTGTGTTTGATGAGGAAAGGGGATGAAAGGAAGCAAAGAGGGTTTTTGTGAGCTACCATCCTGCAGGGTGTGATACCACAGCTCTGCTGCTCTGACCAGATTTTAGGAATCGAGGAGAGCACTTCCAGCACAATTCACAAGGGCAGCTGGGAGCACAGAGTGGTTTTTGGCTTGGCAGCAGCTGCCCAGGGCTCAGGACATTCCCAGGCTGTGCCTCCATCTCTCACACACCATTGCAGCAGACACCTCCACAGAGTGGGTCTTGCCATGGTTTCACTCACCCACTCTGCTCCCAAAGCCTGCCTGCTAAAGCCCCTGCTGGAAATATTCAAGGGAAAAAGTGTTCAACTAAACGGGGTGAGCTGCGGTCCCTGCCATGCCAGCAGTGCCCGTGGTGGCATCTGCAGAGAGGGGAGGTGGCTCTCAGCCAGCAGTGCCCGTGGTGGCATCTGCAGAGAGGGGAGGTGGCTCTCAGCCAGCAGTGCCCGTGGTGGCTCCCAGCAGCCCAGCCCAGCCCAGCCTGGCCCTGCCACAGCTGACAGCTCAGCCACATCCCTTGGGGGATGCTAAGGAACTTTTCCAGGTGTTTGTCACCCTCATGGTGCAGAGGCCTGGGGGGCTGCTGGCAGAGCAAGGGGGTGCTGGTGGCCCTAAGGGATTTCTCTGCTCTGAGTATTTCAGCACCCTGATGCTGGGAGCTCCTTCTGTGCTAGATGGAGAGGGAAAGAAAATCTGTATCTCTGAGCAACCATCACTGTTTCTTCTTTCCAAAGCCTAAAGATAGACTCCATATGGGCTATGTGCAGCTCAGTCTGACCACACAGACGGAGGATCTTTTCTCTTGGCATTTTTTCAGGCAGCAGCAGACTGATGGTGAAAGGCATCCCAGTGGTAGAGCCTGCTCCTCCAACAGCCTTAACAATGAGTGTGTTGGAGAATGGCCTTTCTGTCAGGTCAGAATCATAAATAAACCTTTATTTTATCAGCTACGGCTTGCTAATATGACATGATATTGCATAATGCTCTCACCAGTCCCGAGAGGAGAGATGCACACAGGAAGGGAAAGCAGGAAGAGTTTGTTTCCTGCAGCACCTGGGATAGGTGCAGGGGAGAATGTCAAAGCTGGTCCTGCTGCCCTGCAGGACCTGTCCAGGCTCACTCAGACAGCCCAGCCTCTTGCACAGCCCAGCAGCACAGCCATCCCCTCTCTTCTTCTTCTCCACAAGGAGAGGGACAAAGCTGAGAGAGCTCTCAAGGGAGGAAAAGGAAACCTCAAGGTCTGACTGCAATGTCTCCCACATGGAGGAGATAAGTGTGTAGGGGGATAGAAAATAAGTAAATAAAGGTAGTATAGAAAGTAATCTTAACCCCCTAAAGAGTTGCAGCTGGGTTAATTATTAGACATTAGGAGCAGGCCTGACTTTAACAGGCCACAGCTGCAGCCAATAAGAAGAGTGTTATAAAAGAGTGGATGGGTTGGTTGAGGGAACTGGAGTCAGTTGGCTGCTGTGAGGATGAGGAAGAGTCAGTGCCTGGAGGAGCTGCCTATGAGAAACATCAAGGAGGTGTGAAGCTCTGGCAATATGGAACACTTGCAATATAATGACAATAGAACTCTTGCACTGTGATGACAACATAAGTGAAGGTGGTGCTGGTGCTCAGCCCCTCTGCCCTGCCCCTGCAGTGCCACCACCCTCCATGCCAGTCCCCCCCTTGCATCAGCCCTGTGGAACCTTTGGCACAGAGCATCCCTGCCTGGCAGAGGGACCACGCTGTGCTGAGGGCTGGGACACCCAGCAGGTTGTTCTGTGTCTGCAATGTTTGTCACTCACGGCCCCTCTCTCACCCATTTCTGGGGGTACTTACCCCAAAACACACAGTCATGGTGTGATGGAAGTGCAGGTCTTCCTCTGGGGGAGATGGAAGTGAGGATTGCTGAGTAACTCTCATCTCGGTTTGAAAAGCCAAAAAAAGTTAAAAAAGAGATTTCTTTCATGTGTTTTCACTAATGGGGTTCCTTTACCAGGGTCTGTATCACTGGTTCTGCCTGGTTACAGAAAATAGACAATTCTCACCAGACTATTACCATTCCCACAACAGTTTCTTTGCAACAGCCTTTAGCACCTTCAGACTTCTGCTGAAATGACTTCTGCAGTGACGGAGAGAGGAAAATTGTTCCAGGGAATCATGGACTCAGGACCAGAAGCTTTGCCTCTGCTTGACTTGTTTTACTTTGGCATTTCTGTGCCTCAGATGTGCAGGCACCACACAGACCTATGGAAGGGTGCTCTCCAGCCACCACCAGGAACCCAACACCCTGGAGGTTTTTGCAGGTTCCAGGCGTGGAAATTGGAGCAAACACTGGGGCTGAAGCAGGAAGCTGAGCCTGCAAGCAGTGTTTGCAGGGCTGGTTCTGCCACTGCCGTGGTTTGGTTTCTGTTCATTGCACTCCCTGCTCAGCAGGCACAGGGCAGGAGGGGAGGGAAAGCTGAGGGCAAACAGACAAACCAGTGGAAAAAAATGCAAAATTATAAAATCCAAGCATCTTCCTTCTCCGATCATGCACAGTGTGGTACAGCATTTTTTAGGGAAATAACCTGTTGTGGTTTACATGCACCTGGAGACACAACAGCTCCAAGACATAACTTTGCATTTCCCTGTGTATCTGTAATAACTCCCTGTGGTTCTGGATCTCAAGGAGCCTCTTCCAATGGCAACCAGTACCCAGCAAAGAGGAGTTCCTCAGTGGTGGCAGTGCACAAGCAGGGTATTTGATGTGCATATAAAGGTGCCTGTTCTGGGGACAGCTACCTGCACACAGCCATTTTCCACTGCTCGTTTTCTTTTCCCCTACCTACTGAGCTGTGAATTCCCTCATGCACCAGTGGAGCTACTGCTCATTAAAACTAATCAGCTGAGCAGATGCTGAAGGAAATAATGGGCTGGGAATAAAGAGAACATTGGTCATACCCCGCCAAAAATCTCTGCAACAGGCTTCTGTAGTTCACTGAGTTTTCATTCTGTTCCAAATCAACATGCAAACCAGCTCCACCAGGAGGAGAGCAGTGCAGTGAGGAAAGGGAACTTCAAATTATGAAGGATTGATTGCCAAATGCTACAGAGGGGACCCATTACATGAAATATTCTGCACTGAACAAAACTTGCAACTCAGTAATGGATGTAAGTGCAAGTCAGTCTCATCCAGCTGCCATCACAGCCATAATTGGCACAATGAAAACTCCCTGTCCATCGCCTGGACATCTCCCTGTGATATGGGAAGCCAAGAAGGATGGTCTCACTTTCAGTAAGTTGATACACGCTGCAGAGAGGAACCAAGCTCAGAAAATGTCCTACATTAAGTTAATATTCAAGAATACAAATAACTCAGGGCCAAAATTAGCCTTCAGTTGCATTAGTGTAAATGCACAACAGCTCTGGGTGGATGGGATTTTCTGGACTGTAAATGGAGGGAGGATTTGACCCTTGGAAGCTGTAACAGGAAGAAAGGAGAGTGCATCCCATTATCTGGCTTTGCAGGGGATTGATAGTGGTTTTTTGTAAGTGTGGTGCTCCAGAGGGCTGCTGAGAGCCCTGCCAGCAGCACAGGCAAGGCTCAGGCACAGCCTGCAGGGCAGCAGCACTGAGGAGATGCAAAAACACAGCAAAAAAGGTGGGGAGGCAGAGCTGTGTTTGTTAAGGACATTTGTTCTAACAATTCCAATTAAGAGTCAACATAAGCACATTTTTAGCATGTCAAACGTGCCTGCTGTTTTCCTGGCAGGGATGCATGAGGGAAATATTGCATCTTCATATCTCATCTGTTTACCTTGGTGATGCTGCCTGGTGCTTTCTTGCATCAGATGCCCAGACAAACACATTTTCACACTTAACGTAATTTTCTCTTTTTGCTTTAGAATTTTAATTTGCAATAAAAAACATAGAATCTCTTTAGCTTATGATTCACATTGACAGCTTTTTGAAATGTATTTGTGATCAGTATTTGATTTAGATGCAGAGCTGAAGAAATGTTTGGTAAGGTTTTATTTGAACACAGCAAATATTTTTGGTGACATTATTATCAAACTAGCTCAAACATCTTCAGGAATTCATTTCCTCCTCCTCTATTTTTTTGGGTTTTTTGCTTGTTGCATGTTCTTGATTTTTTATTTCTCCTTTATTTTGTTTGTATACTTTTGAAATCATGTTTACAACCAAGAGCACAAATGATTTACCATTAGAGCTGTACAAATGGCAAATTTTCCTGTTTAGGGGCCAAGCTGGAAAATGAAGGGCCAGTGAACTATGTGCATTTGGAGCTGGTTTGCAATACAGTATTTCTTCAGGACCTAATTTTTCCCCCCTTTAAGAAGTCAGCTCAGCATCAAACATGAGCAAACGCTGCATTTTGCAAGGTCACGAATCCATCTCTCCTGATTTTCCTTGTCCTTGTTCTCCAAACCTGCACTCATAGAGGTGAATGCAGGAATGCCTGGAGGAGAGATGATAGCAGCACAGGATAAGGAAGAGACACTTTCTTGGAAACAGATTTCCTGGGGCTGTAAGTTGGGAGTGAAGCCAGGCTGGGGATTAAGGTCTGAGTGTCCTCGTGCGTTTCATGAGCTCATCCAGATTTCCACGCTGGGGATATTTCCTTCTGTAATTAATGGGCCTTAAGCTCAAGTGTGAATAGGAGGCCTGTGAACAACCCTTCCTGGAGCCAGAATTTTGTAGCCTTGGGACTCAACTCTACTTGGTCTCAGTGCTGCTAAAGCAAGTTTTTCTTTTTGTGGAGCTGCCAAGAGGAAGCACTCGGGACTGTTGGAAGAATTGAGTTCCCAAAGCAATCTTAGAACAAAGACTTTAAATACCCAAATCCCCAAAATTCCACATGTCCTCTCTTTTCTGCTTCTCACCTCTCTCTATATATTCCTCTCTCTGGCTCTTGGTTTCCTTCTTTAGCCCAGGAGAGCCTTGGTTCACTCCCTCAAGCTCTGTGTGGATGGAGCAGCTGCTTCCCTCCTGTGCAGCCAGCAGAGGAGTGGAGTGGGTCTCCTTTGCTTTTTAGATGAGTGGTACAAAGGTCACATAGGAACATCTCTTTCCCACATAATTGTTATTCCCATTGAGGGTCAAATGCATGAGGCGTTTCTGCATTTGTGCTGCAGTTCTTCTGAGACAGTTTTGCATTTGTGCTGCTGTTCTCAGTGGCCTCCTGGTGGCTCCTGGAGCAGATCACAGCGAGGTCAGACGCCCAGCACATGGGTGGCTTAAGAAGACAGAGTCTCATTCTCATATCCTACAGAAGTCATGGTTTGATCCCTTTTTCTCATCCATAATACCTTGCCCAGGCTTTTCTTCACCACCTCCTTCACTGCCATATCCCATATTGACAGCTTTTCTCTTTCTCCTATCAGCAGATCTTTTTTCTCTTCTATAAGCCTATTTCTTTCTGTTTACTTCACTTCATCACCCCTGCTTGTCTTTAAGTTTTTTTTATTGTTTTGCCACCTTTTCTCTGTTTATATTTTCAGTAACCTCAATCCTGTGATGGAGGAGAAGGAATAAAAATAACAACAAAATCCCTTACTCTTTTCATTTTTTAGATCAAAGATGACTGAGCAACCAAGGGGGAGAATTCAAGGCAGCCTTTGATGCACATTATTGATGTTGGCTTAGCATGAAAATCTCCTTGTGCTATATTTGGGCCAATTATCAGAGGTCCACACAATTAACCTGAGACACACCAGCCCCATGTGAAGCAATGAAATTTAAGGACTAGGGAGGTTAATTCAAATCTTAGATGTTTCTGTGATAGGAGATTACTTACCGTGTTCCTTTGCATTTGCTGGGAGCCTTGTGCTGAAGGTTTTGGTGTTGCATTGAAGCTGTGTGGGCAGCCTGGCTCTCCCTGACACCCCTGCCTGCTCCCCTGGACTCTGAGCCCTGCAGCCCTGCTGGCTCTGCAGTCCAGGGGCTTTGGCTCTCACACTTCCAGCTTCCCATGGGAAATGCTTCCCTGGCACTGAGATTCTGCAGTGCCTTCACCAGTTCACCTCCACAGCCTCCTGCTTATGCTGTTTGTTGGTTTGGGTTTTTTTTTTTTTTTCTTTTTTCCTCTTTGTACACAGTCTCTGATCACCAAGTTTGGATCAAGACAAGATGCTATGCTGCAGAGACCGGAATGGCTGGAAGCCTCCATGCTTGGATTTTATAATTTTGTATTCTTTCCACTGGTTTGTCTGTTTGCCCTCAGCTTTCCCTCCCCTCCTGCCCTGTGCCTTCTGAGCAGGGAGTGCAATGAACAGAAACCAAACCACGGCAGTGGCAGAACCAGCCCTGCAAACACTGCTTGCAGGCTCAGCCTCCTGCTTCAGCCCCAGTGTTTGCTCCAATTTCCACGCCTGGAACCTGCAAAAACCTCCAGGGTGTTGGGTTCCTGGTGGTGGCTGGAGAGCACCCTTCCATAGGTCTGTGTGGTGCTCTTGGAGACCCACAGGTCTCTCTTCAGTGGATTCTGGGGTTTTCTGATGCAGCCACTCCTCAGAAAAGTCAGTATTAGCTGTAGCTATGAATATAACCCATCTTCTCCATGTAGGACTTGAGAAACTGCTCCAGTGTCCAATCTGGGACTCTCCAGGGCAAGTCAGGGGCAGACTGGAGTGGAAAGCCACCAAAAACAGTAAGGGAGACCGCTCTTTTTTTAAATCCTCAGCTCTCAGTGTGTAATTTCATTCAGTGAAGATATCATGGCTCAGATCCACAGAATGGTGTATCCAACTGCCTGGGTCTCTTTGGGATCATCCATTCAGAGCTGCTGTGAAATGAGACCCCTCTGGGGCTTGCTTCCCTGGAGCTGCCTGGGGTTTCCACAGGATCAGGTATGTGAACATCTGGAAGGTGGCTCCCCCTCCCTCATGCCATCCTGTCCCAGAGCTTCCTTCTCCACATCTGGCTCTGCTCAGAGGCAGGACAGACAGCCTCCTGCCTCTTCCTCACCTCGTCCTTGAGGGCAGAGCTGTCCCATTCATCCATGCTATGGCACCAGCCAGTCTCCAGAGGAATGCTCTGGAGTTACAGTCCAGCAAGAAAGTTTGCCTTGAGGTGTCCTGAAACTTCTCCTGGAAGAGCACAGACAAGGTCTGGATGGCATCAGAGCCAGACCCTCTCCAGGGCCTGCAGAAACTCCTTTTATTGCCTGTAGTCTGGCATGGAGCCTGCTGGCACACACAGCCCTCCTCCCCTCTGGGGCCTCTGACAAAGCTTTTACCCACACCTGACAGGTCCAGGATCAGACAGCCCTGGGCAGCTGATGTGGTTTCCATGAGCACCTTCTTGGGGCCTCAGGATTGTTTCTGCAATCAGGTTTCTTCTGCTAGAGAAGGAAACATCCCTCTTGCACCCCTGGGCATAACCCCATCTATCAGCCATGGACACACCTCCTGTGGGCTGGGGACTCCTTGTGTTTTATTCCTTTTTACAGCCCTGGGTTATGAGGGGAGTTTTGTCAGCACTTGTAGGTTTTGTCCTTCCTTTGTTTGTACAGCCCATGGTTTTCCAGCTGGTGTGATCCCAGCTGGAAGAGAGCAATGTTTGTTTTAGATGGACTCAGATCCCTTTTGAGGCGTCAGATTGCCATTCACAGCAGTGAATTTTGTCATGGTGAGTGGCTGCAGCTCAGACTTTTGCTGCGTTCATGGTAATGAACTCACCTCACACTGAACAGGTTTGCCTTCTGTCTAAGAACAAAACTGCATAAAGAGAATTTTTACCTGTTTGTTTCTTGGAGTATGGTAGCTCTGGGTTTCCTTAGCCCTTTTTTTGTTCACCATATAAATTTTTGTTATTTAACTTTGACTATATGGACAGAGATCCATCATCTTATTAATCAGCAAAGCATTTTCCATTCATGTTGAGTGGGCTCAACAATTCTTGAGTGTTTCAGAAGACTGGATGGCTCATTACTTATAGGATTATCAAATGATCAACAATATGAAAAAACAAATGAACAACAAATAGTCCATCAAACCATCCAGCCCCACCCCTGTCAAGAAGCAGTTTTCTCTTTTACTGCATTGTTTCTCTGTCACTGGACTGTTGAACCAGTTCAATCCCACCTGCCAGCAGAACTTGTGAGGGATGAGCAAACAGCAGCCCAGACTGCCTGGGCTCACACGGTGTGTGTCACTGTGTCACCTCCATGGCACATCCCAGGGCTGCAGGGCAGGCTGGCAAAGCAAACCTGTCCCTCTGTCCCCCTGTCCCCCTCGGGGTCATGAGCTCCAGGGCTGGACTCAGGCAGTCACAGGAGCTGCCTGTAACAGCAGCTTGGTACATTTGTCACTTCTTATTCTAAGGCAGTTTTGCAGATAAAAAGAAGGCTTGAGTCCCCAAGGCTCTCCATCTGGCACCTTTCATGAGCACTAAATAATTTAGTAAAGAAAGTCCTCACATGTTCAGTGCTCCCTTCCTGTATCTGACACAGCTCAGTCAAAGCCCTATTGAAAATAAAAATGCCAGAAAATAATGCTTTCTAAACATAGCCTGGACACCAAACATTGTTAGAGTTAACTTCAACTGTTCATTTTTTTTTTTTTTTACTGCCAAATCTACATGGTTTTAAAAGCAGACTTACACCTGTTGTAATAGCTTTGTGTTTCTTAATTGCCTACGCTCCAGTTTGGATAACTTAGCAGGTGCTGTGAAAATGCCTTTCTTTGTGAAGTTATTTATTCTTTTTAGATTCTGTGATTTTCTTAAGCATGGTTGCTAACTGCTCTTTTCCTATGCAAAATAGTTTCTTTTTCCTCCCCTATTTCTCGTGTTCTTTCAGTTTTAATATAGAGAAAGAACATCCTGCCTGAGTTTCACATCCTAAATGCTCCAAAAAAATGGTTGGTATGTCTGGACAACCAATTTGAGAAGTCTTCAGAGAAACTTGATTTGAAAGTTGGGGTGCTCAATACTTGCTGAAAAGAACCCTGAAAGCAAGAGAACAAAACTCATGCCCTGCCCAGGTATTTCAAGCAGGGGATCCAGTGTTTGTGAAAGCTTTTATTCTCCTTTCTTTTCGTCTTCTCCAGGCACAAAGGATACAAAGGAAAAACGGTATGACTACTACCTTTAAATACTCATAGATTTCCCAGTGTGTGCAGCAGTGGTGTCTGGGAACCAGTGATGGGGTGCCTGTTTTTTAGGGCCTGCCAAGAGGTGTGAGGCTGCTCTTCCTGGAAGCCAGAAGAGGGTCCATGCTGTGGGAAGTGAGGTTACTGAAATAGAGGGGTGTGAAGCCCTGCAGAGGGGCCCTCCCTGGTGACAGAGACCTTCTTCCACATAAAAATACATTTATATTCAAGGAAAGGATTTGGACAGATTGTATTGTGCAGCATTGACTGCAGATGTTCAGAGGAGCCTTGGGGGAAACCACTTTTAATGAGCCTCAAGATGCACTTTTTGAACCTGGAAGAGTTTGTTATTCCTCTGTCCAAGTTTAATCTGAGTATATTTACTCCAGTCAGCAGCCCTGTTCAGCAGGGCTGTTGGAGTCCACAGGGGTTGAACACATGCTTCAATGCTTTCAAAGCCATCGATTTCAACTCTTTTCCCCAGTTTCTGTGTTCCTCACACACTGCTCTGTGCATGTAGTAAAGCAACCCCAGCCAGTGAGTAGAGCTGCCCTCAGATCTCAGCATTCCCTGCCCTGCAGCCTCTGCCAACTCAAACCTCATCAAGGGCCACAAGGAAATATTAGGTGAAGGATTTTGCCTGTGAACGACACAGAAAATGGGTCTTCAAAGGCTGGGTGGTGCATTCAGTCAGCCAACACTCACTCCAAGGTGTCTGGGAGGGCTCTGGGCTGGCACAGCCTGGCAGACGGAGCTCAGCAGGAGTGGCGCCGCTGGATCTGAACGGGAAAGGGGACACAGGGGGACTTGTGTCCCACCAGGGTGACCCACCCAGGGATGGTGGGAGCACCCAGCTGCATCTCACTTGGCCCCAGCTGAATTCTGACCTTGCCAGCTGCCCTTCTCACAAGTATTATCTACTCAGCAGGAATTGTCCCTGTCCACAAGGTGGACATTGTAAGGAAGTGTCATTTTGTCCCTCTGTCCATGCATGCATTTCATGGCAGAACTGAGCTATTTACAGCCTACAGATCTGGGTCTCCAAGAAAGCATTTGTCCAGACCTGTCACCCTGGTTTTTTAAGATTTTCTGAGCCCACTGATGTTGACATTCTTGTAGTGAACTTTCTCATGCATTTTCTGTAAATAACTTATTGGTTTGCATTCCTTTATGGAGAAATTGGATGGACTGTTGGTTTGTCCAGTGTCATTGGAGAGGTGGCACTGTCACCCTCCAATCCACTGTGACTCTTGGAAAACTATAAGTGTTGGAGTCAGAAAATAAACTTCCTTTTTTCTTCACCTTGAGAACACCGGTGTGAGCTTGTGTTCTTTCGTGTCCTATAACAACACAGACCCTTTGATAGGAATGTGCTGGATAAGTCGTGCCATGTCCTAGTCTGGATTAGAAAATTTCATTTTATCCTTGGAGCAGGACCTGTGTCTTGATTGGACTCACTGCCCCATGAGGAGCAGCTGCATTTAGAAACCAAGATCCACATTTGGTGCTCTGGGTATCAGAACATAATGTGGATGGATCAGGCTGCACAGGGAATTAGAGGTGTGTTTATACAGCTCACCTCTCTCCAGGTCAAATTCCCCCTTGGAAGGAAGGAATCCAGCTTTCTGGCACAGACCATTTCAGAGATGTTGCTAGGAATATTGTAGGCTTCCTGGGAGACACGATGTTCCCAGCCCTTCTGTGGCTCATCAGAGAGCAAATGGAAAACAGTAACTTCTGGAAATGCACCTTTTGGGAGCTAGGAGCAGCAGAGCAGAGCAGGTGAAACCCAGGAGCTTTGCAGGGCCTTTTGGGAGCCCAGGTAAAAGCTATGGTGTTGAAAGACTGCTGGAAAGAGAAAATTCTTTTATCTTAACATAACTGGACCTAATTGCATCTTTGATCTTGTCCATATTTATGAAATAGGGAATGGGAAACCCTGAAGGATTTCAAGGAAGGAATTACCTTATTGAGCCTTCCCTGTGAACTGAGGTCCACTGTAAATCACTTTCCTCTGCTTCCATTGCCTCACCAGAAGGGCTGAACTCCCTCAATGCACCTAGCCCCATTAATGTCAGCACTGCAATGAGCTCTGCCAGGCCACAGCTGAGCAGGCTACATTTTGAAAATCACAGGAAAAGCAGAATAATCTAACTACAGGATTAAGCATAGGTCTAGTGACACAGGCTACATTTTTCTTGTCTCTGCATCCCATCATGCTGATCCCTGACTGTGATTTACCTAGGATAACAGACACTGTTCCACTAGCTGTTCTTGCCAATATAGCTGTGACAACTAAGAAAAAAAACCCATATCATTCAAGTATTTAAAAATAAGACCTTCTAATTTTATGCTTAATTTCCTGGGGAGCTGGAAGGTTATGGGCTCAGAAAAAAAATGTTTGTAATCCTGGTGTGTGTTTTGAGAACACCAGGGGTAGTTTTACTACACAGATAAACAAACAGAGGGATGAATGGAAATACTGTTCAATTGAGAGTCCCTCATTGATAAAATACCTGTCACATACTTCTGCCTGAACACACAGACACATTTGTATAGCAACATGGCAAGTGGTCCACTAATCATATTCCAAGTCCTAAAAAGGAAAATTCCTACAATCTTCAAATCTATAGAGGAACAGATGGATGATGGCAAACTCTAAGTGCTTTACTGGCTGCCTGCCTGCCATGCTCTGAATGAGGGCTAATAATAATACCACTTAAAAGAGCCGCTGAAAGGTTAGATTGGTTTCACTGCTGCAATTTGCAAATAACCCAATATGTGAGTTTACTACATCCTTTGCTACCACCATGGTCAACAAATTCCTGGGTGCAGTGTGTTTACCCACTGATAAGGGCTTGTGCTTACCTTTCAGCAAGAAGAAATCAATAGAATGGATCTGGGTCCTTGTGAATTCACTGGCAAAATACAAAGGAAGTTTCACCAATCATTTCTTTTTGCAACTCCCAGTTTATTCAGTCAGGGAGCAGGGAGGAAAGCCTGCTCCCACTCACCTTCTGGCTTTTTCCGCAGATTTTTAAGCCTTTCTTGACAGGAGTTTGGAGCCTTTAAGTGTTTCATGTGAATTGAGGGAAGCATTGTCTCACCTTGAATTCCTGGGCAGGCGTGTGGTAAATCCTGGAGTGGTTTGCACAGCTCTGTCATGGCAAGGACTGTGGGGACCTTTTCTGCAATCACACTGCACCCAAGGGCCTTAGGGCTTCATGCTGCCCCTGGCCTGGCCAAAATGCTGCAGCCATTCTCATCCCCAAAAAAATGTCCTGCTCTGATGGAGGCAACTGTGGGGTCAGCTGTAAATGCAATGAACTCTCTCTCGTCAGACACCAAACAGAGTCAGGGCTATGGAAATTAAATAGCTGGCAAATAACTCTGGATTTATGGGCTTCAAAATGAATAAGTTTTCTCTTCTGTCCTCCTTCATTTTCTACATGATGAGGTCTGTGAAGCTTTATGTCCAGAGCCATGAACAACCATTGCCCTCCCTCCCTCTGAGGGTTAACCTCAGGTTTGGATTTTACTAGCAGACAGGGAAGGCCATGTTTTTGCATGCAACCAGCACCACAGAAGCTACATAAGGAAACCAAATGATCTTGGAATGACATAATATTGTGGATTAACCCCAGCTGGCAGTTGCATCCCACACATCTCATTCAGCAGCCTCAGTGGGATGGGGGAGAGAAACAGAGGCGTACAAGTGAGAAAGCTCATAGGCTGAGATAAAGACAGCTTAGCGAGCAAAGCAAAAGTTGCACACACAAGCAAAACAAGCCAAGGAATTCACCCATCACTCCCCCTTGCCAGGCAGTTGTTCAGCCATCTCCAGGACAGCAGGGCTCCATCACCTGTAGTGGTGACTTGGGAAGGCCAACACAGTCACTTCAAGCATCCCCCTTCTTCCATCTTCCCTCAGCTGTTACTGAGCACGGTCTGTCCTAGGGTGACGTTATGATGCTGTATCCCCATTTGTGTGTTCTGTTTATGCTGGATATTATGTTCTGTGCCTTCAAGACTGGCTCTGAACAGTGAAAGTTTTGTTTTGGTTTCTTATCAGCCACTCCCCCATGACTGATGGGACACACAGATGGGGCAGTACGTAGTGCTGCTTTTGCTTTTTCTTTGCTTTTCACTTTGCTCTTGCTCTTGCTTCTGCTTTGTTCCTGCTTTTTGCTTCCTGCTCATTAGTTTAGCTAAACAGTCCAAATGTTTCCTGGATTGTTTCTCCTTTTCTTTTTTTGGACCTACTCAAATGTGCTCTGGACTGGGAGCTGGGAACACCAAGAATTTGCACCCTGTGGCCTAGCGGGGCCTACTCTGGGCAGCAGCTGCCCCAGCGCCGGAGGGACTGAGAACAGGGCAACCACCCCCAAGAGAGTCTTTCTGAATTTGCCATCTTTTTCAGAGCAGTGAAAGAGTGGTGTCATCCGATATTGTTCATTTGTGTGCTGGGGGGGTGCTGTGCCTATTAAATAAACAGGTTCTTTCCACTTCTCTCTGAGGAATCCTTCCCAAACCGGTTGGGGAGAGGAGCTGTGTGGGTTTGCTTTCTGGAGGGGCCCCTTTTGGAGGTTTTCTCCCAAATTTGCCCTAAACCAGGACAAAATTTGGCGCCCAATGTGGGGCTCAAGAGAGAGTGGAAAAAAACCCATTTTGAGTGCATTTTGGTTGCCATTACTCCCAAATTTGCCCTAAACCAGGACAATGTCATACAGTGTGTGACACCCTTGGGTCACTGTCCTGGCTTGTCCTCTCCCAGCTCCTTGTGCACCCCACACTCCCCACTGGTGGGCAGAAAAGGCCTTGGCTCTATGTAAGCCCTGCTCAGCAGTAACCAGAACATCCCTGTGCTGTCAGCACTGCTCCCAGCACAAATCCAAAGCATAGCCCCACCTTGCTGCTTTGAATAAAACTTACTGCATCCCAGCCAAACCCAGCTCTTTTAAATCCCAAATAGATTCAGAAAACATCTGAAGATAAGAAAGATGAGGATTGGCACCCAGAAAAATGACCATGGCCCTTGGATCTGTTTGAATGGATCAGTGTGACATGGAAAACACTTGTTCTGTGTTTCCTGAACCTGACACCTCCAGGAGTCTAAATGGCCTATCCTACTCAATCTGTTAACTTTTTCACTGGTTTTCTTCTCTCTAATCAGCTCTTTAGAAATTATTATTCCTTCCATTTTAATTGTGAGAAAGCAGGAGCCATCTCAGCTGCACCCTCCTTACCAGTTCCTGCGCAGACCATTGCCTCTCTTAGTGGAAAGAGAAAGACCAGGTTTCCCTTTGACAGGAGTTTGGTCACCATATGACTCCTACAATCTCCTGGGCAGGCTGTGATGCTCTCCCCACTGGAGGCTGTCACTAGCAGGCTCTCAATCCTCCTGGTCATCTTACCTTTTGATACCAATGTGACATCTCTGCCAAGCAATCCAAACAACACAGGCAGGATAGGTATTTGCTGTACAAGGCACTTCTTATACTAAATGGACACAAAATAATCACAAACTCCACCCATAACTCTACACTGACCCACACTTTGCAGAGTCAATGAATATTTTTTTCCCCTGCAGCAAGAACTGCCAGCCTCCCCAGGGAAGCACATCAGGCCAGCACACATCAGTGAGCTCTGGTTTCCACAGCAGACCAGGCTGATGCAGAGGGGACACACACAGCAGCACACAGACACCCAGAGACACCCATACAGCAAGCCCAAGGAACCACAGCAATCTCCTGCTGGGCTGGGAACTGATCCCAGCATCACCAAACAGGCTGGTGCAGGACTGTGCTATTGCCACTGCTGTCAATATGAACCCATCTGTTTGGATCATTTAATACTTTCTGTCACTGAGAGGTTCTGCACTGCTGGTGTTTGCAGCCAGCCTTTGAAATGTTGCAGAAGGAATCCCTGGAGCTATGGAAATGCATTTTCTTTTTTCCACAAGAATTCACCTAGATTTTGCTGAGTAATGAATTTTGAAAACGGCAATTTCTCCTCTGTCCTTTCATGTTTCTCCTGGAAAAAGTCAGTAGTGTATTTTCAGACTAATTGATCCTGACTGTTCTTGTGCCCAGAGCAAATCTACAGAGCAGGCTGGGAGTGCTGGGAGGGGCAGCTCCAGACCCATGGATGGGACAAGCTCATTCAGCAGGAGCAGAGCCAGAGCCTCCAAGCTGGGTGAGCTGGGGCAGCCTCAGCTGCCCTGTGAGTCCCTTCCAGGTCTGAAAACCAGCTCTGGCTGTGCAGGATGTTGAGGAAACACAGAAAGAGAGACTTGGGCTCTTCAATCAGCAATAGTGTGGCCAGCAGGAGCAGGGAGCTCATCCTTCCCCTGTTCTCAGCACTGGTGAGGCCACACCTGGAGTGCTGTGTCCACCTCTGGGCCCTCAGATTGTGGGGGATGTTTGAGGGCATCCAGAGGAGGCAACAAGGCTGTAGAGGGGCTGGGAACACAAACCCTGTGAGGAACAACTGAGTGAGCTGGGGGTGTTTAGCCTGGAGAAAAGGAGACTCAGGGGAGACCTTATCACTCTACTGATAAGGTGTTTACAGTCAGATGGGGTTGGGCCCTTTCACCAGGCAGCAACTGACAGAACCAGAGGACATGGTCTCAAGCTGCACTCAGGGAAATAAAGGTTGGATATTTGGAAAAAGTTTTTTTATGGAAAGGGTGATAAAGTTCTGGAATGTCCTGCCCAGGAGATGATGGAGTCCCCATCCCTGGATGTGTTTAACAAAGCCTGGATGTGGCACTGGGTGCCAGGGTTTAGTTGAGGTGTTGGGGCTGGGTTGGACTTGATGATCTTGAAGGTCTCTTCCAACCCAGTGATTCTGTGAGTCTGTGAATTCTCCCCTTTCATCCTGTCTGGGTGTGTGACCCCCTTGTCCTGCCAGCAGCTCTACACAAGCACCACAAGGTGTGACCAGACCTGGCTGAGGTGGTGGCAATGGCCAGGGGTCAGCAAGCCCTCACCAGGAACACTGGATCAGAAATGCACACACAAAAATACAAGAGCAGACAGAAAATAATTCTGGTTTTAGCTCTTTTTTTAAAATTACACAGAAAGTGACACTTAGCAATACATTAAAAGAATTCTATTTAAGCTTCAAAGCCATGCATCAGAGATGAAAGACAGGGGTGATTAGTGTGCAACCTTAATTCTGTCCCCTACCTGCATTGTGCTACAGAATTTAATTGTCGGATCACTTGTGCCTCGGGGACAGTCCAAAATGGGAGTTCAAGAGGGAGAATCAAGACAATTTTAATGCAGCATTAATTTCTCAACATTCCAGTACACAGGTTTTGCATACTGAGTAGCTTTTTTGAATGCAATTTTAAAATTAAGAAAAAAAAGTCTGCAGGAAAGGAAGTACAATTATTTATGAATGGGAAACTGAGATGTGGAGCAATTAAGAAAGCTGTTCGGCATCACATAAAAAAATGGCAGTGGAGAGGAAATTAAACCCAGTTTCCCAGTAGAGTTTTTGATTGCAGGCAGCTGACCCATGGTAGAATAATTCTGTGCAACTGTTGTTTAAAATAAGATGATTAATGATTTTTACAAACAACTTTTACTTATAATGTCTGTGTTTTTAAAATGTTGGACTGTCTCCTGTGCTTTAAAAGAAAAAGTGTTCATGTCTTAAAGCATGTGTAACAATAACTTGAACAATATAGGAAGGTCCTTTCTATATTTTCTATTACCTAACTTATTGCATTCATTTTCTTCACTGCAAGGTGAGTTAAGAAAGTGATGGCACTGGGACAAGCTTTTCCTGCAGGCCACCCTTCCCTCCCACTGCTCTCCTGGTCATGGGGGCCCTGTGGGATGTGGAGCTTTCTGTGCTTCTGGTAAGTGATGATGCTCAGCACCAGTTTCCAGGAACAGTAATTGTCCATTAGTTCTCCGTCTCTGCCTGTGTGCACACAGCAAAGAGCCTGGCAGGCATCATCTGGCCCTGGTGAAGGAAGAACAAGGAGCTGCAATGCAGCCCACACCAGGACCCCACTGGTCCCCCTGGCTGACCTGGAGAGACATCATCAAGGAAACAAGGAAACAAGAATGTCTTGAAAGCAGTTGTGGGGTCTGCTTGTCTCAGAAATCCTTGTCAGTAGACAAAGCCTTTTGTGGTGACCTTTCTGTGGCTGAGGGGCTGCTGTGAAGCTGCTCTGACAGCTGAGTGTGAAGCCCTGGTCTCACTCTGGAGGAGGCTCAGTGGTGGGGTCTCAGCTGCTTCAGCAGAAATGTCCTTGTGGCTGCATCCTTCTTTGGTCCTTCCTCTGCTCATTTCCAAAGTGCCCCATCCAGGTGCCCTGTGACCACCACAGCACCTGCAGCCTCCAGGGAAGGACAGTGCAGGATGGCAAACAAAATGTGCATTTTCCCTCTGCCCCTGTGGGAGGGATCCTCAGAGGCACATTGCCCCCATCACTGTCACAGATGCATTTTATGAAAAATCTTTTCCTTAGGATTTTTTCTCCTGAGAAGTCGAGAAGCCTCAGGAACAAAATGTAAACAATGGTTATCTGCTGCTGTGGAATGCAACAGGTGCATCTGTGATTGGTCTCATGTGGTTGTTTCTAATTATTGGCCAATCACAGTCAGCTGGCTCGGACTCTCTGTCTGAGCCAAAAGCCTTTGTTATCATTCTTTCCTTTTCTATTCTTAGCTAGCCCTCTGATGAAATCCTTTCTTCTATTCTTTTAGTATAGTTTTAATATAATATATATCATAGAATAATAAATCAGCCTTCTGAAACATGGAGTCAGATCCTCATCTCTTCTCTCATCCTAAGACCCCTGTGAACACAGTCACATATTTTTTCCCCAGCCTCTTTCCACCTCACAGCTGCTTTTCCCTGCAGCCCTCTGAGCTCAGGAGCTGCCTCTCCTCCCCTCCTCCTGCCAGGTGCCCATTCCTGGTCTCTGTGCCCAGCAGCCCCCAGGTAACCCTGCCCAGGCCCCCCATACCTGCGCACCCTCTGGGGATGAGACAGAGCTGGGAGCCAGGGCAGGGCTGCCTGGGGGTCCTTCCTGCCATTAACCCAACCTCCTCCAGGGCCACAGCCCTGTAAATGCATCCAGCTCTCTCTAGGAAATGACTCTGAGCTCTGGGGATTTTATGCCATCCTGGGGTGCAGTTGAGCAGCCCCTGTTTGTCTGCACAGATCTGTGTGCCATTGGCTTTGTGCTCTGTGCAGAGAGCCAGGCAGCAGAGCTGATGGCAGGCACTGAGGTTCCTGGGCTCCCTCAGAGGAACTGCTCTGTGTTTATGAGGGCTCAAGCTGGAAGGGTTAAGATGTATGTCTGAGCCAGCAGAGATAAATTAAAAAAAAATCTTCTCTCTTCAGCTCTTCTTCATCTACATATATGGCCTTCAGCTCAGCCTCCCTCCAGATTACAAACACATCCCCACAGCTCCCTGTGAAAGAGCCAGGGCTTGACTGAATCTCTCAGAATACTTTAGGTACAAGATCATCCTCCCCTTGGAACTCTGAATGAAACCATCCTGATGCCTGGAAAGCCCAGCTTAACCAGTGCTTCTTTTTGTCTGCGTGCCTTGGTTCTGCCATTGGGACACCTGGGCATGCACAAAACCCTTTATTTACTATGAGGGATTTATGGCACAGCCAGAAAGGGAAGAGAATGCTACCTGATGCCTTGAGATCACTTTGCAGCTCCCATCCCACGCAACCACCTTGGAAACTGTGAATTGCTTTGTGGCCCCTTTTGCAGAAAAAAAACCATCTTTCCCAGACTTTCCAGGTCACACTTTCTTTTTCAGCCTCCTCAAGGGTGCAACTGCATTTCCCTCACTCAGGCACAGGTGAGTAACTGCAGAAAACTGGAGACCCTGGTCAGCACTGTTGGGTAAAGGAGAGGGGAGGGAGTGAGAAAAGCTGGGACATTGTTCTGGGGAGGTCTCTGCAGTGGCTCAGATGTTTTCCTGAAGTTCAGGACAAGCTCACTGAAGTGACTGGGATGTTTGGCACAGGAAAAGATCAATCCTTTTATTTCCTCCTGGAGTTGTTGTGTTCCATCTTGGAGAGGTGCTGACCATGGCTCCATGACACACAACAGGCTAGAGGACTGATGAAACCCTCAGTGGGAATAGACAGAGACCTCTGAAGTGACCAATACCCTGAAAAACTGAATTCATGCTTTCATTTTGCAGCTCTTCCCAAAGGGAGTCAAAACCTTCTTTGTATGGTACAGATCAGCCATGGGCTCATATCCAGAACAACAAACTGAGCTCACTCATCCCAGCACTCATCATCCCATTGGGATGGATGGATGGATGGGTGGATGGATGGATGGATGGATGGATGGATGGATGGATGGATGGATGGATGGATGGATGGATGGGTGAGTGGGTGGGTGGATGGATGGATGGATGGATGGATGGATGGATGGATGGATGGAGGGATGGATGGATGGATGGATGGATGGATGGATGGATGGATGGATGGATGGATGGGTGAGTGGGTGGATGGATGGATGGATGGATGGATGGATGGATGGATGGATGGATGGATGGATGGATGGAGGGATGGATGGATCCCACCCATATATCTAACAGGGACATGAGGATGATGAAGGTTCCAGTTAGCTCTGTTTGACACCGTGTCTGAAGTTCTGAATGTCTCCCTGCTAGAGCAGTACCTACCAAAGGTACTGCTGAACTTACTCCTGTCTCTTATTTTGCTCCCTTTTCATGACCAAATGAAAGTTGGCCAGTTCAGTCATAAACTCCTGGGAATCTGTGGAAGTCAAAGACAAATTCCAGCCAGTTTGTAACATTATTAATGAGCAGTTAATTATCTTGGATGGGAGAGCATCTCTACAGAACTGCATCATGGATAAACTCCATGCTCTGTAAAAATAGAAAAAAAAAAAAGAGATAGAACTGTGATATTAAAAAAGAACTTGTTTTCAGTAAAACAGATGCTAAAATATTACAAATACCCTGAGAGACTCAGCAAAGCTACAAGCTGAAAAGGAATCCTGTTTGTTAGAAACAGGCTTTGACACATCTTTCTGAACTGCTTCTTCACCAGCTACCTTGCCCCATCAGTGGGATGTCTGAGATGGGCTATGGTCTCTTAAAGAATATAGAGCAACCTGTGACCCAGACAAAATAATTCCTGCCCAGCACTGAACCCAGACTGGTATGTTTGCTTTTGCTACAGTGTGACTGCAGCAGGGCATCAGCTCAGCACCAGCCTGGAAACCCACCCAGGACACTGGGGATGCTCCATATCCAGACCAAGCCAGGGACACCTCTGCCCTCATCCAGGGGCTGAATCCAGCCCTGGGCTAAGTCATCCTGTGGCTTATAGTGCAGTTTTGCAGGCTTGGGATTGGAGGGGATTCCTTGAGGCACAGCAGTATCTTCCAGCCATTTTTACTCAACTCACTGGTTTTATTTGCATGATCTCCATGGCAGGGTCTGCTGTGGTTTGTAAATGTGAAAACAGCAGTTGAAACACAACTTGGTCGTTTTGCCTGTCTTCTGGGCCTGCCTTAAGGCTGGATGTTGTGACATTTCCATGTTGTGTAAATGAGACCCAACCTCATCAGATCCCAGCTGCATCCAAGAAAGTGCAAGGCCACATCCACTCCCTGCCATCTCCCAGGCACGTGCCACTGAGAGGATTTTTCTCACCACAGCTTACAAGATCTGGTTCTCACTGCAGTTTACCCCAGGCATGTTCACTATTCAATTTTGTCCCCACCTTGCAGTCTATATTTAGGACTGGCTTGTAGGACTGATTGCTGGGTGTGCCACGGTACATCTGCCTCCACCATGAGATGCAGGCAGCTCCATTCTTCCCATTGTTCCATTGCTAAATCAATAATTCATTTTGCATCAAAATGTCAGACAGGATTTTGAAAGCCTTAAAAATGAGCATTTACTCATATTAATAAGCTTCCTGAGGTTATGGGTGTGTTTCCATGCCTGTTCAATGAATAAAAGAGTATGACCTCTCAGGCATGCTGTTAGGAGGCAGATCAAGCTCTTATTTTGGTTTTACCCTTTCCTGATTCTCTCAAGAGTTCCAGAAAGTCACATCTGCACCTGATTCCCTCTGAGCCTGGCTGGAGGCATGTAGAAACACAGAGAGGGAGCTCAGTGCCAAGGTAGAATCTTTCAGTCCACACAGAAGGAAGGAGGGAATGTGGTGGGTTGTTGGGACAATTTGTCCTTCACCCCAGCTACAGGACAGATTTAACCCTTCAGATACCACAAAGAGCACAAGATATGCTGCTTGACTCTAATTTGAAGAGAGAACAAATTATTTTTTACAACTTTCTCAAAGTCTGAGGAAGCTGAGAATAACTATGAGGTTAAAAACGGGGCAAAGCAATTATGGCTAACTTGCAGTCTCATATTTCCATGGAAGATCAAAGTAACCCATGTACTACAGGAAAAATGAACTCCCAGTGCTGTGTTTCTTACCATTTCTGCAAATGTTGCTCCCTCCTTAGTTTAAAGTAGATTTTTCTACAGAAATTGTTCTTCCAATATCTTATACAAACATACATTTCCATCTCCCATATATACATATTTTTATATATATATATATATATATATTTACATATATATGTTCCTTCCAGCTGTATCAGTCCCAACTCCTCTTTTAATATCAGTCTTGGTTTATGACCTCAAGTAATTTGCAAGAGGAATACAACTTGTAGTTCTGAGATTCTAATTTGGTTTTAAGTCCACAAAGTAAAATCTTAACTAAAACTTCTTTAAAAGATTGTAGGATTGTCCAGTCATTAAAAAGATGGTGCCTCTTTCTGAGGCACATTTTGCTGGCTGTGAGAGTCACATGTTGTACCAGCATGTGTCTCCTATTCAGATTTATTTGTGATGGATGTTAAGTGAATTTGTTCTAGGAATTAAGTTGGAAAGTGGACAGACCAGCCTTATTGCTTTTAAACTCATAACTCTGACACTGCCTCTCTTTCCTATGTTTGAGCAACTTGAACAACTTTGTTTTAATAATTTATATACAAAACATGTACTGGCATGTCATCATTTTAAGTAGAGTTACATTCTGACAGCAGGGTGGTACAGTGAATGAGGTGAGACAAAAGAAAGAGTCCTTGGTTAGGCTCTAAATATCTGACTAATGCTCAGATTTTATGTCCCCATTTAAATTTCACTGGCTCAAAGTAACTGAGTGGGTCATTTAATCCTCATAAGAGAGAGCAATTGCATTGCTGTTCTAACCCAGGCTGCAGAGGAGAAAACACCCTGTTTTCAAAGAAAGCAACTGCTGTACCAAGCCAGGCTCCTGGACAATTCATTTAGTGTCAATTTGTGACAGCCCCCAAGATCTGTGCTGCCATGTCTGTGCATTTAATGTCATAGGCCTGGACATAATTGCTTGTCATGAATGTTGCAAAGTCCATTAAGGAGCTCATTGCCTTGAGGGGAGAGCCAGAGCTGCACCTGTGATCCATGTGCCTTTGTCTGCAGAGCCCTGGTGCAGGACTTGCCCGCCCTTTGTTCCCTGGCCCATCAGATAGCAGATATGATGTATTCCCATCACCTTAGGCAGCTGAGAGATTTGCACTGATGGCTTGGTGAGGAGTGTGCCCATGTGGTGGGCAGGTGTCTTATGGTTCTTTATTGCGGGAATGGTCACGTACATTGTGCACTCAAAACTGCTCATAATCTGCTCTAAAAAAAGAGACTATAATATTCAAATTATTAGATAGCAAATTTCCTCATTAGTCTTCCCACAGTGTTCACTGCCATAATATCTGAGATATAAAGCTAAAACAGGAGGTGTGAACACACTGAGCTTGGTGGTGCCTGCGTTTTGACAATGAGCAGATTGAAGATATTTCCTACCCACAGCTAGGAGCTGGGTGACTCCTGGGTACCTAGAAGAGGAGGTACAAACACTAAGGTGAGATAAAGGTGTAATTCGAATTTTTTCCTCAGACTATTTTGCCTTTTGATCCTAAATCCCCTTCAGGAAAAAGTGAGGACTAAGTACTGCAAAAAGAAGATTGTTACATATGCTTTTTTCTTTTCAAAGAGGAGGTAGTTCTCATTATAGCCAGCAATACAATGAATGAAGCATTCACCCAGGATGTAGGTGACAGGTTAAATTCCTTTCTATTACTGTGGAAATGTCCCACTGATTTCATATATATTATCAGTTCTTCTTTGATCCAGTGAATGTGCACAGTGATCAGATTCTGTGTTCTTTGCAGACTGTCCATTTTTCTGGCTTTAGCTCCTTCTTCCCATGTAGACTTTGCATCATATCTTGTCTTTGAAAGTATTAATAGTCTCTTTGCCACTACCTTGGTGCTGGGAAGCAGCATTAGACTCCAAAATAAATCTGTTCAGGATTCATTTAGACAAAGGCTTGTTTAATTTTCTGTTTTATTTAAACAAACCATGTTTTACATATGTAAGTTCCTCTGTATGAACCTATATATATATGGTCTGTGAGTAATGCCTCAGCACCACACAAGTCCCTGAGTTTGTTTCCCAGCATCTGTCCCTGTTAGAGGCAAGAGGAGGTGGCCACTGAGCAGCATCAGAGAAAAGAGAGACAATTCCCAGGGCAGCTGCCTGTGGAGAGGAAAGGCAGGGCCTGAGCTGGGGTTTTATTGATTGCAATGCAGACACACACTTTGCTGTGGTGCAGTGCCACTCCAGACTGACGTGGGAGAGGTTTTCTGACAGGCTCTGAAGGTCTGGTGGCCTTGTACCCACTGAACACCAGCTCTCTCCCTTTAGTGAGGGAGTAACTGGGCAGCTGCAGGGGCAAAACTTAGGGGATTATTTTAGAGGCGAGGATGCAGAAAGGCTCATGGCAATAAAAGTAAAAACACACAGGGGAAGGTGGATTTGTTATGAATTTTTATCTTTTTCAGAGGTCAGATTGGCATTCCTCATGTGTGAGTGCAGTGTAGCTCCAACACAGCACACAGAATCACTGCAGGTGAAGCAAAGGAAAAAGCATTCCCGTGGTCAGGAATGACCCACCCCCTGCCACAGATTCACCACTTTCATTCACATTTCACCTCTGTAGATTCTTATATCCCATGGCAGGGTCAAGGGCTTTTGCTTGATGTGTGAAGCAGCAGGAAACAAGGCTGCTCAGGATTCATCTCCATAAAATTCCTTTTCTTTTTCCTTGCTGTAACTTCAATTGCTTGCTGTCTAATTAGCCAGCACACTTAGCAGTGCTCATTCAGATAAAACTGATCTGAGGAAAAGCTGGTGCTTCTTACTCATCATTTGCAACTGTATGAGACTGCAACTGTATCAGATGTCCCTTATGAATATGACTGACAAAGTTTAATAATTAATGTTTCAAAAAAAAAAAAAAAAAGAGCTGATGAGGCAAACAATACTCATTTCCTCCAGTGAAAAATCAGCCTTTCTGGTTTGAGTTAATTCATCATCATCTTCCTTGAACTGTAACAAAACAAAAACTATTTCTTCCAGTCTTCTGTGTAGAAATAGGAAAAGAAATAATTGGCATGTGATGATGGAACTGCAAAGGGTATCTTTAGTTCAACCATGTAGTCTGCTACACTAGCCACATGTGGAATTCAATATTTTGATTTCAAATGAGAGCACTTACTACATTCCTCATTGTAGAAATGATTTTGCAGCCATTGGTAAATAGGATTACATAAAGGCCTGACTCATGGGATGCTGTATTAAAAAGGACAAACTGATGGGGAGCATCCCATGAGAGGCCTCAACATTTCTGCAGATTGAATAAAATTAATCAAGCAATTGCAATCACAAGTTTTCCTAGAATATTTTCCTTATAATACTGAATGACAGACTCCCTTACAGTAGCATGAAAGGAAAAAAATTAAGAGGAAACAAGCCTGTTATCCTAAATTGACCCTTAAGTCATGTTTGGCAAAAAAATATTAGGAGGAAGGGAAAATCTTGACTTCCAGGAAAAAAAATCCTATCAAATGATTAACTAGATATTATATGAAGAGTGGTAGACCATAATCTCTGAGACTGGCTCTTTAAAACTGTATATCCCATTCTCATCAGGAGTGGTTTAGAAGAAAAACTATATGCAAAGCTGATACTGCTATTTGTCAAATCCAAGGTTTCAATGGGAAACATTGAAGTATTTGAGTACTATGAAATGATGAAGAAATGCTATTGTTGCTGTTCCTGCTTGGTCTATTATCTTTTATAATGAAGGAATGATATCCTACTCAAATACACTTTAGTTCAATCACTGATGAATCAGGAGTCCCTCCCATACTCCCATCAAAGATTCTTGAACATCTGCAAAATCTGAGCTTCATTTTAAAAAAAAAAATAAATTTCTAATCTCTGTGTTTGAAGAGGAAAAAACTTCAACTTTCAAATATGAACTGAGTGCAGACTGATGCTATTCTCTGTTATGAGCTGAGATAGTAAATCAATAGCAATATGAAAGATGAAATCCCTCCCCATCTCCCACCTTTCCTTTGAGTAGTCTGAAGACTCTGAAGACTGTCTCTGAAGGGTGATTTTACTGTCAATATTGTTGCCAATTTATTTTTCTGACAAAGGTTGTGAGGAACATGGAAATTGGACTGAGAGACCCTTCTGGGTCACAGAATTGACCTTCCTGCCATGGCAGCACTACAACACACAGCTGCCTCCAAAAGTGAATAGTGCTATTTTTCAAGCTAACTTTGTTTTTTGGCCCACACTATTCCTATTAAAGTCTTCACTGCTTCAGGGTAGCAAGAGGAAAAAAACTATCTTCTAAACCTGTCTTCTAAAACCAAGGCCAGGTGTATTCAAGATCAGCTTAGACCCATTTGAGAGTGTGCCAGCATCACTCTTAGGTGTGAATTGTTCTTCTCCTTTCCCGATGTTATCCCCACAATGAGTTTAGCAGTGATCACACCCTGCTCTCAGCCCTCACTTGCCAGACCAAACAAGTGAAGGTCTGTAAATCTCCTTGGAGCTGGCCACCACTGCCCTGATCCAGCTGGAATTGTGCAGGCTATTTCAAATGAGACTCACCAGCAATGTTATGGAAATACCAATAATATCCTGGTTTTGCTGGGGAAAGTCTCCTGAGAATCTTTCCTTTTTTTTTTTAATTCTGCCAGGTCTGAGAAGAGGGAACCAATAAGAATTATCCAGACTGATGAGGTTATTTAAAACATGCCTGTGGGCACACAGTTAACAGAGTGCCAACTCTTGACTGCTGAGACAGGACTGGTGAGGCTGAGGTCCCCAGACATCTCAGAGCCTGGAAAGAAAAAGAAGAACAAGGAGCATCAGTTATTATTTCTTAAGTAATTGTTTTTGTAATACATTTTTAAAGTCCAAATTGTCTTACCATGTTAATTTTTCCTGCCCTGGTGGTGGCACTCTTTGCTTCACAAGAGAAACCAGTAAGAAAAGCCAGGAGCTGCACAGAGCAAGGAGGAGGCTGGTGCACGAAAGGTTCTGGTAAACCTGGCAAAGGGGAGAGGGAGCTGGCAGCAAGAAATCCATCCTGAGGACACTCCTTGTCACAAGAGTGCCACTGCAGGGTGCCCTATCAGCCCAGCACTCTGTACCATCCATCTGAATGGTGCCTTGTCACATGGCAATGTACCCACAATGATGGGAATTTTCAGAAAAGATACATTATAATAAAATGCAAATAGTGCATTGTGCCTGAAAATGCCCATAGCTGAGTGGGCAGCATAATGACATTAATTCAAGCTTCTAAACAATATCACTGCTATTGGTATTGATCTGACACCCATAATTGATGTTAATGGGCTATATGCAGAGTTTAGTTACTCCCTTCTAAAATATCACCTTGAAATTTTCCACTGCTGATAGCACACAGGGGTGGGTCTCTTTCCAGAACAGGTAATTGAAATGTGGCCAGAGATAAAGGAATGGAAAACAGCAGAGTTGGAGACAGAACAGCCATGCAAGAGTGTCTGTAATAAAAGAGGAGAAGAAAGAAAGAGGATAAAATGTAACTAAAATGGCCTGTACTATGGACTGGCTATGTTTGTATGGAATGGACGTTTCTTGCAGGGTGTCTCTCAGTTACACAGATATAGGAGAATAATTTGCTTTTGCTATCAGCTTGGCCCAAGAGAAGTGTTCTGGCCCTCTCACTAAGGTGAAGCTTCAGCAGCAGGAAAGGGCCAAGCAGATTTTGTGCCTTGAGCCACACAGACCCAAAAGTACCAAACCAGCTTTGGCTGGTGGGCAGAAACATCACTGAGGGGAGCAATCCTGAGCTGCTCTGCTTGGAGCACCCAGCCACCACTAGAGAGAGCACTCCAGACCTTGTCTCAGGCAGCACAGAGCTTGCCCTCAGGTGCTGAGGTGAGAATTTCACTTGTGATGCACACAGACCTGCTCCACCAGTGAAGGGTTCACTCTGACCCACGTGTAAAGCATGGCTGGGATGGGCTGGGCTGGTGGGGATGCAATTCCAGTTCCCTTGGGGCCAAGTCCATAATGACACCTTAGCCTGAATTTAAAAGCACTTCAATAAATCTTCCATCTTTAGGAATTCTAGGTTAGGCTGAAACCACAAGTTCTGTGGTTTGATCACTGAGAGTGAGCACTCAGGACTTCTATCCCAGTGTTTCATATTGGTCTAGGGACAGATAGCAGCACCAAGCCTTGATCCTGGGGAAATGAGTGCTGTAAGCCAAGCTTAAATAAAGAAATATTTCCACTGCAGTATCTTTCCCAGCCTTATGATGAAGAAAATTCACATGCTTGCTTCCCCAGATTTTCCCCAGTTGCTTTTTCCACGCCCTTTTTCAGACAGGATATTTATTTTCTCCAGCTGTGCTAGCTTAAAACTATAATTGCAAAGCTCATCTTCCAGTGTCTCCAGTATACCTGCAATCCATAACTATCAATCCTATTGAAGACTACATGGGAAACCAAGGGTTTGCTGCTCTCATAAGCATCCCAGAATGTCTCATAGATACATAGCACTCTGGAAAATTTCCTGGTAGCCTGTAATCTTCAAGAATCCCATAGTAAAAACAATTCATGTAACCAGAAACAAGAAGGAAAGATGCATGTTATCGGAATATAATTCCAGTGTCCTCTGAGCTAATTGTGTGAAATGCTTGAAAGAAATCTGATGGGGTGTAAGGGCTGTGGAATTTTCTCACTGCCCAGGAAACACAGTCCAGCTTTCACTGGGCTTTGCATGTTAATTCTGTGCAGCATCACAGATAATACTCAGACACTTCTTGCTGTGTGGGTAGGACTAATGCAAGATGGTGCTGATGCAAATATAGCTTGCTTGCTGAAAGTGAGTTGGAAAATTGTTTCACATGTTCACTAAGCTATACCCCGTGAGGCACATTTCAAAATGCATTCAGAAGTGGATGTTATTTCTGTGCATCAAGAACATAAATTACAATCCAGGTTTCATAGAGACAGCAAAAGATGTACCTACCAGAATGGAGAGAGCATAGGTTAAAGACAAAGAATTGAATTTCCCAGATTAATGAGTCATCACAGACCACCTGAGCCACAGCCCCTCACCATGGACATGTACCTCCCCTCTGGCAAATATGAAGTAAAGCACTGAGCAGAACTGATGTGCAGGCTGGCAGGAGTGGCCATGTTCTCCCTGACACTGGCCCAGCTGATGTCCAGCTGTGTGTCCAACCAGGAGTCACATCCTTCTCTGCAGGGTGGACACTCACCATTTTTCTGGTTCAGGCTCATGAAAATCAAGTGCTACCAGCACTCTCCAGCTCCAGCTTTGGGGGAGAAGGGAGCACCTGGCACTGAGCACTGGGGGGCTGCCAGCCCCTGAGCTGCTGCTTTGTTGAGTTGCTTTTATCTGTAGTGGTGCTGAACACAGGACCTTGTTGTGGATCTAATGGGATCCAGAAAATGGGATCCAGCATTGCTGGAAACCAGGCTGCTTAAATCTGTTGGCATTAAATATACTCAAGACTTTTTTTTTTTTTTAATAATTACCTAAGGTGTTGAGTCAGCATTTTAATGTCAGGGGTAGTAGAAAACAAAGCTTTGTCTGCAGTGAACCAGTCACCCTTTTCATGAAGTGATTAAGGCAAAATATAATCACAGTCAGGGTACACTGTTCCTTAGTTACACATGCAGTGCTGGGTGTCTCAAGAGCTGTCATCACCCTTTCACTGGACAATACAGGGATTTTTGTGCTCCAAAGAAAGGTGTGTAACTTACTAGCTGGGTGCTCCTGTGCATTCAGAAATAACCTGGAGTACCAGCAAACCCAGATGCTGAAGAACACTCAAGTTTCAGGGCTTATTCCCTGACATTTTGCATATTGCTGAGCATGGCTCTAATTTTTGTATGAACAAAAAAACCTTATTTAATAATAGTCTACATCCACTTTTTGCAAGAGGCATGGCTGAGTACCAAGTAAACTCTGTGTTAAAGTTTGTGGTGAGTTCCATTCCATATTCTCATTTTAACCATTGTGGCATCCTCATTTCCTGACCCTGTACCTCCTGTGCTATCTCCCAACACGAGCTGCACTGCGTATGATTTCATTTGCACTCATTAAAGACAGAAACCATCTCACTACATATCTGAAAGATAATTCTGCATTAAAAACTGCATTCTATCTTTCTGAGGTAATTTCTACTTGAGCTATCTAAGTCTTGATTAATGTACATGTATATCTGATGTGAGAGCTGTGTCAAGTATTCTTCTCTGTGGCCTTTTACAACATGATATGACTACAAAATGTATTTGAATATTCATATGAGTACTAGAAAGCCTATTAATGGCTACAGTTTGGGAACATTTTAAACCAAAGAGATGAAGGTCAGATTGGATGGGGATGAATAACCTGGTTTAGTGGAAGGTGTCCCTGCTCATGTGCTAGATGATCTTTAAGGTGCCTTCCAACAAAAATAATTCAATACAGGATTTTTCCACACAGCTTTTACTCATGTATCAACCTTTTTGGCAGAATATAATCTTCTAGCTTTTTGACTGTAAGTGACCTACAATGAGAAAAAACCTTAAGTTCCTTATTTTTCAGTTTTGTTTTTTTTTTTTTTTTTTAATAAATATGACTTTTTGTCTTTATTCCTTTCTGCTGAATTTGGCAGAGGAGAAAAAGACACTGGAGTGCTGCAGACTTTGTGGAAATGGATGGGGGCAGAGGAAGGAGATTGCTGTCCCAGAAAGGGCTGTGGGTAAAGTCTGGGTGCACAGAGGTGCAGGGCCTTGCTATGGGTGCTGGACACTTCATAACAGTTTGAAGGAAGTGAAAAGGTGCCTCTCTCTCTCTCTTGCCCTCCATCAGGGAAAGCCAAATGTAACAATTCTGATCTATATTTACCACAGAAAGACAGAGTAAAAAAAACATTGTACATTTTTATCTTGTATTTGAACAAAAAGGACACAAACACAAACCAAGTAAAATTCCCAGTAGTTCTTTAGTAATCTCTCCACAACCAATGTAACTCCAGTTGAAAGCAGGAGGTATGTATTCTGTCTCCCTAAGAAAAACTCAGGCTTTTAATACACTACCAATTAGAATTAGCATTATGTATGGATTGTTTTAATGGTTTATTGACATGCTGGTGAACTAAGTACTTTGCTTTATTAGTATCATTTAAGTCTGTATTAGAAAAGCCATTATGGAATTTCATTCCTAACAGCAACAATAATAACAATCTAGATTTTTGAAGGAAAGGCAAAACTAGTTATCTCTCAATTCCACAGTACAACCACAGAACAAGCAATGATCTTAAAAGCATATGAAATCCTGAGTTGATCATAGAACTGATAGCAGAATATCTCAAGAGTTTCTAAATTCCACTTTGTTCACAGGGGTAATTTAACCTTTATGTGACATCCCTAAAATAATCAATCATATCTGCATTACACAGAGCATTTTTTTCTGATGTATGCCTTTCCATGAACTTACCCATCACCATTGTGCCCCAGAATTACCCTTCCACTAAAGTGCAAGTAGCTTCCAACAAAAAAATTGTCCATGAGTGGTTACACTGTAACATACAAAAAAACCTGAAGGTTATTTCTTTGAAAAGTATCCATTACATCCAATAACAGTGATTGATTTTGCAACATCTATTTTATGCTTTCAAGCTACATGAAAAGAATGCTTTTCCTGTGGCATTTAAAAACCAGACAACACGGGGTGGGGTTACCCCCCTTTCTGTAGCAGAAATAAACATGAAAGGGACAAAATGAATGTATCAAATTCATATAAATTGCATTTTCAGCTTGAAAATACATTCAAGCAAGATATCAACTGACTACTCTGGCTAAAGACATAATAATGCCCTCTTCCCTTGTGTGTGTGAGGTAGTCATATCATGAGTTTTTTCAAATGAAATCCCAGAAAACATTACAAGAAGATCTGGAGTTAACTCACCCGTCCTGAATCAACATCACAGCTCAGAGAGGGGTGAAATCTTGAAAAAACTGTGAATCAAATTCTTTCCTGCAATACAAACTGTTTTATTAGTTTTATTTCCAGAGGAACTACACATAAGAAAACCAAGGACACAACTCAATGAGAAGAAGTTTTTCTTAACAATAACAAAAAATTACAAAGCATCAGTGCATTTAACAAGCTTTCTATACAAAGAAGGCTGAGGAAAAGGAAGCAATTGCTTGAAATCTTCCCTTGGGCAGAATTACATCTGCCCAATAATATTGAATAAATTATTTCAATAGTTCATGATACTAAGTCTTCCCTACAGTCACACCAATTTAACTGGTGTGACCATTCTGACTTTGGATTAATGGCACTTTTACTTCATCTTTGTTTTGATTTGTTCCCAACTGATGCAAGTTAACTGACATAACTTCTGTTTAATTTGAAACAAAAGTGGTTTAGATAGTTTTTAAGTAAAACTGTTTAGAAGCAATATGTAATCTATTCCCTTGTGATCTGAAGGCCTCACATCAAAATTAAGATGTTCATATACAGGCTTGTACCAAAAATATACAAAGGTTTGAGTTTCATCCCATCTATTTTTTCCCTTCATTAGTACCCAGACAAAGCCAAGGTCAGGTACTCACTTGCTTCCAGTGGTTCAGCTCTTCATACTTTATCTGATAACACTGCAAGGCAAGGCAAGGTCCTCCTCTTGCCTCTGAAGTGATGTAGGAGAGGCTTTAAAGGTCAGTAAACAGATCAGCTAAAAATCAGACCAAGACACAGTAGAAATAGAGCAAGAAAAGAGAATGAAGCAAGATCAAAGTGTGTGATTTAAACCTGTTTTAGTGATGCAGACCTGCCCTGTTTGGAGAATACTAAGCTCTCCTGCTTTCTCTGAAAGGCAAGATTTAAATTCCAGAAAGTGAAAACCTATCCCTCTTAATTGTGGTGAAAGGACATTTTTGTAAAATCTCAAGGACAGTCTTAAAACCAGAAGGAAATGCTGGAGGCATTTTAATGCATAAGAATTGTCTCAGTTCTTAAGTAAAATTGTTTCCTTATATTGCTAAAGAAATGTTTAATGTTAGATAACCATGGTATCTGTGGAAGTCCTGGCATTACCTGGAGAAGCACACAAGTACTGTTAAATAAGTGGTCCTCACAACACCTGATGATATAAGTAAATATAATTTTCTTTCTACACAGCTAGATGTTACCCTGTTCTCTGGATGATAACCCCAAAAAATTAAATTATTTCACTGTTAGCTCCAATGCCTCTGGAAGCCAACAGACAGGTGTCTGTACTTAAAAGCATTAATAAGATGAAGAAAGAATTAATATTAAACTTTGGAACTGAAGTTCCCAGCTGTCAATCCTGACCCAAATTTATTGGACTGTTAAAAACACAAATGTAATAGCTTGTCACCAAAAGTTAAACAGTATAAAGGTGATTAATCTGAGCTGCTGACATGGGGTTGTGGGCCAGTGATTTGGTGTTTGTGGACTTTCATATTTCCTGGTAAGAATAGCTCCCAGGGCCAGGGAGAAGAGGGGGCAGGAAGCACTGTCTGCTGTTATTAAAATGGTCCACTGAGCTCATGCCTTTAAGGAGGCTCAGCCAAATAAATAGTCAAACATTAACCTTTTCAGCTTAGAAAGGAAAGAAAAAAAAAACCCCATGCACAATGAAAATCAGGACTGTGGTGAGCCATGTCCTGTCTGCAGCCCTGGTCCTGCCCAGGTGTTTGGTCCCCCTCTCCTGCCAGATGTGGCAGATCACCATTGGCATGTATTTGTTCACATACTGAGGACACCAAGCCCTGGTTTTTCATTTGAGAAATACATATTAATTAATAGAATCAGAGCCATTTAGCTTAGAAAAGACCATAAAGTTCATCAAGTCCAACCATAATTCATTAATCTGCTGCCTAAGCAAGGTGAGGACTAAATCAATGACCTAAACATTTGCAGAGAGCACACAGAAATGAAAATAACTGCTGGTTTATCCTGTTTCCAGAACTGAACTCGACTTCCATGTAATTATTTAACAAAAATTGACATAAATTCACAAGTAAGAAATTCCTCTTCTGTGCCTGCCTGAAGCAGTGATAAATCATGCACCTTAAATAACAAGAGGGAATGTGGTTGGAGTGTTTGCCTGCAGAAGCAGGTTAGTGCAAAATCCTGGGTTTTGCACTCATGAATCAAATAAGGAAATGCCATACAAGGGAGAAAACTTCTGGCCTGTTTCATTAATGGCCACGTAAACCACAAACATTTTCCATTTAAATTCTGGCAGGATTTTTTTTTTTGCAAATGGCCAGTGAGAATTTTTTTTTCAGAGTAAAGCTTTGAAAGACAATAGGAAGCCAGATTTTCCAGAACAAGTATTTCTGTGAAGGAGCTTGAGTACAGTTCTCTTCAAATGTTCTTCAGGTCTTCAGCTCATACAGAAGCTGGTACTGCAAACTTGAGTACAGAGAAATGTTGAAGACGTGTCAGAACCTCATGGTAATGCTAGAAGGAAGAAGTGGCTCCTTATAAAGAAAAATAAATGTGGGAGTTTCAGGACAGGATCAAGTTAGACAATTTTCTCAAAAAAGAGAGAAAAATTAGCTTGCCTATGGCAATTGCTCACAGGTGAAGAGCCTGGCCAGAAGGAAACAAGGGTTGCTGGACTGCTGTGAGGAATGAGGGTTGACTGCCCAGAGGGCATCCCTGAGGTTGCACTGGGTTTGCTGGAGGCTGACCAAAATATGTGCTTTCTTTTTGGGAACGAGTATCCAGAACCAGCAGAGCCAACACTGAGGTGCACAGACTGGAAGGTGATAAAGAGCTAAGACTGAGGACTAGCAATTTGGGTTTAGCTGAGTTACATTCTTACATGGATTGTGATGGTGAAAGTGATGATGACAGCAGAATTTTCTCAAATGTGAAATTACTGCCTCAGAAATGCAAAAGCGTTCTACTTCCAGAAAGACAGCAGAAATCAGTTGATGCAGGTAAGCAGTGAGATCAGTAATTGTCATATGTTTACTGCCATTTGTGCAAAATTGCTAATGGTAGATATCAGGTGTAAGACAGTATGTAATTGGAGCAGATTGTAAAGGTAATAATAGCACACTTCTCAGACTACAATTTAAGCTTTTTTTTTTTTTTTTTTGGTTGCCAAGTAAGAAAAGGTTGAAAATGAAAAGGTGGTGCTGCAGACATTGTAAAAGTGTACGTTAGATGGGCACCACTTTTGCTTCCAAAAATCACTGATAATTCACGTTCTGCATCTTGTTGGCATAAATGCTCAAAGTCTTAACATAACAATCTAGCTCTCATGTCAGCTGGGAAAACAAGTAAGAAAAAGTGTACTCCTTTAAGAGTGTATTTTTTCTATGACCACTTCATACTTAAGTCACAGAGATACTGAAATTCTTTGGATGTACATCTGTTACTCTGCACTAACAAAAAGTAACTTATTCTGATTATTATCAAGAAAGCATGAAACTCTCCTAGGACTACCCAAAAAATCCAAAAACATTCACAAGTGGAATGTTTTGAATTTTTAGAATGCACCATCACTACTTTGTTTGACAATAATAAACTGAAATTGATTTAATTTACCTCAGGTGGTAGAAACTGGGCAAAATGGTCAATGGTTAAAACATCCTTTTATTTTTAATAGAAAAATAAGTATTTTTTCCTCATTTCCTGAATAATTTCAAATTTCTAAGGATATTTGTTGTTGACTGCTGTGAATCCATGAAAACATTAAGGCATCTTCAAATAGGAGTTTATCCAGGTCAGTAGAAAAAAATCTCAAGATGTGTTCTGGTCATTGAAAGTTATTTTTATGCATTAATTGAACATTAACCTATTGTCATTTTCATGTTCTTTAGATAAGGTAAAAATGGTCAGCTCAGAGAGGCCTATTAAATAACATAATATCACTCATATTAGTTTTACAATGTTAAAATAGTTTTGTATGACATCTTAAAGCACTGATCTGCCTTTCTCTTGCTAAAAAATATGATATTATGAATTAACTTATTTAATTCATAGGGAGGGCAAGCTATTAAAAAATTCTAGTTCCTTTTTCATCCATTAATGCTTTCCTTAAAAAACTTTACAGGAAAACCCCAGAAAAATGTAGAGGAATTTACTCCAGGAAATTTGCTCTCCTATACTTAACTTCACATTTCTACTTCAGTAGATTAAAAAAAATTCACTTAGAAGTTTAAAAAATTTTGTTGAAGAAAAGCTGATGACTTTTCCAAAAACTGTAAGCATCACTGCTGCTTCAAACCTTGATGAGAGGGTGAGACACCAGCTATGCATGTGTGTGTTTGGATCTTTTCCTGTATTACAGAATATTCTTACAGAATATCAGGACATTTCCTATCTCCAGATTCCAGTACCTCCAAATTCTCTGAACTTGTGAAATGTGTTATCAATTCCAGCCTCAAACAGAGCAGTGGGGAGGATCTTTATTTTGTGTAAACAGGTTTTGCCAGACTGCAGGAGCCTAATAAACACATCTTATGTGGGACTAACTTTAAAACCAAAGTTAATTTAAACTGTGCCAAGGAAAGCTTTTTATTACATTTTTGCTTTTAATAAAAAGAAGGATGTATGAAAATCATTAAAATACACAAAATACTATTGTAAAAAATACCTTAAATGTATAATAATCAAAAAACTCCTTTAAGAACAATGGAAATACGACACAGAGAGAGAACTACCTAATAGATCAAGGGAAATATATCTCCCAAGGTTTCCTTTTTCTTCATTTTTCTGTGCAGTACCTCACATTTAGCCAAGAAAATTCCCTTTTATGCATCTTAGCTCAAATCCAGTTTCATCAGCATGTGAGCTAATATGCCAAACTATGTGCAGAAAGAGCTCAGGCATGAATTCATGTTCCCTGCTGCCAGCTGTGCTATGAGGCCAGTAAACTCTGGCACAGGGACAGGAGGAGAAAGGAACTTTTCAGTTCCCCCACCACCAGAGCTCATCTGCAGTGGTGGAAAGGAAGAAAATTACTGAAATTTATGAAGTTTCCTCTCAGCTGTCCTGGATTTGCCGCACACTTTCCTGTACACTGAAGTAGATCACTCTATCCATGGTATTAATTTGGCTTTCCTGATATTTACTTTCATAAACCACAGTGGGTTAAGAGAGGGACATCTAAATTATTTCAAAGTATTGAGACAGAGAATCAAATGCCCAGATATGCAGCAATTGACATCTGCCATGTGCCCACGGTAATTAAATGGATCTCAGGTGTCTAAACAGCTTGGAGAAGTGGAATATGGTGCTTGCTTAGGTGGCACAACAGAGAATGAAAATCATGTGTGAGAAAGGATGATGTGGCTTCCCTTCCCTTCCCTTCCCTTCCCTTCCCTTCCCTTCCCTTCCCTTCCCTTCCCTTCCCTTCCCTTCCCTTCCCTTCCCTTCCCTTCCCTTCCCTTCCCTTCCCTTCCCTTCCCTTCCCTTCCCTTCCCTTCCCTTCCCTTCCCTTCCCTTCCCTTCCCTTCCCTTCCCTTCCCTTCCCTTCCCTTCCCTTCCCTTTCCCCTTCTGCTTCCCCAAGACAAAAATTTGAAGATGTGACTGGATTTAAATTTTAAGCATGAAAAGAAATTAGAACCAACCTGGAAATAATTATAGAACCCTTTGCATGCCATTCATGACAAACTTGATTAATTTATCTAACTAATGAATTATTTTGCTATTTACACTCAGCATCAGGGAGCCACCCAGACACATATGTGGTAGATACAGCAAAAGAATAATGCATTTCATGATCTGTTTGTGAGACATGAGCAGACAGATGCAAATAGATGGAATGGAAGTAGAGAGGTGAAGGGGAACAAATAAATTGACTTCAACAGCAAAAAAAGGAAAGTAATACATCTTTGCATAAGCGATGCCAGACAAGCATGTTCATCCCATCCCACAGTAGGATTATTTCCTACAGCATATTCATGATTGCTTTGTCTACTCTGGTTTTAATGTTTCAAATTATGGGGATTCCACCATTTCCTTTGAGAGCCTCCTCTGAAGTCTAATGCTGCTCATCCCCTGGAAGCTTTCCCTGATACGAGTTTCAGCTGCTGTTCCTATTTCCATTACATTGCCCAGTTATATCCTCTTTACCCTGCTTTCCTCCCAGCTTCAACTTCCCTGGTGCTTCTGCCTTTCAAATCATCATGGGCAGCTGTTTGGGCCATCTCTGCTGTTGTTTCACAAACTGAGTAAGCATTTCTGTAATCTCTCCTTATAACCCAGTCCCTCCAGGCAGATGATTATTTTGGTTGTTTTTTTTTTTTGAATGCCTCCTGCTTTTGACTTTTTTTTTGCTACATTGGCCAAATCCCCACTCCCCCCTCTCCCAGACAGAAGAGAAGCTGACCTGCTCATTCACAGACACAGTCCACTTGCTTTTGCTAGGGTGTGCAGGAGACACACACATATTTTAGGTGCTTTAAGTTAACAGTGTCTCTACACAAGAGCTTTTTCCTTTCCCTAAATATTTTTAGTGCCTTGTCCTTTTCCTAAAGTTGAGATATACTGACACACTGATATACTGTGAATGTTTTCTGGCATAGACCTGGCCTTGGGCTAAATCTCTGCAAATGTGGATACATCTGCTGTGAGAGAGCTGGGAAAAAGATTTTTACCTAAGCAAGTGAATTCTGTGTGGTCCTTGAGAGGTTTCACTCAGGTACCAATACCATAAGGTGATCCACAGTCACCAGTAGGATTTGGCTGCTACACATGTACTCTTAAGTAAAAATACACTTCTTTCTGACCTAATTAATCAGTGCATCCAAAATACAAATAGTATCCTGCTCTTCTTGGAGTCTGGAACTTTCCCAAGTCACAACCTCTTACCTATAAACCTAAAAGGATCTATGAATAAAGACCAGCAAGTCAAAAGTCCTGACTTGCTTCTTTTTCATTGCAATTTCAGTGTTTCATCAAAACTATTGTGCAAGTTTATATGCTTGAGATTTCCTTCCTGGAGTCTGGGCTCTGACACTTTGCATAAATAAGAAATGTCTCCTCTAGAGACAGCCCAAGGGGAATCAGTGAGGTTTCCAGAGGAGGCTGCCATGGCCCCATACATGTCAAAGCCCCACATCAGGGTTCCCACAGCTCTCACCTCTGCCTGCAGCAGTCCCAGGTGATGGGATGGCCCTGCCTGCCCGGGGAGCCCTGCAGACCCCAAAGGCTCTCCACAGGAGCCAAGACCAAGGACATCATCCTGAATGAGTGTTTGCTGAATTCAGCCATTTCCACTTCTGCTGGGTGACATCCAAGCCCAAGTGATCACTCTTCCTTTCAAAGCACCCAACAGCTGGAACCCTGGGCTTGTCATGGAAGAGCCAAGAAAATTCAGTCACAATGTGAGTGTTCAACCACTTCTCTTTAGGTCCCTTTGTACAACTTCCTGAAAGGAAAAATTTGGAAAGTGGTGTAAACAGCAGCAGTACAGAGTCTGTAATGATCAGGGAACAAGTTAAATAATCATATTGTATCAGCTTTACTGGGGAAGTAAAGTTGCAACTCAGAGATGCACACTGGTGAAGGCAGCTGGAGCACCACAAAGCCTTCCCTTGCCTCCCTGCTGGCTGCCTCCATCACACGTGAAAAAGCCACTCCTGCAGAAGGATGATTCTTTCAGCCTATTTCATCCCACTGCACACAATAAACAAACAAAACTCAGATTCTCAGGTAGGAACCCTGGAGCATATTTGGGTTTAATTGCTTTTCTTTGTTTACATCTGGATGTAATGAACAAGAAAGACCTGGATATTTTTTTGAATGTCTGTATTTGAAACATGCAGTGTTCAACTAAAGGTAAAAATTCTTACTCCTGGCCAGCACAGTGCTGGAGGAGAGGCATTTGTACGGCCCTAAATAATGTGTGTCACCATGCTGCTGAAAGCAATGGCCCTTCCCAAAGGAGCCTGACCAGGAGGATTTCCTCCTCACTGCATTGAAGAGAAACCCACCAGAGGTTACCAGAAAACAACATGTATGACAATGAAACAAACAGCAGCACCATGAAATTAAGAAATTGTGTGTGCTCAAGCCTTGTTTACAGCAGGCAAACTCACCAAAGTCTCCCAACCTGTTCTGCTGCTGGTCTGGCTGGAGTGATGCTGGCATGGGCCAGGGTTGGGTGTGAGCAGCTCTCCAGTCTGGGGCTGGCAACCAGTGAAAACACGAGAAACCACCAGCCCTGCACACGCTGCAGGAATCACTCCAGTGCTAGTGCCTGTGCAGCACAGCTGTGACATGACATTATTTGGTTTCCTTCCACAACGTAATAAAATACTATTTTGTTTAGTATAGTTGCAGCCTAAGCTCTATCTTTTCAAGAAACTCCTACATCCTTTTCTGTCCCTGACTAGAACAGTAAGCTGGTAAGTCAAGGCTCACCTGGGGAGGATTATGATTTTTCCTTTCTCCTGACATTGTGTCCCACAAGACCTGTCCTAGCTTTGGGACTCCCAAGGATTTTTGAAACCTTGGTGGTGTCTTGCTCCTTCCTTCTCATGAGGGATTAAAACAACCCACCAAATCTAAGCCAAACTACTAACCCCAGCCCAAACAAAAAAAAGAAAATATGTACAGGGGAAAAAAGGAAGATGCTCCTTGTGGAATACATTTGTTGATTTGAAAGGTAGTTTTATTAAATGTTTTCAAAACATTCCTTCTTTTGTTGGAGTGGTATAATTAAGAGTCCTCAGTCCTTCTTACTGTGTTCCCCAGATATTGGCTCAGTGTCAGCCGGTACACATGTCAACTTCGTTCTTTATCATCATATTAAAATTGCTACTCTTCCATGGCAATGTCCAACCATGGTTTAGTGATATATGCACCAGAATTGCCATGGCTTGTTTGGAATGGAATGGAATGGAATGGAATGGAATAGAATAGAATAGAATAGAATAGAATAGAATAGAATAATTTCGGTTGAGAAAGACCTCTAAGATCATGGAGTCCCACTGTTAACCTGACGCCGTGCAGTCCTCCATTGGCTGTACACAGAGAATAGGAGTGAAGATAGGGGTAGGCTGGAAGTTGTTCGGCTGGTGGGGAAAGAAAAGGGGGCACAGGGTTTCGGAGCCGAATCTCCGCCTGCCTCGAGCACATCACTCCTTCCCAGCCTGCCTCGTGCAGCCCCGGTCCTGGGAGCTGGCATGAGTGAAAGAAAGCCAGGGCAGCCCTGCCCGGGGTCCCCCCGCACCGCCGACCCCGCACCCCTGACTCCACACACCCCAGCGCCGCACATACCGCACATCCCGGCCCGGCACACCCTTCACACTCCCGGCCCTTCACACCCCGCACACCCTTCACATCTCGCACACCCCCGTTCCCTCACACCCCGGTCCCGCACACCCCTCACACTCCTCACACCTCTCACGCCCCGCACACCCCTCACACCCAGGTCCCTCACACGTCTCACACCCATTACACCCCTCACACCCCCGGCCCCTCACACCCCTCCCACCCCTCCCACCCCGCACATCCCTCACACCCATTACACCCCTCACAACCCCGGCCCCTCACACCCCTCACACCCCCATTCCCTCACACCCCTCCCGCCCTTCACACCCCCGGCCCCTCACACCCCGATCCCTCACACCCCGGTCCCCCGGCAGCGGCGGCCCCGGCGCGTGGGGCGGGCGGGGCGGCCCGAGCAGCGCGGGGCGCCCCCTGCGGGCGGCGCTGGGGCGGCGCGGTCACGTGGATGTGACAGCGGCAGTGCCCGGCCAGCCCCAGTCGCGGCAGCGGCACCGCAGCGCCAGCGCCGCCGCCAGCCCGAGCCGGGCGGGGACAGCGGGGCCGGGGCCGGGGCGAGGCCAGGGGGAGCCGCCGCCGCGGTGCCGGGCGGCGGCGGGCGGGGGGTGGGCCGGGCGCGGCGAGGAGCCGATGCGGAGCGATCGCGGGCGGGCGGCGGGAGCAGCCATGGCGGGGCCCCGCTGAAGGAGGCGGCGAAGGAGGAGGAGGAGGAGAGGGGAGGAGAGGAGAAACCTCCGCATTCCCTCCCTCCGCGCCCCGTTCCCCCGCGCGGACCGCCCGCCCGCCCGCCTCCCCCTGCATGCCCGGCTGAGACCGCGGGGAGGACTCAGCCACCCGCCGCGGCCCCGCCGCCTTCCCGCGCCCCGCCAGCCGCGGACAAAGGGGGAGAGCGGGCAGCCAGAGGAGGGGAGAGCCCGTCCCCGCCGCGCGAGCATGGCGGACCGCAGCCTGGAGAGCGTGTCCCTGCCGCTGGAGGTGCGGGCCCGGCTGGCCGAGCTGGAGCTGGAGCTCTCCGAAGGTAAAGGCGCGGCGGGGTGGGCGCGGGCGGCGCGGCAGCGGCGCGGCACCCCCGGCCCGCTCCCCCATCGCGCACCCTCCGCCCTGCGGCCCTGCGGGGCCGGCCCCAGCCCGATGGCGCCCGGGGGACTCCCCTGCCGGCCCCTGTCGCTGTCGGGGACCTCGGCGCGGGGGTTTTGTTCTACCTGCGAGCCCCCCGCGCTCCGCCGCGGCGCGGGCGGGGGCGGCAGGGGGCTCTGGCGGCGGGGCTCGGCCGCGCACGCGGTGGTGCGGGAGCTGGAACAATCCGTGGGGATGGCTGCTGGGGGCTCCTGCCCTGCCAGGGAAACGCGGCTTGGCGGAATCGTGCCGTGTACCTGCGAGCCAGCCCCGCTGTGGCCGCATCGAGAGACTCCCACGGAGTCCACGCAGCGCGTGTGTGTGTCGGCTGCAACAAAACACCCCCGATAAGGTCGTTGTGGACAATACTAGTCAGGTCACTCAGACGAAACGATATATATTTTTTTTTTCGTGGGATTTTTTTTTTAATGTATAATTGAAAGGTTGTGGTGGCTTCTTGGCGTGGCTGGTTGTGATGCTCCGCCGGTCCCCGGGCTGGGAAGGCGCGCACGCAGCCCGAGCTGTTGCCGTGGCAGGGAGGATGAGCAGGAGCCCCAGCCCGCCCTCCGCTCCTCAGCCCGGCTCCCGCTCCCCGCTTCCATGTGTGCCAGCACGGGGAAGGAGCGACAGGCAGGCAGCGAGCAGTGCCTGTCAGTGTCCTCGCTGGTGGCCACTGAGCGACCAGAGTCGTGGAGACGGTTTTAGTGTATCAGATGTAATCGGTGTCTCCCGGAGGAAGAGAGTGGGCAGTATTCATGTGCATTGATGCTAGCGTTGGCTCTTACCTGGAACGCAAATCTGCTATTAGCTTCCCCCTTTTTTTTTTTTTTTTTTTTTAATAATGGCCCCCAAAAATCAGGGTTCGTTCACCACTAAGAGGCTACAGCACTTCATAGAAGGGACAAATGACCCAGCGTGTCCCTAATTAGTTATTGGAAGTGGTCAATATATTGAGCTGTCTGTCTGTCTTCTGTCTTTTTGTAACGGTTTGTAAGGGCTCCGAGCCAGAAAGTAAAATGCACTGGGGCCAGTTTCATCAGCAGGGAGGAGCTGATGTTGACATTGTGTTTTAACGCTTTGAGGGTGAAGAGAATGAACTACTGAGATTGCCTGTGGCTCTCATTTCTGTGCCTCCCCCTCCCTGTCGGTACCCTGAAAACTTGAAGGAGAGGAGTTAAATACAGAATTGCCTTTCTGTGATGCGCTGCCAGTCCATTGGCCCTCGTCTGTGGTAGTGAGGGTGGGAAGAGCTGTTTGTATCATGGTACATGTAACGTTGTTGCTTTATGCAGAAAATGCTTCTTGGTGTGTCACATCATTGTCTACACACCAATGAGATACTAATTAAAACATCTGTTAGTAAATGCTTCCAAAAAAACCTGAAATCAAACTGGCATAGACCCTCAATAAATATGCTAATGTAGTGTGCCAAAGTTGTAATGCAGTTTTATGGTGCGGTTTCTGTTGCTGTAAGCATAATCCAAGAAAGCTCTGAGGAAGTGGGACATGGTTTGAAATTGGGCATCTGTATCTGCAGTGCTGTAACTTCCCTGCAGCCAGATCTGGAATGAGTTTAGGCCACTGACAGTATCTTTCTTTATGTGCCACTGGTGGTGCACCCAGCACACGGGGTGGCTCGTGTGTTCTGACTGTGGCAGCCTAAATGAGGATCAGTTGGAATTGGGAGGCAGGTAAAGAACAGGCAATATCACATTTTCAGTGTCTTCCCCCAGGCTGCTGTTGGTGTGTTCTTAGTCAAGTGCATGACAGTCTTCAATGCCTGAGAAAATGAAATAATTTGCTACTTTAAAGCTCCTACCTTTAGGCATATTGCAGCTCCTGGCCTGTTCCCAAAATTAGTCCCTACAGAGAGTGGGATCAATAATTTGTACAGTTTTATCGTGCTGTAGAAGTCATACTCTGGCCATGCTATACTCCTTAGTTAAATGGTTTTCAAGGCAACTCTGTGTTTCTTTACACCCTGAACATGCAGTACCTTATGTCTGTGCTTTGCTTGGCCATAATGAGCCTGTCCACTGCCTTCATTCACTGAGATACACTTATGCAAGTAAATAAAAGTTCACATGGTTGAGGTTTTAACATGTGTTCTGCTCATGATGTGTTAGGGTGTCTCTGCTGCCTTTGTGGAGCAGGAGACTTTTGGAGGCAATAGGCAACTGCATGCTTTAATGTGTTTGGGTCTCATTGATAATATTGGGAGCAGAGTGACTGCTGTAATTTATGCCCCTTTTTAAAGGGCTTTCCCAAGTCAGATTTGCTAGGAAAATGTTTTTTCAAGTGCTGCATTTCTGAAATATTGTATTTATTGTATTGTTTGAGTGTGAGTTTTTATTTCTGGGTGCTGTGGGTCTTAGAGCTGCTGCCTGTACCCAAGCCACGTTGTTCTCTGTGCCAAAACCTGCCATGGCCAGTGCAGCTTTAGGAACAGCTTCTGAAGGAGGGCTGCTGCTTTGTAGAGGAGCAGCAGCAGGATTATTGTGTGGTTATTGCTCAGCTGTGAGCTAAAGCTGTCTCCTTCCTAGCTCTAGGAAGTGTGATAGCGTGGGTCCTACCCACGCAGTGCATCTTGAAGCTGAACATAGAATAGCTGGTGTCCCTGTGCCCAGACCTGGTTACTGTGCCACTAGCACAGCAGGCACCCTGCAGGTGTTGCAATCACAACAATCGCTGCTAGTCCTCATCGCACGTTTCACTGTGGCCGTGGCATTTCCCCACCCCGTGTAGCCAAATCCCGAGTTCCTGGTTCAGCTGCACACTCAGCATTGCCTCACTGGCAGCAGGGATGTGGCAGGAGAGCCTCAGGAAGTGTCTGCTGGGCACGTGGCACGTAGGGTTATGGCTTTGTAGACCATAGAGCAAAGTGCTTTTTTTTCTTTTCTTTTTTTTTTTTTTTTTTAGCAGTGCTTGTTTGTTGTGCACTGCTTGCTTGTTGAAAGGGAGGAGGAAGGTCAGAAGGCATGTAATGGTATTCAGGGATGTTTGTCTCTGTGACAAGCCTAACCTGTTGGTTACTGTGGGCAAGCCACATGCCTTCCACCTCCCCTTTGCTGTGGTTGAATGGGCTTTTCTTGGTTTAAACATAGCAATTTCAAAGGTACTATGGATGCAAATGAGAATAACCATTTTAGATTTTGTTAGTTTCGTTAGTTTGACTTGGCAGGTGGGGATCAGCCAGGCTCAGAGGTGCTTAGCAGGTTCCTCTGTGGCTGTGTGCAGGTTGCCTGCCCCACAGGAGGAGCCTGGCACTCTGAGAGCCATGTTCACAGTGATGTGGTGTCATGTAGTGTTACACCCAGCCTCAGGCACCAGCAGCACACTCCTTGTTGGTGTTTTCACTGCATTTTGGGAAGGGGATGTTGTTTCTGTGTTTCTCAGGACACAGTGGCTCAACAGCGCTTTAAATTTTTTAAATGTTGGAAGTTGTGGAATCATCCTTGATTCCAGATGTTCTAGAGACATTTGTTAGGCTGTGTTTGAGTGAACATGCTTGGTGCTGGTATGTTATGTACATGTTCTCTGGCACTCTGGTAGTTTCCCTGAGCTGCTAAAGCTTGCACTGCTCAGAAGTGGCCCTTCTAGGCTGATGCAATCAACATGTCACTCTGCAGTAGCTGTACTTCGGGGCTGCTTAGGATTTTATGAGGTTTTAGTTTTCTAACGATGTATAAAATTGTACTGGGTGGAAATAGATGAATCATCCTGTTTTTTAGAATAGCTTGGGGGTTGTTAACTGAAGAACTGATTAAATAAAACCAGGAGTCCTGAAATGTGCTGTCTTATTAAAAAAAAAAAAGAAAAAACAAGACCAAAAAAGTAATTTTACAACACCTTCATTCTTAAAAGCACTTAAGAATTTAAGAAATGCCCCCTCCCCCTTTTCTCATTTTGCCCTTAATTGCAGGGTATACAAGGTTAAATTGCCCTTCCAATTATTTCGTGAACCAAAATTAATTGGCCAAAGATGCTCTATATTTCTTCCAGTATTTTATCCAAGTGTCAGATAACATAGCAGAAACACTTAAAGAACCACAGACACCACATGGAAAATTTGAAAACCATCCTGTTCAGAAACTATTCTCCCTATATTCCATAATATACTTCCAGTCCTCTTCCATTTTAAACATG